>NW_026889803.1:27522500-28122500 GCF_033153115.1 Saccostrea echinata
TATTTTAGCGAGGACAAATATCGCCATTTTTATCTGCCAGACTAGTCGATTGGGGGCAATTTTATTTTGCTGTGGTCTTCAACTCGACATTTAGATTTATCGACGACGCATTATCAATTAACGATAGTTACTTCCATTCATCTGTTGACTTCATGGCTTTGCTGCTCTTGAGCTGAAGATTTTTTCAAGATGATTCCTATAGATTCTTATGAAAAATGTTGACCCTCTATTGTGCCCCCCCCCCCCCCCAACCTGGTGGTCATAATTTGAACAAAATTGATTCTACAATACCTAAGGTTGCTTCTGTATAAATATGACTAATAATGGCTCAGTTGTTCTTAAAAGGAAGATTTTTAAAGATATTTCTTATATATTCCTTTGTAAAACTTTGACCCACTTTCGTGGTCCCGCCCTACCCCCGGGGGTCATGATTTGAATAAAATTTGATGAAATTCTACACCTATCTACGAACGTGTAGATCATCGATTACCCGTAAGAGCAAACTCAATTGTAGCGTATATTTTCTTATTTACTGTTTGTTTCAATCAAAATTTGTGTTTTTCTAAAACCCGAAGATTTAGTGCGAGTACTGATACAAGGAATTTCAGGTTTTTATGGTAAAACATTATTTTATTAAGCCTTAAATACACTTATCTTGACTTTCAAAAGATTACGAATCAAGGGTATATAATTATATTTTTGTAATTTGTTTTCATAAATATTTGCATATAATCAATAAAATTCAATTGAACATTATAAATTTAAGAGGATGAACTTATATAAAAAAAAAATAAATAAATAGAATAAAATAATAAAAAAAATTATCCGAAGATAGACTTTTGTATTTAAAGCATTTACAAGTACACGTACAAGCTATGTTGCTAAACGAGAAAAGTGATGTTTACACGGACTTGTATTTCTAACTTTTACTGTACATGTACACGTCTGCAAAACCTCTCTAATATGTCTAATAATAGCTTAGCTGTACTTGAGAAGTTTAAAATTTAATTTAAAAGATATTTCCTATATATTCAATGCAAAACTTTGAGACACCCTGTTGTGTCTGCGCCCAACCCCAGGTAAAATGATTTGAACAAACTTAAATCTACGCTACTTGAGGATATTCTATATTAATATGACTAATAATCATTATGGTTTATTTATTCTTGAGAAAAATATTTTAAAGATATTTCCTATATACTCCTATGGTATACTTTGACCCCCGGTTGTGACCTTGCCCTACCTCAGGGGTCACTGATTAGAATAAACTTGAATCTACACTACCTGAGGATAATTCTCTAATAATATGACTAATTATGGCTTTGCTGTTCTCGGTAAGATTTTAAAGACATTTCCTATATATTCCTATGTAAAACTTTGCCCTCATGTGGCCCCGCCCTAGCTCCGGGCGTTATGTTATGAACAAACTTGAATCTGGAGTATGTAATGAAGCTTTTACATAAGTTTAATCTTTTCTTGCCCAATGCTTCTTGAGAAGAAGATTTTTAAACGATATGCCACCAAATTCTCATGAATTCTTTATAAATTCCAATATAAAGACTGCGTGGCACTTCCTGTGAACAAATTTAAGTCCCCTTCTCCAAAAATTGTTTTGTGGCAAGTTTGATTGAAATTGGCTCAGTGGTTTTTGAGAAGAAGTAGAAATTGTGAAAAGTTTACAATGACAACAATGACGACGACGACACAGACAACGGACAAATTTTGGTCAGAAATCACACTTAAGCCTTCGTCTCAGATGAGCTTATACATGTAATATATACAAAGATTATTGCATATCTGATGCAGTTGTCACTGAGAAATCAATTTGACTGCCGTCATGAGAAAAGGGCCCTTAAGGTCAAAATTTCACTAATTGACTTTTTGTTCATTTCTGATAGCCTGACTCATTCTGAATGCAAATATACATCAATTTTTAAAATATCTCACTTTATCAGTATTTTATGAGCATTTTAGTACGGCCGCTTCAAAACAACGTTGACGTTACTTACTGAAAACGTAATGACGTCAAGTCAAATTCAATTTCCAAACATTCTTTTAAAAACTACACTTTTTAAATTACCTTAATAGTTTTGACTCATATAAACTTGAGATTTTTTTTCTACCAAGCAACTAGTATGTAATTATTCATGAGGGAAGTCGCATACTATTTTCATACTATTGAAGTCGCATACTATTTTCATACTATATTGAAGTCGCATACTATTTTCATATTTTCAGCAAGTCTAGTAATTTCGTAAAGGGTGGGGTGGTGGTCTAGACGGGATATAGGAACAGTTTTTATCCAGTCGAAAAATTAATAATTGTTGAATTCCACATCATAAGGTATTCTTTTTAAAATTCCTACTCTAGCTCAATTTATAAAAAACATAAAGCACTTGTAATATTAAAATATGAACAAAATCTATATAGATGTCCCAAAAGGGCATCCCCTCGCGAAAGAGCACATCGAACCCGATATAAAAAAAAAAAATCGGATATAAGCACGCATTCACTCACAGTTACTTTATCCCCTATAACTTTGTTACGAAGGGATAATAACACCTCATGTATTTTCTGTATCTCCAAAAATATTCTAACGGGAAATCAATTCAGATACGCAATGATTTGTAAACCTTTTTTATTCTTTTTTTAAGTTTCATTATACAATCATAATTAATTAAAAAAAAAAAACTGTTCACTACTTCCAAGGGGATTTTTTATTTAGCTTTTTCTTAATTCTTTAATAAAAATGATAAAAAAAAATTAAGTTTCAATTGTTTAAACAATTCAAATTCTTCGCCTGTCTTAGTTATGGAGTAGAAACATAACAAAGAGGCATATAACGATGTCAAAGGATTGTATTATGAACGTTTATTCTGTACATGAAAATTTATAATTTTTTTGTCAACTACTTACTTTTTTCAGTAAATCACACTTAGTCAAAAGCGGTTAAAATTGTTTCTGTCCTTTTTTTTTTTTTTAAATTTTTTTTTATTTTTGAGGCACCTGTGCCCTCGACGCTACTGCTGTATCACTTGAACACAAGTATCGTTCATCATTTCTTAAAAGGGCCGCTAATCTAAAAAAAAAATAAAACCCCTGATATACACACAAACTAAACAGACTTTTCTGAGCTAAATGAAATACAGTTGCTTTACAATTTTTATGAAATCTATTTGAAATTGAAACCGAATATCATGCGAGACTTAATAGGCCCGTAGAACGCGGGGGGGGGGGGCAATTTTTCCTCCTATACGTGCCCCCCCCCATTTTTGTTGATGTAAGGTGGAGCACTGGTAAATTTCAGGATTTGCACAGGTACGTTTTCCCCTTTTTTCCGCTTGTCAGATAATTTTGGGAAGTTCCCCCCCCCCCCCAACTCTTTAGTCAATATAGGTTTGTTTGTTTGTTTGTTTGTTTGTTTGTTTTTGGCTTTTCAGATCTTTGGAGGAAGTTGCCCTCCCCCTACCCCCCCCCCCCCCAACTTTAAAACTAACTACGGACCTGCTTGAATATATGTATTTGAACATAATTAAGATCATCTATTCATCTTTCTATGTGGCATCAGCTTACCTGACACCTAATCTTTTCATTTTTCGATGCGATGAAATGTACATAAAATTATATTCTTAAACAATAATTAAGTTATTGTTTCAAAAATAAAAATTTGTCAGAATCTTGAAATTAAAGAGCATGACTCTTATTTTTGCCTGTTACGTCGACACGACTGATATAGAAACTTTTTCTTTCTTTAAAATCAGAAAGATGTGTGTGCTTGTTTAATATTTTTCCTTCAGTATCCCTACATCAACGGAACTTTCAAAAAATGTCGAGATGAGCTGAGACTCGACGTTCAAGATTTCAACACGAAACGTGACTAATTTATTACGTACAGATGTACATGAATACATCAGTCCACAGGCACTTGACGTTTTTAACCTTTCTTTTCCTAAATAAAAAATTCTCCATACTATTATAGTATGGAGAATTTTTTATTTTTGAAAAGAAAGGTTAAAAAACGTCAAGTGCCTGTGCAACAGTCAGTCAAAAAAGCCTTTTAAAACATATTTTATGGTTATCAGAGTTTTGCCTTGACCTCCGTTTTTCCGCTCGAAACATCAGCAGTGTAAATTTTTTTTCATTATTATCAAAATATAGATTTCTTCACTGTCTTTGTTGTCTTACGACTGGTGTGGTTGATGTTTTTGAAAGTTTTCTTAACATTTAAATTTGACACCCATAACCACTTGTTGCTAGTTCTTATTCCCCTACCAGTGATTTATTCTCAAAAGCTTAAGATGTCGCCTTATCGAAATTTATAAGAAGTTTATAATTTCTTAACAACTTAATCTATTGTTTAACTTGTTGTTTCTTCTATTTCATAAATATTTTTAATCCTAATATCATCGTCGATGTAATTGTTATTTTCTTCAACATTGATCATAATGCTTTTGGAAAAAGTCCACTTTAGCTGTATCTATATCCTAAATGTACTGCAATTCAATTTCAAGTCAGCTTTTATTGGAACAATCTAAGAAAATTGATACAATAGTCATTTTTATCAGAAACTATTTTTTGTGTATTTATTTGATCATTTCAAAATGTTTTCATAATTTATTTTTTGCAAAATTTCCGTGTTTCCGTTTTTCCCCTTAGCATAATCTCTTGCAGTTAACTTAACAAAGAAATATCTATATCGTGGCCGTTTACCCCCCTGCCCCTCTCTCTCTCATTCGTTGCTGTAGTAGGAGGTTCGAATCTCCCATAATATCAGATACCAGTACTATACCCCCCCCCCCCCCAAAAAAAAAAAAAGAGAAAAAAAAGATAGGTTCTCTTTTTTAGACTGAACTTTTACATTAGGTGTTTTTTAGAACTAAATAGGTATAAATGTACGTGTATTGCTCTCCCTCTCTCTCTGAAAAAAAAATATACGTGTATGCAGAATACCATTTAATATTAAGACTTAGTCTACTTAATATGAGTCAAATTTAAACATTTGCAAATTGCTCAGAAAAACTTAAGCCATGCATCATATATACACATCGCTATAAATCGTCGTAATTGACAATGAGTTCAATGTCGCGCTTAGCGTAATTATATGATATCAATTAAATACCTTAACAGAATAATTAATAAATGCATGTACTAGTGTGTAATTATATTATTTATTAAAATGTCCGCATCAAATTTCATATGATTTAATGTTTTCTTGTAACACCTGGAAATCCAATTTTATTTTTTGTTCACAAAACGCAGTTGGCAAAAATTACTTCCGTGTTTACAATACCGCGACTTTGACGTCGTTTTCTGCGCATTGTGACGTCAAAAGATAAGGGCCCTTTTCTCATGACGACGATGATATTAGGATTAAAAATATTTATGAAATAGAAGAAACAACAAGTTAAACAATAGATTAAGTTGTTAAGAAATTATAAACTTCTTATAAATTTCGATAAGGCGACATCTTAAGCTTTTGAGAATAAATCACTGGTAGGGGAATAAGAACTAGCAACAAGTGGTTATGGGTGTCAAATTTAAATGTTAAGAAAACTTTCAAAAACATCAACCACACCAGTCGTAAGACAACAAAGACAGTGAAGAAATCTATATTTTGATAATAATGAAATGCAGTCGTCACTGAGAAATCAATTTACTTTTAAGTCCCAATCATTCTGTAGGCCTAAACCATATCACAGCAAAACAACCCAGTATTCCTGAGAAATTGCTATATATGAATTCTAAGAAATTCCGATTGGGATCAGTTTTATTTCAACCAAGATTGGTTCATATTTAAAAATTAGGAAAATATTCTTAAATTTTGATACATGTACTTAGAAGGCACATCATCTTGAATATAAGATGATCTACCTTGAAAAACATGAATCAAAAGTGTGAACAGCAACGTTTGGAATATACTTGTACATGTACTCATAAATCACAAGCTCATGATTATCAGTCACAAGTTTTTACAAATAAATTAAAAGTTGTAACATATACTATATACTATTTCTAAAGTATTGCAACGTTTAACAATCATACTGGAGCTTAATTTCTTTTTCTCTCTATCTCGTTGTTCAGAAATCCTCACTCTAGGATAATTTTTTGAAACAGTAGCTTTAATTTCATACAATACTACATGTAATATATTTTTCAAAACAAGGATTATTTAATATATATGTAAAACGGGTTCGTATTGAAATGTGCATAAATATGATCCTCATATCAAAAGTGTATAGATATCAAAAAGTGTCAAATAAATAATTTTGAAGTGAGGAAATTTAAACACGAACTGATTACTGTTTTTTCCCATGGAATCAGTGCCAGGGTTATTTTCCAAGAATTCTGACAATTTGCAAAATTGTCTCTCATTAAAATTGAAATGATTTGCATGTATTCTTTACTTTGCTACTCTACTTTTCACTGACCTCTAATTTTGCACACCCTTCCTATATCTACGGCAATTTGCCATATATATCTCAATGTAATGTTTTCTTGATTTGATCGTTTTGTATGATGTAATGTTTAATAAAATATCTTTGCTCCTTTTAGTTTTGGAAGGAGAAAAGTTTATTTTTCATGAATTCCAACAATTCGTGAAAATATTTAGGGTCTTCCGTCTTTAGCGGAAGACCCTTCTATTATTCTTCGGTTTCTTTTTTACCTTTATTATTATTAAGTCTTCCGTTCACAACGGAAGACTTATAGTGATTGTATTGTTTCTTTTTATTATTATTATTATTATTATTATTATTATTCCTCCCAAATTTTGTGAGCGCGATTACTCAGAGATGGTTGGATAGATTTTCACAATTTTTCACATGATAGTAGGCTGATATATGAAGTTTATATAAAATTCCGTTTTTTGAAAAATTCACTTCCGGTCCGAAGTTACGGCCGAATTTCCAATTTTTAAATAGACTTTTGTCCGGAATTTTTTTTCGGAAACGGTTTGAGATAAAGATGTGAAATTTACAGGGGTATTAGATCATGACATTCTCTTTGTTTCGAAGTTGTTTTCGTGTGTTTCCGGTACTTCCTGTCCGAACCGGAAGTGAACTTGTGTTTGGTCAATTTTCAACTTTTTTGTTTTTTAATATTTTTTCAAGATATTATTATGTATAACAGAGGTTATTCTACAAATACTAAATATATAATTTGTTTTGAAATCAGATTCCACATTTTGCAGATTTTCGGTACCCTCATTTTCCCTATTTACCTAGTGTGTAGACAATGGGCAAAGAAAGATAACTCTGACTTGTAAGTGAGAATAGAATTTTCGAGATAAAGGCGGAAATAGTATCGATGACGTTAGAGACATATACACTCTCCATATCAAAATATTTAGGCGTTCTATATTCACTCTTCAAAATTTAAGAGTACGTTGGTTACCGCTTCCAGTGCATGTAAAGTTTGAAGTTGCCAGTGTAGTGTAAGTCTGTATTGACAGTTAGTTAATTTACACATGAATATATCTAAAAAAAAATTAATATATATATATATGCTAGGTAGCTAATTCAAGTAAATATATTATAAGCACTGAATATACATTTATAGTGATGGACAGGCATGCAGTTTTATCTATCTCGTATAGTAAGTTCAGAATACGATAGTTATAAGCCTTCTATAATGCAGACGATTTATTATTCTCTATGATCTGAATGCGAAATTATCCCGATTTCCGAGTTTTACTTTCGATATTAAAAAATATTACATACACTCAAAAAAGGAATTAAGCGATAGAAAATTGTAATACAGTACTGTTTTAAAGCCTTTATAAATAAATTGATATCTGCCACTGAAAAGAAAGAAAATCAATCTATAGATTAGATTTGGTTATTACATATATATTTGATAAAAGGTTAAATTATTTATGACACATGATCTATACTCTATATACCCAAGGAATTATAAAAGATGTGAAAAGGCGATTCTTGGATTCTTGTGAAATACTCAAAGAGTTAAAGAGTGTGTGAAATAATGGTACGCTATATGTTTCTTTTGAAAAAAAAAACATGATAAAAAAATTGTACAGGTCTGTTGATATGTGGGATAAGTATATCTGAATGAACACAATTTTATGCAATGATATATAATCATGTACATGCAACTGACGTCCGTACTTTTCCTTGTAATTCATAAAATTATCTAATTCCTTTGAAGCCCCCCCCCCCCGTCTTGAATTTGAATTATATATTCGTTTTAGATTTAAATCTGGAACATGTGAATAACATTACCATTTACATGTATACAGAATTTCATATTTTATAATTATGAAATGTTCAATTTACATGTCTGAGAGAGAGAGAGAGAGAGAGAGAGAGAGGAGAGATTCCCTCTTAATCCCGATCCAGACCAAAAATTAGTTCTTTATCGGTCACACCCATTCTTTATTAAATGTTTTCTGATTTCATAGTCAGTCATGGTCACATCCTGTATTTTTTTCAGCTTAAAAAGTATCACACGAAGTGCTCGTGTGTTGACCTGTCAATCAAAATCACTTGACGCTGTATGCACCGCAGTTAAGTAGCCTGAGTTCGAAATGATCTTGAAGTATGATCTTTAAGTAAATCTGCTGCAACAAACTTGTGAAAAAAATAGAATAAAATAAAATATCTCGGTATTATGAACTTCGACTGTGGGACGTGGAGACCGGTCCTTTGGATGAGATCGTATAAATCGAGGTCCCTTGTCGCAGAAGATGCTGGCATAAAAAAGATTCCCCACTGCTCAATTGCGATAAATGCCAAAGTATAGGACAAAAATTTACAGTCTCCACCGGCGAGTGGTGGCGTCTCCATGTGAGTGAAAAATTCTGGAGAGGGACGTTAAACAACATACGTATAATCAATCAATCAATCAATCGATTGCTGAAGAATTACTGTAATTGAATAATTTGTCTTATAGGTATGTTGTCAAATCTTGATATTATAACTTTACAAACCTCAGTGACTTTACGTTTAATGTGATACTAAATTAATTCATTATATTTTTTTATAACACCATCACAATTATGCCAAAACATACACACAGTGAAGTTTATGATAGTACGGTGTTCGTTCGTCTGTTTGTTTGTCTTAGAAATGATTGCAAACATTTTTTTTTTTAAATTGCTAATGATATACGTATATCTCTTATAGGTGCCAAATGTATTATACAAGATTGATAATGAAAATCAAAGTACCTTAAGTACTGAAAGGACTTTTCTCCAGTTATTTTTTTCTTTCACAGTAAATATGATATGTATGTTTTTTACACAGAAAAAAGCAAATTCTTACAGATTTAGAAGAACGGAAGACTTTTTTGTTGCCATGGCAACAAGAGTCTAGTTTTTATTCTTTTTTCTTCTTACAAAATTTGTGCAGACGATTCCTCGGAGATGGCTCGTTCGATTTTATTCAAATTTTCGTGAAAGATGCGTTGATATCTGAAGTTAATTCTGGCAAGTCCGGTAAGGGATATTTTCTTCCGGTCGGAAGTAATCGCCCTTTTATAAAAATTCAGAGGACCTCCTTGTCTGCGATGGAACTCAAAAACGGCTTAAGCTAGAGCGCTGAAATTTTCAGTGATGATAGAGGACATGTTGCCATAATGCACCTGGGTTTAGATATTTTCCGGAAGTGCCTAGTATGGAAGCTCGGTAGGGGTCGAAATTTAGGACACGAATTATGAGTGAATTTTTGAGACATTTTGTATCATATCTTTTAAAGTATAATTATTTTGTTAAAACATACTGAACAATATTTGTGCAGAATGACAAGATCTTTAAAACGATATCAAGAAAAAAGGGCTGACTTATCATATTAGGGGCTGAGAGGGGCCAAAAGTATTAAATCAATAACTCTTTAACGATCAATATTTTGGTATACATTACTGAAGCAAACTTATTTATCTTAACAAACTACAACTATATATTATGATTTTTACGTTATATGTTACATAAATAAGGGCCACAAGGGGCCAGAATGCTTAATCTTTGAAGCTTTATATCTCAAAAAGGGGAAACATTTTGAAAAGCAATATTGAACAAAAGTTGTTTAGAATGATGATCTGAACAATGTACATCCTTTGAATTTTTCCTAAACAGCCCCTATAAGGACTTAAAGGGACGGCCCTTAAATATTTCAAGTCTACATATCTCGAAAACGAAACGAAACTTCTGAATAGTTGTTGAACAGAAAGTCTTCAAAATTACAAGACCTTTCATGTGATATCAAGAGAAAGGGGCTGACCCCTCAAATTAGGGGCTCAGAGGGGCCAAAAATCTTTCATCTATAACTCCTTAACGTTAAATATTTTGATATTAATTATTGAGGCAAAAATGTTCATCTTCACAATTTGCAACTATATATCTTAAAATTCTCTTCAAATATTACGTAATTAGGGGCCATAAGGGGCCAGAATGCTTAATCTTTGACGCTTTATATCTCGAAAAGGGGAAACATTTTGAAAAGCAATATTGAACAAAAGTTGTTTAGAATGATGATTTGAACAATGTGCATCCTTTGAATTTTTCCTAAACAGCCCCTATAAGGACTTAAAGGGACGGCCCTTAAATATTTCAAGTCTTCATATCTCGAAAATGAAACGAAACTTCTGAATAGTTGTTGAACAAAAAGTCTTCAGAATTACAAGACCTTTCATGTGATATCAAGAGAAAGGGGCTGACCCCTCAAATTAGGGGCTCAGAGGGGCCAAAAGTTTTTCATCTATAACTCCTTAACGTTAAATATTTTGATATTAAATATTGAAGCAAAAATGTTCATCTTCACAATCTGCAACTACATATCTTAAAATTTTCTTCAAATATTACGTAATTAGGGGCCATAAGGGGCCAGAATGCTTTATCTTTGAAGCTCTATATCTCAAAAAGGGGAAACATTTTGAAAAGCAATATTGAACAAAAGTTGTTTAGAATGATGATCTGAACAATGTACATCCTTTGAATTTTTCCTAAACAGCCCCTATAAGGACTTAAAGGGACGTCCCCTAAATATTTCAAGTCTACATATCTCGAAAATGAAACGAAACTTCTGAATAGTCGTTGAACAAAAAGTCTTCAGAATTACAAGACCTTTCAAGTGATATCAAGAAAAAGGGGCTGACCCCTCAAATTAGGGGCTCAGAGGGGCCAAAAGTCTTTCATCTATAACTCCTTAACGTTAAATATTTTGATATTAATTATTGAAGCAAAAATGTTCATCTTCCCAATCTGCATCTATATATCTTAAAATTTTATAAAAAATTTCTTAATTAGGGGCCATAAGGGGCCAGAATGCTAAATCTTTGACGCAAGCTCGTCTAGTAATTATTAATTTCTTTAACCTTTCTGAGCAGAAATCTCTTGAAATGACTCTGTTTATTGGATTTTTCCACCTATCTGTATGACCTTGACCTTTGACCTTGATATATGACCTTGACATTAAGGTCAGAATGTTTACTGAGGAAATGGAGAGTTGATTACAACTCCCAGTGTGTAACAGGCTAAGGATTATTATATAAACCCCCCCTTTTTTTCGTGGAAAAAAAATGACAGCAGTTGCAACATGCAATATCTCTCTAGAATTAAATTCACACATCGGATCGACACGAAACTTTAGAGAACTGTAGCTGAGACTCCAAAGTAACTTCCTGTAGAGTTTTATGGTCTTTCTCTGAAAAATGTAGAAATTACATTTTTTTTCCGGAAAAACTTCAAAGAAAAAAATCATCCCGAGAGCAATGTGAAATCTTTCTCTTAGTTTCAAATCCCACTTCAGATAGATATAAGATTTCAGGGAGTTGTAGCTAAGAACCTACTGGAACTTTCTTAAGTTTTATTGTCCTTCTCTCCCTCTCTCCAAAAAAAAAAAAAAAGAATAATGAAAATTATCGGCAAACATGACTTTGGGTTAAATTTGAAACTAAGGACATGCATCCAGCTACAGTAGCAGGTTAAAACATAGAACGTAAAGAATTTTTTTTTTAAATGACCTTGACCTTTGACCTTGACCCAAAGGTCACAATCAAGCTTAAGGATGTGGAAGTAGTTACAATTGTTAGTTAAAAAGAAACATAAAATAAATAACTCACCCCTCCCCCCCCCCTTTCTTAAAAAAAAAAATCACATCAACAACAACGTAGAATATTTCTGTAAAATTCAAACCAGACCTCGGATCGACACCAAATTTGGTACAAATGTAGTATAGACCTCGGAGAAACTTTCTGGAAAGTTTTACGGTGAGTCTTATAAGTATATAGAAGTCATGAAGTTTTACATCAAAAACTACAAGTTCTGTTGTGTTTGAAATTAAAGTGCAGGTGAACGAAGAAATGATCTTAACCTTTTATTGGCTATTTCTTCAGATGTCGTTAATAGCATTCGATTCTCCTGATATGATATGACATTTCAATAACGAGCATTCTCTCTTTCTTTTACATGTGGAATTTATTTGATTTTTATTTGGAATTAATCAGTTTCCAGAAATAGCGATTTTCGATATATTAAAAACAATTCTCGCTTTCATTGTCGTGTTTCCCTCATAAAAATGCATGTTGGGAGTTTAATTTGTGCTACATATATTTAATATAACCCAAAGAAATGCTTATTTAAATGTTTCATATTTATTTCAGGATATTCAGTCAGAAATGCTAAAATCCGAACCCGATCTTTAAAGCTTTCAACAAAGCTACATGTATTTACAAAAAAATAAGCATGCTCACAATATCGATGAATCGGGCCAGAGTCCACTAATACATTTTCATTAGGGAACAGTGTTAACGTTTTCTCACGCAGCCCGTCCCTTCTTATTTTATATACTGCTTGCAAGTTCAGGAACTATTTCCTTTTACGGAACTTCTTTCTTCCCCTACCGATTCTAAAAATACGCTTGCATCTATTCTATAGTCCTAAACATTTTAACTTACTACTGTTGTCGGAATGCGTGGCCTGATGGTTAGCGCACCTGCCTTTCAACCCAAGGGTTTTGAGTTCGATCCCTGCATGAAGAGCAATTTTTTTTTTAAATAGACTTTTACGGAAACATCCAACGGAAGACCTTATTGTTTTCGTTCGGTTTCTTTTTCCCTATTATTAAGGTCTTCAGTTTCCAACGGAAGACCTTATTGTTTTCGTTCTGTTTCTTTTTCCCTATTATTATTATTTTTCTTATTATTATTCTTACCGATTTTGTGCACGCGAGTTCTCGTAAACAACTTGGCCGATTTTCATGAAACTTTTAGATCTGATAGGTATTGATCTGAACCTTATTGGAAATTTTTTTCATTGATGACGTCACTTCCTATCTTGAGATATTAAGGATTTTCTGATTTTCAGAGGGTCGACTTGTCCTGGAAACTCCTCCTAAACGACTTAAGATATTGAGTTAAGATTTTCAGTGAAGATAGAGGAAAGATTATAGATGTGCCATTTGGCATCTGTATTTTTCCAGCTTAAAAGGCGTCGAAGCTCGCCTGGGCTCGAAAAATAAGCTCACAAGCATCTCGCAAAATTTGTCACTTTTTCCTTTATATCTTTTTACCTGCAAATATTTTGTGTAAACATGTATAACAAAAGACATGCAAAATAATAAGACCTTTCATTTGATATCAAGAGAAAGGGACTGACCCCTCAAATTAGGGGCTCAGAGGGGCCCAAAGTCTTTCAAATATAACTCTTGAACGATCAATATTTTGTTATAAGTTACTGAAACAAAAATGTTTATCTTAACGATTTGGAAATATATGTTATAAAATTTTGATCCTATATTGCATAATAAGGGGCCAAAAGGGGCCAGAATACCAAATCTTTGACGCTTTATATCTCAAAAAGGGGGAATATTTGGATAAGCGATACTGAACAAAAGATGTTAAGAAAAATGTTCTAAACAATATGCACCCTTTCAATTTTTGTCAAACGGCCCCATTAAGGACTTGGAAGGATGGCCCCTAAATGTTTCCATTCGGCATATCTCCACAACGAAAAGAAATCTCTGAACAGGTATTGAACAAAAAGTATTCAAAATTACAAGACCTTTCATTTGAAATCAAAAAAAAGGGGCTGACCCCTCAAATTAGGGAGTCAGAGGGGCCAAAAGTCTTTCAAGTATAACTCTTGAACGATCAATATTTTGTTATAAATTACTGAAACAAAAATGTTTATCTTAACGATTTGGAAACATATGTTATAAAATTTTGATCCTATATTGCATAATAAGAGGCCAAAAGGGGCCAGAATACCAAATCTTTGACGCTTTATATCTCAAAAAGGGGGAATATTTTGATAAGCAATACTGAACAAAAGATGTTTAGAAAAATGTTCTAAACAATATGCACCCTTTCAATTTTTGTCAAACGGCCCCATTAAGGACTTGGAGGGGTGGCCCCTAAATGTTTCCATTCGGCATATCTCCACAACGAAAAGAAATCTCTGAATAGGTATTGAACAAAAAGTCTTCAAAATCACAAGACCTTTCATTTGATATCAAGAAAAAGGGGCTGACCCTACAAATTAGGGAGTCAGAGGGGCCAAAAGTCTTTCATCTATAACTCGTTAACTATCAATATTTTATTATCAATTACTGAAGCAAAAATGCTCCTCTTAACGATTTGCCACTATATATTATACAATTAAGATCATATATTATGTGATAAGGGGCCAAAAGGGGCCAGAATGCTAAATCTTTGACGCTTTATACCTCAAAAAGGGGAGATATTTTGATAAGCAATATTGAACAAAAGATGTTCAGAATAATGTTCTGAACAATATATATCTTTTCAATATTTGCAAAACGGACCCATTAAGGACTTGAAGGGTTGGCCCCTAAATATTTCTATTCTACATATCTCGAAAACGAGAAGAAACTTCTGAATAGTTGTTGAAAAATGTTTAAAATCACAAGTCGTTTTATTTAATATCAAATAAAAGGGGCTAACCCTTCAAATTGGGGGCTCAGAGGGGCCAAAAGACTAATATGTAATTCTTCAATATGCAACAATATGTTGTAAAACTTTGATTCTCTATTGCGTAAGTAGGGGCCATAGCTGGTCAGAATGTTAAATCCTTTACGCTTCATATCTCGAAAAGGGGACCGTTCACGGTAGCTCAGTCGGTAGAGCGCTCGCTCCGTAATCGGGAGGTCGTGAGTTCGAATCTCGGCCGCGACAGACCTAAGTCGATAAAAAATAGGTAGCAACTGTTCCTTCGCCATGCGCTCGGCACTTTGAAGTGAAAGTTGCGGGTCCTTCGGATGAGACCTTAAAAACCGAGGCCCCGTGTGTCGGCAGGCGTTGGCACGATAAAGATCCCTCACTGCTCAATGGCCCTAAGTGCCGAGTAAAAGGTCAAAATTTGAAGCCCATCACCGGTATATGGTGACGTCTCTATATGAGTGAAAAATTCTCGAATGGGACGTAAAACAATATACAATCAATCAATCGAAAAGGGGAAACATTTTGAAAAGTAATATTGAACGAAAGATGTTGAAGATTATATTATATAAATCAAAAGAATGAAATCTAAGGAGGGAAATCTTTATATCATTATCTTTTAATGAAAACTTAATTAAAATCACATCTCATCGAAAAATCGAACGGAAGACCTACTCGTTGCTCGCAACGAGATCTCATCTAGTTATTATTCTTTTTTCTCTTTACAAAATTTGTGCAGAGGATTTCTCGGAGATGGCTCCTTCGATTTTTTTCAAATTTTCAAGGAAGATGCGTTGACATCTGAAGTTAATTCCGGCAATTCCGTTAAGCGATATTTACTTCCGGTCGGAAGTTATCGCCCTTTTATCAAAATTTAGAGGACCTCCTTGTCTGCGATGGAACTCAAAAACGGCTTAAGCTAGAGCGCTGAAATTTTCAGTGATGATAGAGGACATGTTGACATTTTGCACCTGGGTTTGGATATTTTCCGTAAGTGCCTAGTACGGAAGCTCGGTAGGGTCGAAATTTAGGACACGAATCATGAGTGAATTTTTGGGTCATTTTGTATAATATCTTTTAAAGTATAATTATTTTGTTAAAACATACTGAACAATATTTGTGCAGAATGACAAGATCTTTAATATGATATCAAGAAAAAAGGGCTGATTTATCATATTATGGGCCGAGAAGGGCCGAAACTATTAAATCAATAACTCTTTAACGATCAATATTTTGGTATACATTACTGAAGCAAAAATGTTTATCTTAACAATTTACAACTATATATTATAATATTTATGTCATATGTTACATAATTAGGGGCCATAAGGGACCAGAAGGCCAAATCTTTGGCACTCTATATCTTGAAAGTTTGAAATATTTTGATAAGCAATATTGAATAAAAGATGTTCAAAATAATGTTCTAAACAATATTTAACCTTTCAATTTTTGCTAAACGTCCCCATTAAGGAGTTGAAGGGCTGGCCCCTAAATATATCTTTTGCATATAGCTCGGAAACGAAAAAGAATTTCTGAATAGTTGTTGAATAAAAAGTGTTCAAAATTATAAGAGCTTTAAAGTGGTATGAAGAAAAAGGGGCTGGCCCCTCAAAATAGGGACCGAGAGGGGCCGAAAGTCTTTAATCATTAACTCTTTAACGATCAATATTTTGCAATTCATTACTGAAGCAAAAATGTTTATCTCAACAATTTCCAACTATATATTATGATATTCACACCACATGTTACATAATTAGGGGCCAGAAGGGGCCAGAAGGCCAAATCTTTGGCACTCTATATCTCGAAAGTGCGAAATGTTTTGGTAAGCAATATTGAATAAAAGATGTTTAAAATAATGTTCTACACAATATCTAACCTTTTGTTTTTTCCTAAACATCCCCATTAAGGAGTTGAAGGGCTGGCCCCTAAATATATCTTTTGCATATAGCTCGGAAACGAAAAAGAATTTCTGAATAGTTGTTGAACAAAAAGTGTTCAAAATCATAAGAGCTTTAAAGTGGAATGAAGAAAAAGGGGCTGGCCCCTCAAAATTGGGGCTGAGAGGGGCCAAAAGTCTTTAATCAATAACTCTCTAATGATCAATATACTGTAATACATTACTGAAGCAAAGCTGTTTGCCTTAACAATCCACAACTATATATTATGATATTGACGTCATATGTTAAGTAATTAGGGGCCATAAGGGGCCAGACTGCTCAATCTTTGACACTTTATATCTCGAAAGTGGAAAATGTTTTCATAAGCAATATTGAATAAAAGATGTTTAAAATAATGTGCTTCACAATATGCAACCTTTCAATTTTTGCTTAACGTCCCTATTAAGGAGTTGAAGGGCTGGCCCCTAAATATATCTTTTGCATATAGCTCGGAAACGAAAAAGAATTTCTGAATAGTTGTTGAACAAAAAGTATTCAAAATCCTGAGAGCTTTAAGATGATATCAAGAAAAAGGGGCTGATCACTCATATAAGGGGCGAAGACGGGCCGGAAGTGTTTAATCTATAACTTTTTAATGATCAATATTTTGTTACACATTACTGAAGGAAAATTGTTTGTCTTAACAATTTATTTAAATAACTATTTTTTAACGAAAATCTCAGTCAAATTCTTATCTCATCTTATCGAAAATCGGACGGAAGACCCACTCGTTGCTCGCAACGAGATCTCATCTAGTTTCTCACTACAATTGAAATCAAGAACATTCAATAGACGAACATAAACACTGTCTTTATCCACTATTGGTTTTGCTGATAAAAATAAATCATGAGTATTCCCTGAAAGGAATATGCAGAATGTAAATGTAATTTTAAGGACATATGATACTAAAAAAATATGTGAACACTAGCGTAAGAATGTGTTTGAAACTTTTTTTACAGCCTTTATTGTTGAAGCATACTTTTTAAAAATTGATATATTCATTACCTTTAAAACTATGGTAATTCTTGAATTCATTTTAAAATATATGCTTTCACCATATCTATATTGAAATTCAAAGCAAACATATGAAAAAAAAACCCCATGAAAACATTGAAATCTCACAAAATATCTTTATCGATTTTCAGTATTGATGTAATAACAAATTCATATTGTGATATTGGGATCGAATGATAGGAAAACCAGTTAAAAGTGAGAATTTTCCACTTCATTTGATTTTTCAAATATATTGGTATCTTCTACATATTTTTTTTTAATAGAATAAGGTTGACGTTAAAGGAAAAAATCTTGATAAATATGTTTTAGAAATAATAAAACCGTTTTGCATTTTCCCCTGATACAGTATAAATCTTTTTGCGCGTTGGTTTGATTTAAAGCTATGTACGCAGTCACAAATTTTCCTATGTAAAACACAGTGTACTTAAAGTGCATTGAAAACATAGAATACCATCAAAGATTGTATCCGTAGATTAAAGAGAAATTGTGATTACGAGGAAATAAGACTTCGTCGAAAGAAATACGTTTACAGTAGATTGCATGGTCAATTGTGAACAGAAATTGCGATTCCGCGGAAATAAGACCCCATCGTAAAAATACATTTACAGTATATGGTAAGATTTATTTCTTTCCTGCCGTATGTGTATTATCCAGTCTGATTAAAATCAAACCTTCCAACAGCTCCTTTATTTTGATGGTCGCGTGGAAGTCATTAAAATAAAGGAGCTAATGGAAGGTTTTATTTTAATCAGACTGTGTATTATATAATGTACAAAGCAAGTGTTTATAAATGTGACTTTTTGCCGTTTATTACATAATGTGTAAAGCAAGTGTTTATAAATGTGACTATTTTAGCAAGGTCAAACTCTGCTATTGTTATGTATGAAATTGTTGCATTGGGTATTATTTTACTTTGACAGAGAATTAAAAGTTCTATTAAAAAAAATGAAAGACATGAACATGAATACGATTTTGAGATAATTTACTATCAAAGAAGACTGGCGAACAAGGCGAGCGAAATGCCTATAGTGCAACATACACGAAGGTGAAAAATTATAACCCAATTTTATTTTATAGTTCATCTAACATTAAAGTATACTTTAATTGCTAGCTATTGCTAGGGTTCGAACTCCAAGATAACCACATTAGTTTTTAATATCCGAATAATTTTTGCCAAGAAAATTTTCCTCAGAAAAGTTTTGTTTATCATAATTTCATAAATATCAATAATGAGAACTTTGCTAAATTCACAGATTGTATACGAATTTTATATATCTGAAGCTATAGACAATCTGCGCGCCTTTGTCACCCATGTCATCTCCTTCCTATTTATTACTTTTCTAATAAGCAATAAATTTGTTCATTAGTGTTTACATAGTCTACAAAACACGTGTATATAAATGTGGATATTCTAACGAGAAAAATTTTGACACAGGACTGTTCAAATAGAGGTTATACTAGTAACAACTAATGAAATAATTTGTTACTTTATGGGGCAGAGGTATGAAGCAATATAAATTTTTTTTCCGAAAAAAAAAGATTTATGAGAAGTACAGATCCGAAAAGTTATTTGAAAATGATAGAGAAAAGGCCGAACAAAAAACCAATGCAAAATTGATATTTTAAGAATACTTTAAAAATATTCACATTAATGAAGTAATGAATTTATATAAATGTCCGGTAAGTATTAAGAAATAACTTTACATAAATAACAGAAATCAAACTTTAGGAAGTATTAAAAAGAACCGAAAAAAAATTCTTCAAAAGATGAGACAGGCTTAAAATTTATTCACCAGTTTTAAGAACTATTCTCTGCAATCACTTAAACTTTCTTGGCACGCATGGTCACCGATTTTGATAAAACTTTGCCCATTATTACATCATGACACCAAAAACATATAAATGTATGTATGATTTTTTTGTTGTTGAAATTTTGAAGAATAGAGATTTTCAGCTAATTTGAATCTTTAGTGAGCCCTAATAAAGAATATATATATAAAAAAATCAAACTACTCTAAAAAAAATTAAACATTGTTGCCACTTAAGCTTAAGCTCTGAAGAAACTATGTAAAATATATCTCTAAGTAAGTAGTAACTATAGGTGCATATGGAATTCATTTAAAATTCTGATAAATGCCGAAAAACGCTCAAAATTCACTTATGACATTAATTTATTCACCTGCAAGATTATTTGCTACATTGTAGTGTAACTATGGAAACAACATACCAGTGGTTTAAAGTGATAATTTTTTGCTCCTTTAGGAATTTGGTTACCATTTAATCAAGAAATAAAATTTGACCATCCTTGAATTTGTACTTCCCTGATGAAACTAAAGATGAATATTATATATTGATAAAGTTTGATGAAGAAAATAACACTGTTACTATGGTTACCGAGAAGGAAACATGTTTAATTTTGTAAACTCCATAGCAATATTAACGCTATGTGCTAACTTTTTGCATCCAGTTAGAAATTGTTTGCTAGTAAGAATTTATAATGTCGTGTAGGCTGTTTGTAAATATCAAAAAGTTTTGGGAATCTATGTATCTATGTAATAAAGCAACATATTCCTCAGAATAACATTTGAATTTTTTTTTGGAAGTGTTTAAACTGGGACAACACCATTGCTTTTAAAATTGATATAGAAATGTGCTATATGAAAAAAAATATATATATATAAGATTATAGCTTTCAGAGAATAAATTTGAAATCCCTCGCGGTGTTAAAACCATAGCAACCATTGTCAATCAGTAAAAAATATTATATTTCTTCGTTGGAATATGTTACAAGGGTCTTTCTCTTTTATTTGATTGTATTTTAACCTACAATTGTTTTTATTTTGCGGTGTTTTACTTTATAAATAGTCGCCCGCGTGGCGCAGTGGTTAAAGCGTTTGCTCTAGAGTCGCGGAGTAAGGAGTTGATTTGATCTTTACGTCACGGGTTCGAATCCCACTGCGAGACGTGGAAACCGGTCCTTCGGGTGAGACCGTATAAATCAAGGTATTGCTGGCACGAAAAAGATTCCTCACTGCTCAATGACCTCCAGTGCCGAGTATAGGTCAAAATTTGCAGCTCTCCGCCGGCAAGTGGTGGCATCTCCATATGAGTGAAAAATTCTCGAGAGGCACGTTAAACAAAAACAAAAAACACTTTATAGATATGAATGAACAAAATTTTAACTTTTGAATACTTTGTTTTCCTATTAACGTTAGTAATAGATGATTTTCCAAATATGTTTTATCATGTATTTAAGACATGAAGAATTCAACTTTTGAAAAAAAGTCATTGGACATCACTTTTCTGCATTGCTGCAAGCATTAACCATGGTGCTCTGAACATGCTCGAAAATGCCATTTTTCAAACACTAGGGCATGTTGCCATGGTAACCTTGACATATAGCAATGAATTTTTGTCTGATTTGAGTTTACCATATCCAAGACTTTAAACATAGAGAGTTTTGAGAAATTCTAAGACTATGCATGTCACAGCTCCTATACATAAAAGTTCAAGTCATTACAGAAAATGACTCTTAATTTTGGATGTCAATTTATTTAAGTAATCATACAGAAAGAAGTTTTAGCTAGATACGAACCTTAAAGCATAAGTTGGCAAATGAAACTGGAAAATAAAGTCGTAATGACAGAGGTAGTAAAATATGCGATGTGTAAATAATTATATTAGAGATGAACGATACCATACTTAATGCTGCAGTATGTTTGAAAAAGTATAAATAGATTTCTTAAATATCGTAAGATTAAATGGCCGAAACATGCTTAGTGAATTACTCAATTTTGATCCCATTTTCTCAGATTTTAAGTTATTTTTGATAAATATCCTGTCATATTCAATTTTTTTTTTAAATTCAAATTATTTGATTTGATTTGCTAAATTATGACTACCAAATTTTGTTTAATATAAAAAAGCTATGAAAAAAGTCTACGTCTATTTTGAATAACCCTCGTTATGTACTTCACGAAAATAGATTTATAAAACATTAATCCACTCTCCAAACCGTGACTATATTTTACTGTAATACCTGTAAACCAAATCAATTCATTATAATAAAGTTGCCTTGAAAATGCTATTCAATTTACCAAGGGACGCCTTTGTTCACATTGTTACATTTTAAAGTATTACAATATCAATATTCACATAAGATACCAATAATCCTGCCATAATGTACATTATTGCATACTTTATAAAAAATTAAAAGTGTCAAATAAACAGAGACAAACTAACAATAACATACAACAAAATAATTTCTGTTTCAAGAATTGCTAGATAGAATTAACACTACGGGGATACATAGACAAAAACGAGAAGCAAAACAGTTTCACTGTTATTATGAATTCTTTAATTAACATACAGGTATTTTTTGTTTAATTGTCCATTATACAACTGAACAGATAGATAATGATTGGAATGTCCACCTTCCCTCTAAATACAGACTCATAGGAACCACACTCAGTTTTTTTGGATCTCGAGGGGAAGGTCCGTACAAGCCAAAAAAAGACTATTATTACTGTGAATTGATTTCCTATTGTATCATTTAAACTTGCAAAATTATGCCCCCTCCTTATGATGTGCTAATTACTAACTAATACATAGATAATCTAAGTTACAATAAAGAAGAGTTAATGATGTCATTAGATAGTATTGACGCGCGACGTTTGACCAGTGAAGCTGATGGAGTTTCAGACAAAACAACTAAGTGTATTTTTAAAGTACTATTTAGCATCGAGTTATATAAAGAAAATGTACATTTTTTTTTAGGAACGTTTGCATTTAAAAATGATCACACCATATTCCGGTTCGTACGGATTTCCCATCTGTTAACACCGAAATAATGACGAGAGCAGACCTACATGTGTATGTGCCATCTTAAAGAAATTATAGCGGTTTTTATAGCAGTCCCAGAATCAATGCCTAAATCTCTTTAGAGTTAGGAGAGAGTAAAGTATATTCGCTAAAAAATTCACGAAATATTTTATCATTTCAATTAAAGGATATTTAATAGACAAATTTTAATACTCTGTGGATTCTTTTCTCATTAATATCTTCAATGAAATGAAGATTGTTGACCTTATCATTTAGATAATATACAAAAACTGTGCATATAAACGTGATAATTTTAACGACGACAAATTCTGTTATTTTTATCTTCCAGAATGGTCGAATAGGGGTTATTTTATTTTGACAGGGAATTTTTAAAAAAGCTGAATGACCAGAAAGCAACATAAGATTTTTTTATAATTTAATACCAATTTTGCTTTTTATTTCTTGGTTATGTTAGTATTTACGTAATGTACAACTCAGGTGTTTAAAATATGAATATTTTAGCAAGGTCATACTTTGCCATTGTTGTGTATCAAACTCTGCGTGGGTGGGGGGTGGGGGGGGGGTATTTTACTTTGATATAATTTAAAAAGAAAAATAATTCTAATTGATGCAGAAAAAAGACCAGTGAGGAACATAAATCAGATTCTAAGATAATTTAACATCAAATTGCACTTTTGTTCTACATTATTTTTTATATATGTAATGAATGTTGCCAATATAATTTATATAATCTACAAAACACGTGTAAATAAATGTGGATATAACGGGGAAATGTTTTTGCATAGAACTGTTCGAATGGAGTTTATATAAGTTGTTACTTCGTGTAAAGTAACTTGGTATGGGGGATGTTTGCTGACTTTTCATTTTACAACCCTGGGAATATTTGCAATCCTACTATATAAATAACAAATGTTGCAAGGGGACTTTCCGTTAGATTAATTCAACAACATAATTAACTTATTCACGACTTTTCAGGGAAATGATTATTAAAAAAAAGAAATAAATACCGATATACATGTACTTTAAAACATAAAATATTACATAATTTTTACAGATACCTTATTCTTTTTATTGAGTTTTACTCTTTCTTCTAAATATTTGACACTTTCAAAGGCACAATTAAACAATGTTTATAGTATCGAATGCCTCTTTTTGTAACCCGCTTTCACTAAAAGTGGAGGATACTAATTTGGGTCTGTCTGTCCGTCCGTCCGTTCATATTTCTGTCTGTGCTTAACACTTTCGTTACCGGTCGATATCTCGAGAAGACTTTGAACTTTTGCAATGAAAATTATATCACTACTTCCTATGGGCTAAAGATGATCCCTATTGATTTTGAGGTCAAAGGTAATGAATTCATACATTCTGTCTATGTGTAACACTTTCGTTTCTGGGCGTTATCTCGAGAAGTCTTTGAGCTTTTGCAATGAAATTTATATCACAATTCCCTATGGCCTAAAGAAGACCTATAGATTTTGAAGTCAAAAAGGTCAAGGTCATTAATTCATACATTCATGCAAATTAATTATCAAAAATTCATACAAATTCATGCATTCTGTCTGTGTGTAATATTTCGTTTCCGGACGATATCTTAAGAAGCTTTTGAGCAATGAAATTTAATACCAGAGCTTCCTAAAGCCCCGCCTGTCTCTTTCAAAGTGTCCCGCCCCGTTGTATTTTTCAAAAAATATTTTTGTGAAGTTTTTTTTCCCCAAAAGTCAATTGGAAGTTCGTTGGCACCGATCACTGTTTTAGAGTTACTTGTATTAAAAGTCGCTTGGCACTATTTTTAGCACAGGAGCATGAGCAAAGAGAGTTTATTACATAATAAAGATTGTCAGCGGACGTTACATGGTATATCTATGAGAACTGATTAGTAAAGGTTAAATTAGACACTATGTGTTGTGTAAAATGTAAAATTTTGACAATATCGAATGTGTCAAGAACGAAAATATAGTCGATCAGTTTTCAGACAAAGCACAAGTATTTGTTGGTCAAACAAAAAAAATATATTTAGAACAAGAGGCCCAAGGGCCTTAACGGTCACCTGAGTATGATACAACAATTTAAAGGATGCATAGAGTATAAAATGAACTGAAAGGTGAAACTTTGTTGCCAAAAAGCAAGAAATATAGGGTGATCAGGATCAACAAAATAATTGGTCTTAATATTCATTAACAGTTTATAAATTATGTTCTATAAATCTGATCCCCATTTATCACTATCACCATACAGTATATTAACAAATTATCAATGCTTCTGTACTATTTTAATCCTTTGTTGAAATTTCTTACATTGGCGTCTCTTGGTCCTTGATGAACATTTAATAAGACAAGTTATTTTTGTCTCATTTTTATATATCTACTACTTACAAGTCTATCTGATCATTAAAACTATGAAAGTACTTTTTGTATTTTACAATAAAAGTTTTTGCATAATTATCTTATTCTATTTACCTTTCAAGTACATTATTTACAGTGATAAATTATCAAAAGTAAATGGCAAAGGGGAATAACTCTTCTCAGTAGAAAACAAAATAATAGAGCCCTGGCCAGGACCAGAACACTTGACCAAATGGTACAGATGTTCAAAAA
Source organism: Saccostrea echinata (assembly GCF_033153115.1). NCBI lineage: Eukaryota > Metazoa > Mollusca > Bivalvia > Ostreida > Ostreidae > Saccostrea > Saccostrea echinata. Next base: position 27,547,795 of record NW_026889803.1, read on the forward strand.
TCTGGTAAAAATAATGTTCCTTATTAAAACTTTTACTCTTTTTGCCTCTGATATGCCCAGGTGCAGAGAAGATTTTTAAAGAAATAATGCATTTTTACTACAGATTCACTATATTATCAATAGAGCCCCCCCCCCCCAACACCAGAGTTTCTGACCCTGGGACCATAAGTTTGCTCATCATATCTAATCACTTTGTTTATCTGCTTAACACCAAGGAGCAAACAGGATTATTTAATAGAATTAATGCATTTTTACTATATTATCAAGAGCCCCACCCTCACACCAGCACATCTGACCCAGGGGTCATGAAATTCACTACTCTGGAAGAAGCACTCTTGCTCATCATAACTATACACTTAGCTTCATTGCTTTTTTAACCAGAAGCAGAAAGGAATATTTTCAAATAAATTTTGCTTTTTCACTTTATAATCAATAGAAGCCCCCCCCCCCCTCACCAGAACCCTTAAATCTGGGGTCATAAAATTCACAATTTTGGAAGAGGCATCCTTGCCTATCATAACAATGTACTTAGTTTGTTTAAACAATACCCAGGGGCAGAGAAGAAGTTTTTCAAAGAAATAATTCACCTTCACTACAGGATCTATATAGCCCCGCCCTAGCACCAGAACTCCTGTCCCCGGGGCCATGAATTTCACAATTTTGGAAGAGGCATCATTGCTTATCATAACAATGTACTTAGTTTGTTTGAATAATACCCAGGGGCAGAGAAAAAGATTCTTAAAGAATTAAAACATTTTCACATTAAATCAATAGAGCCCCGCTCTAACACCAGAACCCCTGATCCAGGAGCCACGAATTTCACAATTTTGGAAGAGGCATCCTTGCTTATCAAAACTATGTATTTAATTTGTTTCAATAATACCCAGGAGCAGAGAAGTAGATTTTCAAAGAAGTAATGCATTTTCACTATATAATCAATAGAGCCCCACCCTTACACCAGAACCCCTGCCCCTGGGGCCATGAAATTCACAATTCTGAAAGAGGCACTCTTCCTCATCATAACTATGTACTTAGTTACTGTATTTAATACCCAGGAGCAGAGAAGAAGATTTTCAAAGAACTAATGCATTTTCACTATATAATCAATAGAGCCCCGCCCTAACACCAGAACCCCTGACCCTCGGGCCATGAATTTCACAATTTTGGAAGAGGCACTCTTACTCATCATAACTATATACTTAGTTAGTTTATTTAATACCCAGGAGCAGAGAAGAAGATTTTCAAAGAAATAATGCACTTTCACTATATAATCTATATAACCCCTCCCTAGCACCAGAACCCCTGACCCTGGGGCCATGAATTTCACAATTTTGGTAGAGGGCTCAATGCTTATTACAATCATGCCAACAGTTTGACTGCTTGATGTCCAGGAGTAAAGAAGAAGATTTTTAAAGATTGCATTAATTTTGGTGGTTTTAGCCCCACCCCTCAGGCCCCAGGGGAGCAGGGATCATGGAATTCACAATTTTTGTTCCCCTTGACCCATAGATGCTATATGCCAAATTTGGTTGAAATTGGTTGAGAAGTTTCAGAGAAGAAGCTAAAAATGTTCAAATGTTAACGCACATCGCACGACGCACGTCGCACGACGCACGCCGACGGACAAAAACGGATAGCAATAGGTCACCTGAGTGACTCAGGTGACCTAAAAAGCCAACGAGAAGTGGGTCGCCCGCGTGGCGCAGTGGTTAGAGCATCCGCTCTAGAGTCGTGGAGGAAGGAGCTGATCCTTACGTCGCTGGTTCGAATCCACTGCGGGACGTGGAGGCCGATCCTTCGGATGAGACAGTATAAACCGGATCCCATGTCGCAGTAGGTGTTGGCACGAAAAAGTTCCCTCACTGCTCAATGGCCCTCAGTGCCGAACATAGGTATAAATTTGCAGCCCTCCACCGGCAAGTGATGGCGTCTCCATATGGGTGAAAAATTCTCGAGAGGGACGCTAAACAACAAACAAACGAGAAGTGTTGAATAACACGTAAAGGATCAAAAGCCGCGAAAAAATACGAAGATATTTTGAAACACTCCCAATTTCATACAAACGTTCTCATAAATCAATATTACAGTGTGATAAATATTTTATATAAATGAATTTTCTTTACATATTTTCAAGAATAAGCAATCAAATCTACATATGTATATATCCGTATTTGCATTTACAATGTAAAAATTGTGTATAAGAAGATCGTTATGTGGATGTTTACAGTAATAGAAAATAAAAAAAATAAAATCTGACCCAATTTTCAAGTAAGTTAGGATGAAAATCTTAACTCTGAATTTATGTAAAAATATGAAAGGTGAAAGCTACTTCTTTGACATTTCTTTCTCCATCTGCAAATTTTTTCCATTTCTTCCACCCCCTTCTTTTTTCCTATAGCGGGGGATGCAAATTCTCTGAATAAGCTATAGTTTGCTTTTATTGAATTGTTGTTTTTAAATAAATTGTATTTAACCTTAAAAATTATAATCATTATTATAATTCTTATTTACTGCATAATCCCCTTAATTTTCATAATACTGGGTTGAAAAATTGCCTATATTAAATCTGTAAATGAACCTTTACAACTAATTCTGAATTTGCGAGTGTTTTTGACAAAAGACTACAAATAGATAAATAAACACTTCATTGTGACACTGCTAAAGTAACTGAAGTTTCAATTTACATTCTTATGAAACTGTTCTTTATATATATATATATATATATATATATATATATATATATATATATATATATATATATATATATATATATATATATATATATATATATATATATATATATATATATGATAATTATTAGGGATGTCAATTTTGTCAATAATTCATATTCGAATATTCAATGAAAGTATTCGAATATATTCGAATATTCGATAAAATCTGGTTTATTTTAAATATGCATCATCCTACTTTCATGAAAGGTTTAGCGTAGGTATTCTAATATAGGAAGTAAAATTGTATGAAGACTTTTGTAGGTGTACAATAATGTAGAAATGTATAATTTAACAAATGATACATATACATGTGTATTTATAGTAGCTCCAACTGAGGAACCAGTCGTCCTACCAAAGGCAGGATAGTCGTATACTTTTTTCAGATTTCAATGCATGTAATTAATTACAATTATCAGCCTAATAAGAGATATGATTTAATGTTTGATACAATGTTTTTAAAATATAAACAATTTTTTTCATAGACAATTTTCCCAGGTAATTAACTAATTTCCCGATAATAAAATATAAAATTCAAGATTATGTACAACCCGAGATAATCAAGTAATTAACACATTTATTCTGAAATTGAGCCCTTTACAATATTAATTACAGACTAATTCTATCGGACATTCATTCAATGATCAATTAAATTTATTTTGATAAGTATACTCTTCACGTCTTTTAGACATTCTAAGAAGGTTTTCATTTTGTCCCCGATTTTAGATCCGATGGTATTTAACTAATAAAAACTAGGAAAGTACGTTTTGTATTATATATAAAGCATTAATGTACAGTGTATAATTCTTTTACACCTTACTCAAAACAAAATAATTTAGTAGATCTATAAGAAAGTAGTGAAGAAAGTCAGCCGATCGAAATTGATCGCGAGTAAATTAAACGGGGATGATTCCATCAATGTTCTAATCAAAATTTATTAATTACAGTACCTTTTTTATGAAATCTGAAAAAAACACCGAATATTCGAATCTTAAATTCATATTCGAATATCAGCTCATCGAATGAATATTCGAATATTCATTGACATCCCTAATATTTATTTAACAAATTAGCGAAATATAGGGATTTGGGTTTAGCATATACATATGCAAGTCACAAGTTTTTATCCACAGGCATTTGACGTCATATTTTTTACATATCACAAAAATACTACTCTAAAAGATTTATAATATAGATTTACAGAAGGAAAAATGTACGACGTCAAGTTCCTGCGAGTCAGTCGACTTACTTTCACAATGATTCTAAATATCTGGTTTAAAATGCTTAACTCTAGTACTGGTCAATGTTCTTGAATAATTCAGATGATTTCATTTTAGGAATTGTTAAAATACATTTTACCTTTCAGAACTTCTGTACATGTATATAGTTTAAAAGGGAAAAGGGAAGCTTTTGAAGAAAATGAATTCATATTTTTGTAATCAAAGTGTTTTTTTTCTGAAAAGATAATATTATTTAATTGAATGAGATTTCAAATATAAAGTATGACCTAGACGACCCAATTCTAGAGTATCTATCAAATGTTTTTGAATTACAAAATATAGATTTACTTATGAACAGAAACACCTAGATAATACCCCCCCCCCCCCCAAAGGAAACAATTTATTAAATTTTTAACAATGAAATATATAGAGATATGTTTTTCGTGAATGAAAGATATGACAAGACATGACGATGTTTTGATAAAATTCACCACAGGAAAATCAAATGCATTTGAGTTATGCATAGGTAGTGTTTAATTTGTGAAATCAGACATTATTTTTGTCTTTGCTAGATTTAAGTAAAGTATATCTCATAGACATATGCCCCATTTGTATAAATTATATGTGAGTATGGAATTTTAAATGACATTAATACTTGCAGTAATTTAGGTAAAAAAATAAAGATATATAATGAAAGAACAGTGATCGGACCCTTGAGAATTCCAGAGGTGGGATCAGGTGCCTAGGGGGAGTAAGCACCCTCTGTCGACCGACCACACCCACCGTGAGCCCTGTTTTGATCACCTAGCCGGATTAATCCGTAGTAAAATTTAGCATAAACATTTAATTCAGATAATTTGTGTCCCCTGCTTAAGGAAAAAAGAGCATGCACGGATCTAGAGCGGGGGGGGGGGGGGACCCCCCCCCCCAGAATTTTCAGATTTATTAAATGTATATATTGAAGCAAATAAAACCAGAAGTCTCTGATGAGACTGTAGCTCTACTGGTTGTACTTATAAAGGAAGATAAAAGTAGCACTTGGACTTGAAACTTTAATTTGCAACAGCAATAAATAGTATAATGATCCTTGGTTTAGTCTGTTGTTTTTTTTTGGCAAGATTTATTGCAATCAGAATAAAACTGTAGGAGGAGTAGCCCTTCAAAATAATTTTACAGAAATTTTGATTTAAGTATCCATGGTAACATCATTCAACAAAATCAAAAAGCAATAATGACAATTATGTATCTCAGTGTAGTCTACTTGCATGCCGTTATACTGAAATCAGACAAAACATGTAGGAGGAGTAGCGTTTTGAAAGTATTTCAAAAAATTCCTATTTTTAGTAATCATAACAACACCGTTCATCAAAATCCAAAACTGGTACAGAGAATTATGTATCTTAGTGTTGTCTACTTGTGTGTCAAAGTATACTAAAATCAGACCAAAACTGTAGGAGGAGTAGCATTTTGAAAGTATTTCAAGGAAATTTCTATTTTTAGTAACCATGGCAACACCGTTCGTCAAAATCCAAAACGGATAAACAGAATTATGTATCTTAGTGTAGTCTACTTGTGTGCCAAGTTATATTGAAAAGTGATCAAAACTGTAGGCGGAGTAGCGTTTTGAATGTATTTCACAGAAATTTCTATTTTTAGTAACCATGGCAACACCGTTCATTGAAATCAAAAACCAATAAACAGAATTATGTATCTTAGTATAGTCTACTTGTGTGCCAAGTTATAATGAAATCAGATCAAAACTGTAGGAAGAGTAGGGTTTTGAAAGTTTTTCACCGAAACTTCTATTTTTAGTAACCATGGTAACACTGTTCATTGAATTCAAAAACCGATACACAGAATTATGTATCCTAGTATAGTCTACTTTTGTGCCAAGTTATATTGAAATCAGACTAAAACTGTCGGAGAAGTAGCGTTTTGAAAAATTGTTTACAGACGGACAGACAGTCAGACAGCTAGACGGACGGACACCTAACTATCGCATAATCTCTTCAGGTCTCTGACCAGTACGGCTAAAAATGACTTAACCCCCCCCCCCCTTAGAAAACGTGGACCCCTGTTAAGAAATGTTGGGAAAAGAGGTGTTTTTTTTTGTTTTGTTTTGTTTTTTTGTAAAGAAATTTCCGAGTTGAAATTAGGAAATTATTTAGATTTGGTTGCTTGTTCTTTTAATTATGTACAGAAGACTCCTTTTATATACTAGTAAAATATTCATCACACTGTAATAATGATTTTATGAGAACGTTTGCATATGCCACACATAAATGCTTGAATGAAGTTGTATGTTATTCACCACTTCTCATTGGCCTTCTTCTAAATATATGTTTTTCGTTTTACCAACAAATACCTGTGCTTTGTTCTAAAATATCACAGATTTCCACTGTCCTTGTAACGTCCAATTTTTCGTTCTTGACACGTTCGATATTGTTAAAATTTTACACAACACACTGTGTCTAAATATTTAGCCTTTTCTAAACAGTTCTAACAAATTTACCATGTAAAGTCCGCCAACAACCTGTATTGTATGTAATAACTCTTTAACAATTTAAGAAGGTTTTATCCTCTCTGTTCATAAGGTTATTTATCGTTCACAGTTATGCTCGAGTAGTTACGATTGAACTCTCCACAGCCCCTTTGCTAAAAATAGTACCAAGCGACTTTTAATGCTCTAAACTTTGACCGTAATCGATGCCAAGAAATTTCCAATTGTCTTTTGAAAAAAAAAATACCCCTCCCATTGTCTTTACTGTGATTGTCTATAATATTCGAAGAAAATATTCATTATTTTTTTAAATCTGCTGATTTGTTTGTTCTTGGCGTTGGCTTAAAGATACATTAAGTTTGCATGGTCACTTTGTACCTGTTTGGATGATATGATCAATCTTAATATAACATTTCTTGAGTTTGCATTGTGGTAAGTTTCTCGATTATAAAACATATGACTTCACATACACATTATCTAAACCTGTCATCAAACAATTTAAGATATTTAATAATATGGTTCGAAAATCGTTGATTGGGAAACTGGTTACACTTGAAGACAAATCATCATCTGAATTACAGCAAAAATATGAAATATTCGTATAATTATTATTAATGATATCAATATATTATTATATTTATTAATAATTTGTTCTCAACTGAAAGCCCTTTCCCTTGATTTCATAGAAATTCTTTGAAATCATGAAAGAGTTTTTGCAAAGACATATAAACAGGTGTAAAAATAAATGCAAGTTTATTGGTTGTGTTGACAAGAACAATTGCTATCTGCGAAAGACACGTTTCATTCTGGATTGAAAAATGTCGATCACTCGCTGGAAACATTTCATATTTGTTCGAACTGAAGTTTCTTCAATTTGCACAAGGACTTCTTTACATAGTTCTTCTGTGTTGTGATTCATAGTTAACGATGTTTCAAAGAACAGGCACTTGTGAATGTCGGCAACTTTAATGGCATCTGAAAGAACAAAAAATGAAGGGATACAAATGAACTTAACACTGAAAGAAGGTTAAAAAATGATAATCAGGAAACAAACTTTAAAAATTATTCCAATGTGTTAAACTTACCATTCGTAGACACCTTCCGGTATCGAATTAAGTCAGATTTGTTTGCTACAAGAAATATAGGCACATCTTCTCGATGACTTCGACGAATATTTTGCACACAAAGTTTGGCAAACTGGAACGATGCTTTGTCGGACACAGAAAACATGACAACACATGCGTCCGCGTCATCTATGTCCTGTGAAATCTAAATGAAAAATAAAACTTATTATCAAAACTCTCATTTATTTCTGTAACTAAAGAAAATGTTTGCAAAATCAGGTAATACATGGTATATAACCACAAGGACTCTCACCGTTTCTGGACATATCTCCTTATTTTCGATTGTTAAGCACATGTCGGAGTTAGTATTTTCACACAAAACACTGCTGCTTTGCTGCCCTAAAAATATGTATGTGTTAAAATTTCAAATATATAAATGCCGAATAGTGAAAGTAAATGACTCATAATAGTTTGTAAAAAATATTTTGAACAAGTTCGTTAAAAAGAAAGATCTGTGATAAAAATCTTAAATAAAAAAAAAAAATATACCGAATTTTGAAAGTAAATTACTGATTAAAGTCTGCAAAATTACCTTGAACAAATTCTTTTAGCGATTTAAATAAATGCAAAAATGTCGTCTTTCCAACATTCTTCTTCCCATAAACTTCAATAAGTTTTGTTCTTTCTTTTCTCTCCTCGTAAGAAGTATCCCTCCATTTCAAGAATTTGTCTTCTTTGGGCAAGGTTGTTGTTTCCTTACTTTTACTAGGTCTTTTCTGTCTTCGAACTGCTATGCTGCTTTTGAGAAGAAGACCTCTCGATCTGTTATGGGTAAAACTTCTTTTATTGTGGGCATTTAATGCATCTGAACAGCTGAATCTCCGATTTTTAAGATTGGGCCTAATATCTCCAGCTTCAGGTATTTTGGAATTGTGCATAGATATTGATCGCGATTTGCTCTCATCCCCGTTGCATTTTTGTTGATGCACAAAACTACAAGACTTCAAATTGTCTCCATCTTCTAGCGTTAAATTGTCTATAGCTGAACATAACACACCTTTCCGTAAGGAAGAAATGCGTCTGTGATTCTTTGTGATCGGCATGTTGATGCAATACCATCTTGACTGTAACTTCTATCTTTTATAGGTAAGCTGATAACGTAGGCACGTCAGAAAAACAATTAAGGTGATTATATATTTGATGAGATATTTAAAAGACGATAGTAAACAATTACCATCACATTAGTTTATTCACTGGTGTAAATATACAATGCATGGCAATTGGATATAATTTGTTTTTCTTGTGTTTGTTTTCAAAATTTCAAACAAGAAACACACACAAGCAGAAAATATTATTATGGCGTAACTTTTGGCATTTTTACCAAAACAAATGAACCGTGAATAAAGCATGTATCAATATATGTTGTGTAGCTAGCTTTAAAACAAAGGGTGTGCAACAGATGTGTAACATAAAGATTAAAGTCGCTGACATAAATAAAAAGCTTGATTTAGTACACTAAAAATACTTCACACCCTTCTAATTCAATAAATGTAGTCATACAGAGATCATGATGCCACTTTACACATTTTGTATTGTATCACTTACATACCAAACATCATAATGATCATATGGATAACAGACAAAAAAAACTTTTACATGTACAATTATTCTGGTAAAAAAAAAGAAGAAACACTTAAACTCAAGGAATCAAAGGTCTCAGGGACATATGTGTATAATCACACATCATCCAATGATGAAACAGTCACAAGCAAAATATCATAATTCTAGACTGAAAACATTCTTTTTCTGACAGACGTACTTGTTCAAATTCATTATCAATTTGCATTATTTGGAGGTCGAAACACATTGTTGATTTATGATGTAGCAAATACCTCTGTATGCCAAATATTTTATAAAGCACTGCCAGAAAGAAAGAAAACCAGTTCTTTCTTGGACATGCTTTCTATCAAATCTACAAGCAATCTTTGAGTTCAAAGGCCAAGGTAATATGTAGGTCATGTTGGTACATAAGACATCCTTTTACAGCGACACACAGATTCCAAACACATGAAGCCTTGACTGAAAGACAACACAAACTTTCTGCTGAACATATTTTCATAGTGACAAATTGAGAAATTGAGAAAAAAAAGCGATAATTTTAATTTGGAGAAAATGGGCAGGGTCAAATGTAGTTTATTTTGCTTCGTCTTATCATAAACGTGCCAAAGAGTGCAACTGTTTTGCCATAAAGGTCAACCATCACTTTATATCAATGATTTAATTTAATAGTATTAATGGATTTAAAACATATGCTTCTTTTTAAATCTTTTTTACCGTACGATTTCAAAGAATTGAAGTAAAAGTAAGCTTACAGATAAAGATTGATCTGCTATGATGTCCGGGCATCCTGTCCATGCCTGATTTAGTCCGCCACAATCTCTGCCTGGTAACTTAGTCTTCAGATGGTCGCCCACCTTCCCCGCATGTTTCGACCCTAAACCCTGACATCCTCCAGTTGTTGGGTCGACAGCAGTGGCCAAACTACTTCTCGTTGGTTCCAGACATTCAGATCAGCTCCTATCGTCTGTGCCATACCCAGCACAACGATTCTTTTGCTGCATCTGCTAGTTGTTGCACAGCAATTCTCCACAATGATGACACCATCCAACACTGATTTAGAAAACTCCTAAACCCGACAGAATTGCCTTCCAACCCATAAAAGCCCCAGCTTATTGAGCTCTGCCGCCAGCATATTCTTCCGGCATATTCAACCTCTCTTCTCACCTCCCCTGAACCATCCTCCTTCTCTTGGTCTTGTTAGCATTTGATTGTGGAAATGGTAGTATGTGACACAACCAACCCTTTCTCTGCCTTTACATGTGTTGCCAATAACCTTTTGGTCTTTAATGAAGTTCGTGTAAAGTTTAATTGATAAATAGGATTAAACAATTTCAAGATTTTGTGTTGCTTATGGGGTTATAAAAAAAAACTTGGAAACATAGGAGAATATACATGAGGGGCTTTGACGATTTTTTTTTTTAACAATTAACACAACTTTTTAATATCTCCTTTTATCTTTATGTGTATATAATAAAGAAAAGAAACAAGTAAGTACTAGACGATGAAGCACATGTTGTATTTACAAAATGAATTATTGCGTATATTAAACCCGATAGCAAACAAAGGATAACTGCACTTAAGACTGGGTTTTGGGTCTTTTTCCGCCGCTTCTGCTGCTTTTATATCTTAACCTTCTTTCACTTTTGTATATTCACTATGGAATTCTATCAATTTGGCACCAAATTTAAATGTAAAAAATGATTTTAGACTGTGATACAATAGAATAATTCTCTGATTTTTGTCCCTACTCTTTGTCAAATATAGAGATTTTACACTTACCTGCCCTTGATTAAACATTAGGTATGCATGAGAGGTGGAGCTAACATTTTAAGAATGGCTCTAAAATTAGACTAGATAAATAACAATGACATGTGTTAAAATACGTGATCACTCTTTCCCATCTCTCTCTTTATCCTGTATGGCACAAGTACACTACTAAAGTATTTACAAATTTTCCAAAACGAAATTAACAATATGAGCACGTACATGTAAGTAAAGAATATTTTGAATCGATGCCTGACAATTCAACGTGTTCGAGAAGAGTGTCCTAGTTAGCACAAAACATGCTATCGTACAGGTCACGTGACGGAATTCAGTATTCACAGAGTTACCTAAGGTAGGACATCACGTGGTGAATTATAATATTCAACATGCATGCCGTAGCCCTTGGTTACAACAGTGAGAGCGAATGTAAGAAGAAGCAGTTTTTTCTCTTTTAAACCATGAGCGCATGTTTGTCTATTAATCTCCTTTTGACACAATATTATTAATGCAAATATACAACTACTGTTAAACGGAGAACAATAGACAAACATGCGCTGACTATGTACAAAGTCAGTGAATAAGTGGGCGTCCTCATTATCGTACGGAGATTCACGATATTGTGATGACCCCACCTTTGAAAATAGCTTCGTACTTCGTAAATACATACTTTTATTTAATGTAATTACGTAAAGTTTTAGATTACATGTTGACCATTCCTGCAATTAAAAGAAAAATGCTTGTTTTGAAAGTTTATTTTTTCGCAATTTTCGCATGTCCTTAAGTGCAGTCATCCTTGGTGATAATGATAACTGACAGTTAGTATGATGTATTGTGAGGTGCTTGGATGAACGAGGATTTTTTTCACATTGTTGCACAAAAAGGTCGCACAGTACTACATTCGTAATGGAGTGCCGCGCAATTCAGAAGTGAAATATCTATAGCAGTACGTGATATTCGCTTTTGGAATAAATAATTGATTAGTTTATTTGAATATCATTTATTTTAAATACTTAATGCTCCTGTTAATATTTACATATCCGACTGTTTTACCTTTCCATTGATAACTAAAGTAAGGTGTGATAATTTCTCGATATTAACAACTAAATGTAAATTTCGCCAAATATAAAAGGTCAAGTGCCTAATATGCATGTCAATCTCCCGGGGTGTCAATGTTTCTGAAGTCAGTTGGCAGGGACTATGGAAATTAACATGGAATGCACCGTGTATTTCTATTCTATTAGACAACATTTTTGAAAATTTATAATATTATTCATAATTAAAAATTACTTAAAATATATTGTACGATTTTTCCATTTGTATTGTATATTTCTATCTGGAAAATTATATAATACAATTGGAAAAAATGATACAAATTGAAAATTATATAATACAAATGGAAAATTTTAACATACAATTGGAAAATTATAGAATAGAAATAAAAAATAATGGAATACAAATGGAAATTTATATAATACAAATGAAAACTATACAATTCAAATGGACAATAATGGAATATAAAAAGAAAAGTATAGAATATAAATCAAAATTATACAATACAAATGAAAAACTGTACAAGTACAAGTGAAAAATTTTACTAATTCAAATAGAAATTTATGGAAAATAAATGGAAAATTATAGAATATATCAAAAGTATACAAAACAAATGAAAAATACAATTCGAACGGATATTTATGGAATATAAATGGAAAATTATAGAATACAAATAAAAATTATAGAAATGGAAATTATATAATGAAATTGGAAAATAGTACAATAACAAGAGGCCCATGGGCCACATCGCTCACCTGAGCACATTGGCTAGACACAAATCAGTTCAGTATTGAAAAGATTACGGGGGGGGGGGGGGGGGGTGAATTTTAAACTACCTGGTGATGCTTTCATGTCAATATAACAAATGGCTTTGTTGTACTTCAGAAGATTTTAAATTTTTTTTTCCCATACATTCCTTTGTAAAAATTTGATCCCGCATTGTGGCTCCTCCCTATCCCAGAGGTCATCATTTGAACAAACTTGAATCTACACTACCCGAGGATGCTTCCATGTCAATATGACTAAACATAGCTTTTCTGTTCTTGAGAAGAAATATTTTTTCTATGTGTTCCTATGTAAAACTTTCGATCCCCAATGGACCCCACCCTACCCCTGGGGGTTATCATTTGAACAAAAATTGAATTTACACTACTTAAGGATGCTTCCATATCAAAATGACTAAACATGATTTTCATTTCTTGAGAAGAAGATATTTTCCAATATGTTCCTATGTAAAATTTTTGATCCCCCATTGTGGCCCATCCCTATCCCCGGGGGTCATCATTTTAACAAACTTGAATCTACACTACCTGAGGATGCTTCCATATTAAAATGACTAATCATGGCTTCGCAGTTCTTCATCAGAAGATACCTTTCTATATATTTCTATTTCAGACATTGATCCTCCATTGTGGCCCCGCCCTACCCCAGGGGGTCATGATTTGAACAAACTTAAATCTACACTACCTGAGGATACTTCCATATAAATATGATCAATCAGGGCTTTGCTGTTCCTGAGAAGAGAATTTTTAAAGATTTTTCCTATATATTTCTATGTAAAACTTTGATCCTCCATTGTGGCCCCGCCCTACCCCCGGGGGTCATGATTTGAACAAACTTGAATCTACACTACCTGAGGATGCTTCCATATAAATATGACCAATTAGGGTTTTGTTGTTCTTGAGAAGATTTTTAAAGATTTTTTCTATATATTTCTATGTAAAACTTTGATCCTCCATTGTGGCCCCACCCTACCCCCGGGGGTCATGATTTGAACAAACTTGAATCTACACTATCTGAGGATGCTTCCATATAAACATGACTCATCATGGCTTTGCTGTTCTTAAGAAGAAGATTTTTAAAGGTTTTTCCTATATATTTCTATGTTAAACTTGTTAAACTTTGATCCTCCATTGTGGCCCCGCCCTACCCCCGGGGGTCATGATTTGAAGAAATTTGAATCTACACTACCTGAGGATGCTTCCACATGAGTTTCATCTTCCCTGGCTTTGTGGTTCTTGAGAAGAAAAGATTTTTGAAAGATGCTATTAATTTTTCACTAATTCTTTATTATCTCCCCTTGAAAGAGGGCGTGGCCCTTCATTTGAAGAAACTTGAATCCCCTTCACCCAAGGATACTTTGTGGCAAGTTTGGTTGAAATTGGCCCAGTGGTTCTTGAGAAGAAGTTGAAAATGTGAATAGTTTACAGACGGACGGACGGACGGACAGACAGACGGACTACAGACAAAATGTGATCAGAAAGCTCACTTGAGCCTTCGGATAAGGTGAGGTGAAAATGGAAAAGATCTAGTATTGCAATGGTTGACAAGCCATACATATAAAGCTTCAAGATACTGATGATAATCAGACGGCTAAGCTAAAATTGATTGGTCAAAAATATGTACGTGTATGTGAAGTATATATATTTATAGCAACTTTCAGTTATCGTTCTTGGCCCTCCTTATATGGAAATCGTCCAGACCTGTGAATGCTCTGGCATACCCTGGTCGTCATTAACTTCGTCTTTGCTTTCCTTGCTTTTTGTCAGTGAATTTTCGAGGTTATTTCACTCTGCTGGAGTTTCACACATGCAAGGTTCAACGTCCACACCCCAAAGAAAACCGTAAATGTCATAGTTTCCTCCATCCAAGAGCTGAAGAGGACTTATCGCATGTTTCTAAATTATTTGAAATTAAAAGTGTAAAACGTTCATTGTGACTACAGTTTATAAATTTTGTGTTTTTACTGCGGATAAACCGCGGTAATTAATCAATTATTGACTCAAATGAAAACCCCTGATTTAAAAATCTAAGTTAATTAGATAGCGATCACGTGACCCTGTGACGTCAAAGGCGACAATGGCTGATCAGCTCTTCACGTTAATCTTACGAAAATATACGCGATACAACCTGAATTTTCTTCGTTTTGGACGAGCAAATCACTTATTTTATCGATAAGAAGTTGAATATCCAACCTTATATGTTACAATTGTCAGCAAGAAAAAATCTGAAAAATCTGTTAACATTGTAAAAATAGCAGCGACGATAGCGAGGGAGACGCGGCGAAGACGAAGAAACTCGCCATCAGAATACGATTTGATTTGTCATCTTATCACATTAATTTACGTATTTGATTCACAAATTTAACATTATATAATTTGTTGTTCTTCGTTTTTAACATAATATTAATTTATGTAAGTCTTCATATGTATTTTAAAGGATGGCGATCTTGAAAAATAATTTCCCGATCACGAAACATTGCCGTAATCAGAGCTACAGATTCTAAATGTTTGGAATAAAAAAAGAAAATATCTCAAAAACCTTATACCTCAGAACTAGTTAATGTTTCTATAGTAATTGAAAAGCACGTTAGAAATTAATTTTTTCAGCATTTTTCGTAATTAAGCTGCATTTGTCGTTGATAACTCCGTAAATAGTGTGTATATTCTCATCTCTCTATCACTGAATTGTCGCCTATGACGTCAGAGCAGTATTTCGCCGAAATCCGACTGAAATATGCATATTGCCGTATTTGAATTTCAACTCCCAATATCTCTTAAAATATGCTTTCAACAAAGTTTATTGTATTCAGTATTTTAATAAACAAGGTTGTAGATAATATTTTTCATAAAATTACGATTTTTGAAAAATCATGCGATAAGTCCTTTAACGTCATAATCTTTTCGATCTATTTGTCCATACGATTAGCTATTCAAGAATTGACACCTTTATGATATCACAGTATCCCGCTTTTTAATTAGTGAAGAATTTTACTGACGTGGGGGATTTTATCACTTAACTACGACTGTTTTTGAATGAATTAAATAGTAAATATGTAAATAGCTTATAATTGCGTTTTATTTACAAGGGAGTAAGTAACGTGAAAAAAGACTGAGTTTGAGTTTTGGAAATATCAAGGAATTAAGAAAATCAAATTATATAATATTCTGTTAAAAAGAGACTATTTCAAAAACTTCTTTTAGAGACTGGGTGATCAAAAAATTACCCAACAGATCCATCTAAAAATATAAAATATGGAATTTTTTTCTATCCAGAAACTACATGTATAAGTATTTAAATAAAGAAAAAAAACATGTTGTAGCTATAATATTTAATGCAGTTTCCTATATTTTAACACAGAACTCTTCTTTTTCAGAGAGCTTTAAAAATAGTCGGAAATTTGCATTTAAGCACATTATTTTTCGATAAAAACACGTTGTCCAAAATAGTACCGGATATCCTCGTAAAAATATAGAATAGTGGAAAGAATAGAATAATATTCATTACAAAATCAGGGCCCAAATGGGTATTATACATATAACATACATAATTATAGATAAAGTATATATACATTGAAGAGTAATTCTTTCAGTTAGTACATTGGTGCTGTTTCATATGAAGACATATGTAGGTATAATTAATCTAAGATACATATGCATATTCAATCTATACCTAATGAATGTGTTGAACTACATGTGTAAATCAAATTTAACTGCAATGGACAGCAAGAGTCAGTGCTGAAGGATAGTACATGTATATTATTTTAGGAATGACTCTAATTTTTGGCCAAATTATTCGAGTATAACCTGGTTTGGGTCAGTTTACGCTTTATAATCCGCGAAGCGGATTATAAAACAGCGTAAACTGACCCAAACCAGGTTATACTCGAATAATTTGGCCAAGAATTAGTCATTCCTTATAATTTAATTTTAAAATCATTAAATAACTATGGGTGTAAAATTTCGTTGCTTTTTATTAGTTCAAATTTGTTGCTCAATAATAGTAACGGAAGTGATGGGAAGCGAGGGGAGGTAAAAACTGATACATAGGCCTAGCAGCCTTGTTGTTTGTTTACATGTGGTAAGATCGAATTATTGTTTGAAGTTAAAGGTACATTTATTAAATCTGGAATTTTCCATGAATCCCGAGGACTGGAAATGAGACTGAGGATTGTATGGACACGGATGATTCAGCTGGTTGTCAGGGGTGTGTGTCCCCATACCAAACCAGGTTATACAGATTTGTGTTCCTTTTTGGACATTAACCAATCAGAGGCTAGAATACAAATGAAATTAAATAATTAATTATATTAATTCATCCATTTCTGCCCAATGCAGAGTATATGTTACAGTAATATGATAAATTAATACAGCTGCTATAAATATAAAACATAAAACCATTTAATGGAAATTCAGAGGAACTTTCTACAAAGTCGTGCATAAATTTCAAAATATTTGACACTTCATTTTTCCTATGGTTATGAAGATGGAATATTTTAAGGACAATTCAGCGAAAAAAAGAGTGTTCAGATGGGTGTTTTTGCGTTTTAACTAATTTTAATCAGTTATCCATTATATTCTGTGGCAAAAACAAATCTTTTATGAATCAGAAGACTACCTCATAATTATTGCTGTTTTTTTTTTTTTTAGATTAATGCGATGATTTACATGTTGCAACTCGAGGAGATTATTCACCGAGCCCGAATAAAGGGATGAATATTGTTCTCCGAGGGTTGCTAAATCATCGTATGGACTAAAAAATAACCATCAATAATTGTTTCATTCTTATTCAGTGATAAAATCTTGCCATCTTTCTTGATTGTTAACAGTGTTTGAAGTCCTAGCAAGTGAAAGATCGGGTGCAGGTGAAATAACAACAGAACAATAATATAATTTAGAAGTTTGGTTCCGTGCAGAAAAAAAAGTTATGTTTACCTTTAAGGTCAGGTGCAGGTGAATATAACTTGGTGGTTTATGACTCATCCTTTTCATAAATTATCGTATCAATTTGCAAGTTCTCGATCTATTTTTTGTCCAATGTAGAAAAAAATTAGCTATATTCACCTGGATGGTCTTGTGCAGGTGAGCATATCTTAATATGATTAAAGTTTGCAAATGCAAATTGTTGGGGGGTGGGGGATCAGACATATACATGTATATACGTATATGGTAGAAATAACTAATGAGCACTGATATTAAAATGTGACATTTTTTCCGGAAAATTGTTTCGCCTTTAAGTCAATTCTTTTGAATTTTGCATTAGCGGTTACGTACTGCAGTGATGTACAGGATGTAGAACTGGCTCATATCAAGTATACGTTGGTGTTGTTGAGATTTTAAATTATGCATACATTTGTTGTTATCGAACATATTAATTAAATAACTGTTAAATAAATTGTAATATCAGTAAGTAAATATTGTTTACTACCTGTAGACAGTTCTTGCCTTATATGGTAAATAATTATAAACAAGATGTGTTGTTTATTACAGAATCGCATAGTTTTATTTTCCCTATTCTAGTGCCTGTTTTTGAAATAAAAACAAACTGCAAAAAACAATGCTACAATGTAATAAACCAACAACAACCGAATACATACGCAAAGTGATAATTATTTCCAACTCTGGTTTAGCATCTTTATACAATACCTCTTTCATTATTTTTTTGTCAAGCATTTTTAAGAGAAACAGGTCAAACCCGATAAACATGTGAGTGAAGAGTTGTTTTTTTTTTTTTAAAAATTAATTCAAATAAGAAAAAGCCCCGGTTATTCATCTGCAACTGTTATAGAGATAAAACCATCTGATAGATATAGGAACGGTAGAACGTTTAAATTATATCATGCAAAGATTTTCAAAACATCTGTCACTAAGGAATACTAAATTTTTATGTGATTAGGACATAAAGTATATTATGAATCAAAAGCCTTGTGCCTTTAGTTATGCATATCAAATGTAAAAGGTCAATGCATATATTTGTACAAAATGAAAGTTCAAATGTAAACAAAATTGAAAAAAAATATTTAGAAGATCTGTAGCACCTAGAATATTTTATACATTAGGGGGAGAACTTAATTTTTTTTTTTCAACTTGAAATGTATAAAGTGCCACTTTATAGAAATGTTAATCACGTATTTTCGTAGAGTCATTTTTTTCGCGGTTTGAGGAAATTCGTGGTTGAAAATATTTAATTGGAATAGTATAGCTCCATTTTAACATTTCTTGAGGGTCATGAATTCGTGGGTTTCTTCATTACTATAAAACAACGAAAATTACCCCCATCCCTGCAAAAATCAGTAATTCCAAAGTAAAACAATAGGTTTAATATAGTTCAATATTTAGGACTATTGGTATTTTACATTTTATAGCCATTTTTTTTTAAATAGAGAAAATACTTTTATTTAAATCAAAGTATTCCTATATCAAATTTGGATGTACATGGTCTATAAATGAACTATCATATAACCACTATTGATTAATAATACTGATAAAAAGTCCACGATTACACACAATATTACATTTATAGATATCAATTACTGAAATTGTATTTGGTATATGTAAACTCTTCCGCTAATGTTTAAAATGATACAAATATATCAATATGTGTAAAGTCAGCATTATATATGTATCATAATGGTTAAAATTGATACATAGACCTGGCTGATATCGTGCTTGTGTAAATGCCACTGACATTTTAAATAGTAAAACCCATGCATTTGCTATCCAACATTATTATAAAAATTTCTGTTAAAATGTATTCCAAGTAAATACATGTAAATATTGTTTACAACTTCATGAAGTAGACAGTTCTTGTCTTATATGGTAAATGATTATAAACAAGATGCATTGTTTCTCACAGAGTGCAATATTTCTATTTCCCATATCAAAGTGCCTGTTTTTCAACTGCATTTCATAAAATGTTTATTGCAGTATACGTACGTAGTGATTTGTACGATGAACTTTAACACAAATCAAATTGCAGCAACAACTAATAAATCTGCAGGCCAAGAGCAACAACCAACAAATATACCGTCACTGCATATATTGTTCAATTAACAGCACATATTGTCGTCGGCAAAAAAAATGCAATGTATGTGTAAATATTGTGTACGTGTAAACACAATGTGTGCCCACCCTCACTGCCCAGTATCGCCCCCCAGTTAGGGCTACTCATTTGTTTAGTTTTGTAAATGTTGTTGATGTGTAAATCAAATAGACAGGCATATTATATGAAACACTTTATATATCACAATAGTTCGCGTTTTACCGTTGTATAATTATGAATGTGTAGATTAATATTGTACAAGGAATCTGTAAAAATGCAAAGAGTGAAAATGACATGAAAAAATTGAATTAAATTTAAACGAGGACACGACTATCGTTCGACTAAAATCCCTATTCGACTAAGTTGTCCGAGTAAAATTGACACTCGTTTAAACTCCAACGAAGCAGCTGCAATAAAATGGTATATTTAAACAAGAGATGTTTGTGAAACACTGTCTTATCCACCCCCCCCCAAAAAAAAATCCAAATCCAAGGGGCATAACTCGTCAAAAATTGCTCGATCGTACCCAAAACAGAACTTGACCTAGATATTATGATAAAACTGTATACCAAATTTCATTTCAGTATGTTCAACCTCTGTGAAGAAAATGACAGACAGCAGCAAAGCAATATACCCTCCCTTCTCCGAAGGGGGCACAATTACGAGTTCTTTCTCCTTGTGACGGCACATTTTGTCGTTCTATACATACTGTCGCCGGCGATAATTTGAATCGATCCTCAGTGTACAAACTGTCGTCCATCCATACATTGACGCCGGCGACAATATGTGCCGAGACGAGCCTTTTCCCCATGTACCTCATGAAATATGAAGATAACGAACAATATTCAAACTCAGAGTCCATTAAAACAATACAAATCGGGAGCAGAGCAAACACGGACCTCCAAAAACATCAGAGATGGGATCATGTGCCATGGAGGAATGAGCATCCCCTACCGACCGATCACACCCGCCGTGTGCTCCTTGTCATGGTCGGTAAATAACGGAAAAATCCGTCGACAATTCTATGTGTAGATAATGACCTAACAATTAGTATGAAAAACGTCTGTTAGCATATGTCTTAGTGATAGATTGTATTTGCTGACAAGGTCATTGTATTGACCATAGAACTTACGAAATTATGATTTAAACGAGACGGTTGATATTCTTGTTTCATCAACTTGTTTATCAATAACTTACCTCGTTTTAGAAATTGTTCACACGTAGAGCATGTTCTTGGGTATCGAATCGACCGAGAGATGTACACCCCGTATGCAATTGATAAGGGTATATTCTGCAAACGTCAGGGAAGTTGACAATTGAAAAGTTAAAGTCATCACGTTTATCATAAAGCTTTGTTGTTAGATTACCATTAACGTCTTTTTCTAGTAAAATATCCAAATATAAAACAGTTGTGTCAGACTCTGTGGTATCTTTTATTTCAAGCTCACTGGGATTTATCATGTCGACATATGAATGGAAATAACTATTGTTAATTGATAATTATTATCAATTAACAATAGTTGTGCCGTCGATATATTTAAATGTCAAGTTGAAGGCCACAGCAAGAGATTTCTTTTTCTCATGTATAAGATTTTGAATGAATTCTGCTTAATATGAATACAAAATAGCTCTGCTAACAACGGGGCACAATTTGTAGCTATGGGAATTCCAACAGATTGTTAGAAGACCTGGTCTCCGAAAACCACATAGATATTGTCAGTAAGAAACCCAAGCATCTTTTTTAATATCAACTTCAGAGTACTTGTGTGTACAATCAGAATGTTTTTCAACAAAATAATTTTGCAAATGACCATTGACAAGGTAAGTAAATTAACGAGTTCCATATACCTTATACATCCTTATACATCGATTCACATTGTCGTCTAAGACGCTTTGGATTGAGAACATTCGCACACTTCATCGCCATTTCTAATTATTGCAAAGAATAATTTACTGGGGTCACGTAGAGAGAGTGGGGGTCTCAGAGAGAGAGAGAGAGAGAGTTTCGGTTAGATGTATATGAAATATAAAATTTCATGGAGTTTCTTTTGAGTTTAAAATGACAATTGTATATACAGAGAAGCATTTGATTTTTCTTTTCGTGAACATGCCATCTCACAAATACTGTAGATATGATTTTTTGATATCATCGTCTTCATCGCCCTGAAGGTGAGGATACAATATGTGCATTGAGTGGAGCCACACATTGTCGCCGGCTACAATTGTATAATTTTGCAGCGGATGACAATATGTGCCGATAGACGACAATATGTGCAGTAAGGATAGGTGCATATTGTTGCCGACATATGTACATAATGACAAACTATACCGCCACACCCCCTTACCCCAGTAACACATTCTGAAAACGGTACTTTTGCCCACAAAATGCGCTCACAATGCATATTGTCGTTGACGGTATGTAAGGTGCATTTTGTCGCTCGTTCTGCAGAGACGAAAAAAAAGGTTCATCTCGACCCATACTGTCGCTAGTTTCAACTCCAAAAATTTGAAAAGAACTTGAACATGAAAAATTTAGTCATGACGTGAAAAAAAGAAAAGCATACATTACAAATGCCATCTCTTTAGAAATAAAAATTCTGAAGGGGTTTGATGGGGTGTTCCGGGCATCTCGAAACTTCCCCCTCGGCTAATGTTTTTCTACCATAGTGTTTATTCTTCTCAAATTTGAAGCATATGCTATAATTAAAAAAAAACATATTATCTAAAAGGAAGGGGAGGGAATTTGGTTAAGTTTCATTTGTTCTATTTTTCCAGCAAAACATATTTGTTAATGCAAATAATGAAACAAAACACATTACTACACAAATAGAGGATTGCCATTTAGTTGTTTGCGATCTTCAGAAACCAATTGGTTAATAGCTCCCCTGCTTCCCTGACGTCATTTAGAATAATTATTTGCCATTTATTGATTATTATTTCTTATCTTAGAGGACTTAATCTTTCATGTCCACTTTAATTTGACACTTTTTTTCTCAAAATTTCAGGGTTTTCCGCTCTTCGTAAAGCACAGGAGTTAAATTTCCATAAAAATTTGTAAAAACAAAGCAGAAAGTTTAATAAATTAAAATACAATGAATAAAAAGAAACTAAATTAAGGCACGATATATGCCATTGGGATTTTTTCAGTGTTACATGCCAGTTTTCCAGGGGAAAGGCTACTATACAACAAAATTTAATTTTATTCTTTCATATTTTATAACTTAGGACATCTGCATTGTCACCCTCCAGCGTTTATAAGCTTTGAATTTGTTTAACTAAGTCTAATTCCACAATTAGGAGTTAATATGCAATGTTCGAGTACTATAATTTCAAAAACAATCGATGTTTAAAAATGTAAAAGCATTTTGTCTACTACTTATTATAACCGTTCACGGTAGATCAGTCGGTAGAACGCTCGCTCCGTGATCGGGAGGTCATGAGTTCGAATCTCGGCCGCGACTGACCTAAGTCGATAAACCAGAAGTCTCTGATGAGACTGTGCCTCTACTAGTCTGTTCATATAAGAAAGTAGCACTTGGATTTGAAACTTTGCAACATGCAACAACTAATGCTCTAAATTATTCATCGAAATCTAAAAAAAAAAAACACGATGCACTAAATTATTTATCAAATTGAAGTCCACTTGTGTGCCAAGTTATATTGAAATCAGACCAAAACTGTAGGAGGAGTAGCGTTTTAAAGGAATTTCACAGAAATTTCTATTTTTAGTTACCATGGCAACACTGTTCATCGAAATCAAAAACCGATGCACTAAATTATGTATGCTAGTGAAGTCTACTTGTGTGCCAACTTATATTGAAATCAGACCAAAACTGTAGGAAGAGTGGCGTTTTAAAGGAATTTCACAGAAATTTCTATTTTTAGTAACCAAGGCAACACCTTTCATTGAAATAAAAAACCAAGCACTAAATTATGTACCTTTGTGTAGTCTACTTGTGTGCCAAGTTATATTGAAATCAGACCAAAACTGTAGGAGGAGGAGAGTTTTAAAGGAATTTCACAGAAATTTCTATTTTTAGAAACCATGGCAACACCGTTCATCGAAATCAAAAACCGATGCACTAAATTATGTATCTTAGTGTAGTCTACTTGTGTGCCAAGTTATATTGAAATCAGATCAAAACTGTAGGAGGAGTAGCGTTTTGAAAAAAATTGTTTACAGACAGACGGACAGCTAGACAGACGGACGGACACCATACTTCCGCATAAGCTCTTCTGCTCTCTGACCAGTAGAGCTAAAAATGGGTAGCAACTGTCCCTTCGCCATGCGCTCGGCTATTTGAAGTGAAAGTTGTGGGTCCTTCGGATGAGACCTTAAAAACCGAGGCCCCGTATCACGGCAGGCGTTGGCACGGAAAATATCCCTCCCTGCTTAATGGCCCTGAGTGCCGAGTAAAGATCAAAATTTGAAGCCCTTTACGGGTATATGGTGACCTCTCTATATGAGTGAAAGATTCTCGAATGGGACGATAAATGACATACAATCAATCTACTACTTATTAATGAATTGATTTTGTGGAGCTCAACTGTAAATACGTCAAAACTCAGAAATTCATTGTTCGTATTAAGTAGAAGCACAGTTGTAAAGATTCAAAATTACATGGCAATTGCATGCATGTTTACAAAGCTATCTTAGGATTAAGAAACGTCCTAAGATATACTTAGGCTTCATTTCACTTCTTAGCGCGGTTTTAGGCATCTTTGTCTAGGACGACCCTAAGTCAGCTTTGACTTACCTACCTACGTTTGTCTTATGATCATTCTAAAATTTTCCTATGATTATTCTTAAGAACTTATGACAATTCTTAGGAAAGTTTCATAAACATGCGTGCAGAACCCTTGAATTTCAGAAGCCTCTCTGTCCTGCTAGGGACCTTCAGGTGGCCAGACCACAGGGACCTGTTTCTGTAATATCTTTTAACTAGTATAATAAAAACACAAAGTATTTAACTCCGAATTACATTGAGTACCCCCTCCCAAGAATCGCACTTATTTACACTTTCAGAGAAAATGCACTGGCAAACTGTTTATTATCTACGATAATTTATCTTCACAACCATATATGGCATGCTCATCTTTAATTCCTTTTATCTCCATACTCTGCTCGCCCACGGGAAAATTTGTCTCAACCACAATAGATACCTTGTGTATACTAGGGTTTAAAAGATTATTACAGAAATAAGTGTCTGTGGGCCGGACCTCTAGCTAGCTCGTTAGTATTTTGAAAATTCTGCTATCTTCTCTACTGAAAGTTAGTAATTAAATGTTATATTTTGTTAGTTTTCAATACGTTTCTGGATCATCTTTCCTTCGGAATACCTTTTACTTTTCACATTTCATTGTTCTCAATATGTATCATTATAATTGGTGGTCCCTTTACCAATAAATTTCATAAGTTCTTTTCTGAGAAAAAATTAATAATTAAGGAAATGCTCATTCAAGATTCAAGGTTATCTGAGCTCAAATGCATAGTTTCTACACAACCTAAATGAGGTTACCATAATTAAAGACAAATAATGCAACAATATACTCATCATTTATTTAAATGCATTTTGAAAATTTTTGGGAAAAAATCTACCAAACAAAAACAAAATAGTTGGCATCTAGTATATATTTGTCTTTTTTTTTTTCAACATGCTCTTATCATATTGGGATAGGATGAGGCATGGATCTGTAAAATAAACTCATTTCATAAATGCATGTACATTGAAAACTTATCTACATCAGATCATGACAACATTGTTAAAAGACTGATAAGGTCTTTTCAACAAATTAAATTTTCATCTCCCAAAGATGTTTTGGTCCAGTGGTTCTAGAGAACAAATCAAAATTTTGAACTGGACAAAAAGCACATTGCAGTACATCACTTGAGTGACCCAGGTGACTTAAAAATATTTACCATCATGCACTAAGCTAGCTGTCTTAATGCATATATTTAAATCAAAATTTTAAAGATAGAAGTTGACTGTACAATATTAGCATTTGTGACCTCAACCTTGTCTAAATGATTTTGACTCTGGGTAATGTGATGATTTACACCAGTACTTGTAAACTAACAAGATATTATACTTCAAGAGCCTATAACCTTGACTTTTAATTTGCAATATAGCCTTCAATTAAACCATCAAGATAAAAAGCTATCAGTAACAGTAGCAACATTTCTGGGCATGAAATTTACTTAGTAAAAATATCACAAAGTACATTTTTTTTAATTACAAAGTAACATTTCTGAAAAGAAATTTACAATTTACATGGTTCCTCTAAAACAAATCTTGGAAGGCAGGATTACAGTAGAAGCACAAATTTTCGTGTGGATAAAATTTCACTGAATTGTCATCTATAAAGGTTTTCGTGGGCATTAAATTTCGTTGTTTTGAGTGTAACTCTATTCATTACATATAGTCATATAAAATTTTCATGAGGGATTTAATTTCGTTGATAACTGTTAACAACGACATAAACGAAATTTAATCCCAAACGAATATTTCTGCTTTTACAGTATATAAACAGCATTTTTACCTGTGTGCTTTCAGCTGAGCTGGTGGTGAAACCAGTTTTTCTGGAAAAGAAAAATTAAATAGATGTGTAGGTGATCTATGGGGTACATGTACATCACTCACATAAGAGCAAGAAAGGGAATTTGTGATTTTAAGGATAATAAACACAGAACCTGGGAAAATAAGGCATGAGTGTCTATGATTTTGATATAAATAAAATAATGATTCTTTCCCTGGTTTAGTGTCTTTCTAAGTCAAGTTTAATTGCAATTGGATGAAACTGTAGCAGGAGTTGCATTTTGAAGAATTTCACAGAATTTTTTATTTTTAGTAACCATGGTAACACTGTTATGTACCTGATTGTAGTTTTCTTGTGTATCAAGTTATATTGTGATCGGACTAAAACTGTAGTACTAGTGTTTTGAAAGAATTTCACAGAAATTTTTATGTTTAGTAACCATGGCAACAAAGTTCACCAGAATCAAAAACTGATAAAAAAAAAAGTTATGTATCTTAGTGTAGTCAACTGTGCCCAGTTATATCGATTGATTGTATGTTGTTTTACTTCCTGTTCGAGAATTTTTCACTCAAATAGAGATGTCACCATATATCAGTGAAGCCAAAGGGACTTGAGACAATTTTAGCAATATCGGGTATACAGTATAATATATTATTATATACTATTATATGATATACCTGATTTTGCTAAGATTGTCTCAAGTCCCTATGAGTGAAGCTAGGGCTTCAAATTCAGACCTTTACTCAACACTCAGGGCCATTGAGAAGTGAGGGTTCTTTATCTTGCCAACGCCTACCGTGAGATGGGGCCTCGGTTTTAGGGTCTCATCCGAGGGTCATGATTGGAACAAACTTGAATCTACCTAAACTTCCTGAGGATGCTTCCATATCAATATGACACATCAAAGCTTTAAGAAGAAGATTTTTCCTATATATTCCTATGTAAAACTTTGATCCCCCATTGTGGCCCCAACCTACCCCCAGGGTCATGATTTGAAAAAATTGAAGCTACACTATGTAATGAAAGTTTCACATAAGTTTCAACTTTCCTGGCTTAATGGTTCTTGAGAAGAAGATTTTTGAAAGATGACACCAAATTTTCACTATTTCTTAATTATCTCCCTTTAAAAGAGGGTGTGGCTCTTCATTTGAACAAAATCGAATCCCCCTTAAACCAAGCATGTTTTGTGGCAAGTTTGGTTGAAATAAGTACAGTAGTTCTTGGGATGAAATAGAAAATGTGAAAAGTTTACGAACAGACAGACAGACAGATGAATGCCAGACAAAATGTGATCAGAAAAGCTTTCATTAATAGAGTTAATTGGGAGCAGAGCGGAAAGAAAACCCTTAGCTAGCGAAGTTGGTCAAAATTTGACATAGTACAAAGGAAAAATGTCAGAAAAGCTCACTTCACCACACGGCTCCAGTTAACTAATAGTTCTTTCTGCAATTTTCAAAAAAATTTAACACAGTTTTTGCATCATCTAACATTTATGGTATAAAATAAGTTATTGTATAGAAATGCTATCAAAACAAATTGTAAAACCCATCCACACTCATGTATTATCTTAAATTATTTTTCAAATTATATAAGGGCTTTTCACATTAATCATACTAAATAACAAACATTTTACCTTGAATGTCCTTATAAGGTGATGTTTGTGCCTAAAATGTATGATATATTCATTAATCAAGCTCTTCCAATGTCTCTTATTTTAAAGTAGATTTTGTTAAAATATTTTTTATTCGAAAGAAAATGCAACATGTTTTCCAATGTTTGACAACACCTCTGTATTTTCCACTTTTGTTTTACACACATGTACCTGATTCCTTGGATAACTTTGGTTTTCCGAATGTTCCATTGGAGAATGTCTAAAAATGAAAATCACAGAAAATACACCTTTAATAACTTATATACAATGATTTCTAATCCATTGAAAAGAAAATCAATAAGGATTTAGCCAGACACATGCATCAAACACCTGTTGTTTTGTGGACATGAGAATACAAGTACATGTATTTAGAAAATTCTCAAAGATGAAAAAAATTACTTCGATCATTTTTTGTCCCCCGCTTTTACTGAAAGTTGGGGATATTAATTTGGGTCTGTCTGTCCGTCCGTCTGTCTGTCCGTCTGTATTTCTGTCTGTAACACTTTTGTTTCCACGCGATATCTCGAGAACCCTTTGAGCTTTTGCAATGAAATTTTACATAACAACTCCCTGTGGCCTAAGGAAGACTCCTATTGATTCTGAGGTCAAAAGGTCAAAGTTCAAGGTCGAAAATTTATAAATTCCGTCTGTGTGTAACACTTTCGTTTCCAGGCGATATCTCAAGAAGCTTTTGAGCTTTTGTAATGAAATTTTATACCATATCTCCCTATGGCCTCTCTTGCCCCTCGCCAAGTGTCCCGCCCCGTTTTTTTTCATTTATTTATTTATTGTATTAAAAGTCGCTTGGCACTACTTTTAGCACAGGGGCATGTCGAGATTTATTATGTATAATATAGGTTGTCAGCGGACTTTATATTCTAATTACATCTATTAGAACTGTTTAGTAAAGACTAAATTAAACAACATTTATTGTGTAAAATTTTGACAATATCAAATGTGAACATAAACATTATATGTGACTTAATGTTTGCATTTAATTCCCTGTATAATCAAGTGCCTCCGTGGTCTAGTGGTATGTTGCTCGCTTTGCAAGCGAAAGGTCCTGGTTCAAACCTGGATGATTCTTTTTTTAAATGTTTTTTTTTTGATTTACTAAATGATACTATTCAACATGTGGAATGAAAAAAGTTATGATGTCTGGCGTGTACAAACTCATAAAATCATTATTACAGTGTGATAAATATTCTGTATATAGTATATTTAAAAAGAATCTTCTATACACATATTAAAGAATAAGCAATCAAATCTTTATATCCATACTGGCTTTTTTTTGCTTCAATATACATGTATACATTTAATAATTCTACAAATACAGGGGGGCAGTGTGACCCCTCCTCCCCCGAACTGCGCATGCTCTTCTTTTTTCCCTAAGCAGGGGACACCAATTCTCTGAATTAGCTTGTTCTGGAAATGTTTTGCTGAAATGTATAACTATTTATGTGAAACCTATAGTCCCCTCGGATTTCACCGGTAGGGGACTGATAAATAAATATTTTGAATAACATAAAATATCTGATGAAAATTACAATTTAAATAAACTTCATACATAATAAAGATCCGAGGTACTCGAAATGAAAAGTACAGAGATGTTCCGGAAAGGTGAAATAAAGGATGTGATAAAAGGTGAAACATTTACACAAAAAATGAACTGAAAAAATTCAGTTAAACCTTTCAACTGGAGTTTAGTATCAGAAATGTTTTAATGTGTTAAGAAAGTAGATGTGGATTTTGTATTTCTAGAAATGATAAACTGCATAATTTGCATTATTATATATTTGTTACATAATACATGATTTATGCATCCCTGATATGAACACGGGCACGCGCTCTGCAGTACACTCCCTGTATCAGCATCCTTTATTTCACCCTTTATCACATCCTTTATTTCACCTTTCCGGAACATCTCTGTACTTTTCATTTCGAGTACCTCGGATCTTTATTATGTATGAAGTTTATTTAAATTGTAATTTTCATCAGATATTTTATGTTATTCAAAATATTTATTTATCAGTCCCCTACCGGTGAAACCCGAGGGGACTATAGGTTTCCTCCGAGTCTGTCCATCAGTCTGTCTAGCTGTCTGTTTGTCAATCTGTCTGTCCCTCTGTCTGTCTGTCCCACTTGGTTTTCCAAACTTTTTTTCTAAATGCTTGCAGATATTGAGCTGACGTTTGGTATATGAGTGTATCTTGATGAGTAACAGATCAAGTTTGCATTTCGTTCCGCTTTTATGATTTTTGAAATTTTACGACCTTTTCAATTTTTCAGGGTTTACTGCAATTTTTTTCTAAACGCTTGCAGATATTGAGCTGATTTTTGGTATGTGACTTAACCTTGATGAGTTATAGATCAAGTTTGCATTTCATCCTGCTTCACTGATTTTTGACGGAATTATGGCATTTTCAATTTTTAGCGGGAACCAGATTACACTTGCCCGTAGGGGACTAGTATTGCTAATGCAATACTCTTAGAATGTTTAATTTTTAATTATTTCATTTCTTATCGCTGAATGCATTGCCTTTGAAAAAAAATACCGGTAATATTAGAAACGGAAATTCAACAAAAAACAGAGGGCATTCAGTCATTTTAAAAAAAAATTCCGGGATAAATTTACAATTTTACATATGATTTTTCAAATATATAATAAAAACAACAATACATGACAAAACCTGTATCACACCCCATATCAACCCTTGACCAATATCAGCCCTCTGGCCTTTGGCCCTCAGGCTGATATTGGAGTCTCGGGTTGATATGAGGTCTGATACAGATTTTGCCATGTATTAATTTCTCTATTTTTTGTTTTCACTGACCCTTCAACTTCAGTTAGGATATCAAAAAATTGAAGAGGTGACTAACAGACTGTACAGGTACCTATAGGGAGGGAAATTAATACAGCATAATGTGTTTATTCCCATTCAGATCCAAGTCCTGTTATATAGATCAATAGATAGTTTTCCATCGAAGCAATGTAAGCAAAAGTTATTTCCCCATGACCACCATATTCCATAGGTCAACATGCTCAGATTCCAGCCTTCATTATTCAACCAAAGTGAATGTGTTATTTAGGGCACTGAGATGAAGATAACTGTTTTTCCTATGAAGATACATTTGTTAAAGTATCTTTTAATTCCTGATTTTAATATTGTAAAATTTTTTCCCATATATTTCTGCCATACATGTTTAAAACTGGATGCTCAAAGAGGAAAATTCACTATTTTGACCTACTAAATGAGGACCAAGGGGATTAACTCCGAGGCAGAATACATCATAGGAAAACCATCTTTATATTGAAATAAACTTGAATCTGAATAGAAAACACCTTAATTGTGCTGTGTCAATTTTCCCTCCTAAGACAAAAAGCCTATTAAATGTTAAAAGAAGAACACTGATGTCCATATTGCATATTTTAAAACATATTTGAACTTGCCACCTGAGTATTTCTTTTTGTTTGAATAATGGAATAACTTTTGAATAACAATTTACGCTATTGAAAGATTGAAAACAATTAACTCTGTGTTTGTTTAGGCATTGGTGGTTTTATTAGACCAGGCAAATGACTTAAATTGATTTTAAATAGCTGTCCAGACAGTCTGGGATAAATTATGTCATTATCATCAAATATAAATCAAAAGTTAATTAATAATAGAAAATTGAAAAAAAATAAAAATAAAAATATCTTATAACAATACAAAAGATATTTAAAGAAAAGAAGCCCATGGGCCTTGACAGTCACCTGAGTATCATGAGTTTCTCAGGCAATATGACAACTTTGGGCCCTCCTGGAACTGGTCTTACGTGACAAAAATTTTACCATTTAGTGAGGACTAAAGACTCCATTATTATTATCACATTTATGCAGCTTATCTGCTAGAAGTCCAGGAGTAAAAAGATAAGGAACACTGTATAATACATTCCAATACCAAAGATTCCTTTTTTATGCAAGTACTTCATATTTACTCAGTGAAATTTATGCAGCTTATCTGCTAGAAGTCCAGGAGTAAAAAGATAATTTTTGCCCTCTTTGCCAAATCTAAAATGGGATGAATTTAAAGAAAACAGTACTATCACTTACACACAACTGTTTCTGGACAAATTTAAATTGGGGCAAAATTGCAATTGTGAAAGGGTAAAATAATATGGGGCAAAAATAACCCTGTATACAGTATTTTCAATACATAACCAACTATGCCAAACCCTAAGCCCTAAACCAAAGACCCTGGGGCCAGGAGTTTCACAATTTTGATACAAGATTGTGTACTCATTACAATTATGTAAACGGTTTGCCTGAAAGATTCCATGAGAAAAGAGGTTTTAGAGGACATAATGAATTTTTAATATAAGAGCAGTTTAGCCTCATCCTGGAGCCTGAGCCCTTACCCCAGGGACCATGAATATCAAAATTCTGGTAAAGGGCTTATTGCTTATTATAGTCCTGCCAATATTTTGACTGCTTGATGTCCAGGAGAAGACTATTTTTGAAGACAGCTAGTACATCTATTAATTTTGATGGTTTTAATGCCATCCTTTGGGCCTTAGGGAGGCAGAGACCAAGAAATTCATAATTTTTATTCCCAAAATTGGTTGCAATTGGGTCAGTCATTCCAAAAAAGCTGAAAATGTTCAAATGTTAAAATACAAAAACAGCAATACATTACCTAGAACCCACCAAAATGGTATCTGATTACATACATAAAATTTCTGGCTTAAGAAGGGGTTCTCTCCTACATCTTTCCTCTACTTTGCCCTTATCTAAACAATGAAGTTCATGCTTTTCCCCTCCAATGACCACAAAACACCATTATTTTTGCCATTCCAATAAACACATATTGCTGTAACAATTTTTTTTTGCAAAATTATTGCTGCCCCCTGCTTTGATGCCCTTGAGGTGTGGGTTTTGACTTTGTTTAATATTTATTGACCTTTAAAATGTCAAGGAAGATTATTTTTGAAAATCATAAAACAATTTTAAAAAGTAATCAGAAAATAATGATGATTAAAGTAAAAATTTAGTTACAGCTGATTACCACATGTTTGATGATCCAAAGTCTCACAGTGTGAAAGATGTATATGATGCACTCACACTGACACAAAAAAGCTATCAGACCAGCAGACATTATTATGAATGGACAGGAAAGTTAACATAGTCCATGATACACTGGCTCAAAAAATGGGCATATAAAACCTGACATATCAAATTGTGTATCTTTGTTTAATCTAGTTGTACACCATATTTTCATTGAAATTTGTCCAAAACTTTAAGAGTGGTAGCATTTTGAAAAGAAAAAATACAGACACACAGACAAATGGATGCACCACCTCATAAGCTCTTCTGGTCTTTGACCAATGACCAGTGCAAAATAAAAATAAAAGTATAGTTCATTTTTTCTCAAAAAAATTATCCCTTAAATTTTGACATTTTTATCAAAATCATTCAATATACAAGCCTGTTGTTACACAATATTATTTTGTCATCAAAAGACCTTGAATATCCACACATGACACTATTTACAAGAATGGGTGACCCCTGCTAGCTATAGGTGACCACCCTTTCGTGTGACATGGATCCTGTTTTTAGCCCTATTCATACCAGTATTTTTATGTAAATGGTGTTTTTCTGATGCTCACCATTGTTTTGCTTCCATTCATGGTTACAACTGTCAAGGTCACTAAACTGCATTTCAACTAACCCTATTTGCTTTTTATTTAATTTCATTTTTAGCAATGATACCTGAGTATCAGATTTTTGTTTTCAGAATAGTCATAACCTAGCTTGACTTAGAAGAAAAAATATACTTGTATGTCAAATATTTTACTCTCACAAAGAACATGTACATGTATTTGCAGTAAAGGGACCATATCACTTTAATAAATAAAATATTATTAACCAAAAAAATGGGGGGGGGGAGGGGGGGATGTATGCCATGAAATTGTGAGACAGCTAAATCAAAATAATATTAAAGCAAGACATTAAAAGAATTTAGTATACCTTTAGCTTGTACAGTATACAAGAATCAAATTATCAAGTTAACCCACCTGATTGACTCCACTCTCACTTGGCCAGAACTTTATGAAACCAAAAAATATCAAAAATACATAATAGCTAAAAGAGATAGAATTATCAAAATGAAACATTACCAAATAGACAAACTTCATAACTATACATAAGTATAAAAATAAATTTTATCATTGACTAGGATTAAAAAAATCAGAATGTTGATGTTTGCATTGAGTGTTAATTACCTTCTTTGCAACTCTGTTGCACTTCTGCTTTGAGATGGTGGAGTTCTGGACGCTTCTGTGATAACAAGTGTTTTTATTTGAAATTCTCTCAACACAGATAAATGGGAATTTGGATTACTTGGGAATACAAAATATTCATGAACTTAGGAAAGATATGAATATTAAGTACCTCTGGGGTCCATTGAGGGTGAAATCCTGCTTGCTCCACGGCCCTGCCTAACACCAACCTACACAGCATTGCAATTTTAAAGTAAACCTGCATGTGTACAATAACTAGTATTTAACAACAAATGCTCAAAATTTACAAGAAAAACCCTTAGGCTATCTGAGAATTAAGAAACTGAGGTTAAAAACTTAAAAAATACATTGTTGTTCAAGATATGGAAGTTCAATTATATATATAACAATACAAGCATCACGGAAACCTAAGCTCCGGCCTTTACAATAAGTTAATATATTTTCCTATCAGAAAATTGGTTCAAAAATATTAAATATTTAAAGTTTAAATCCAGATGCATTAACCTTGGATGTACACTTTATGTCCAAGCAGGCATGATATGGTCATTCTTGGCCAATCTTGGAAAGAAAGCATGAGTGGTGCAAAATATGTTCCACAGGACATCACATCATTAAAAGGACTTACCTGTGCATAACTCTCAAAGCAGTCCTGTACCTTTGGGGAGTCTCTGAAAGTGGACAGTATAAATAAAACATTTGTTAAAATAGAAAAAAAAAACAAAAACAAAAAAAAAATCAAGATGAAAAAGCATCAAGAAGAAAAAAATATGCTAGTAAATATGCCAAAATTAACATATATCATAGACATATAAATATAAATAACTTTTTTTTATATTAGGCTTGCATAGCTATATATATGTATACTTAACTGCATAAAATCCTTAATTTTATAAATTAGATATTTGTGAAATATGCTGAATTTATGTGCTTTCTTGAAAACATCAAATTGGTAATGTATAAGAAAACTGCATCTTGTCTTTGAAATAATCATACCAGTGAAATTTCATATGTAATTTTGCCAACTTCTTGCAGTGACCTGCACATGTACATTTGTATAATCTTTCTAATACAGCAAACAGTTTTTATACCTTTTAGCATAAGGGGTTTGTGCTAAGGATATTGGATGAGGAACACTTCTACAACAAAAAATATTTGATTATATTATGATTATATAGCAAAAAATCAACATACCTGGTAATTCTTTTATACATGCAATACAAGTTGAAACTGAAATATCCAAAAACAAGGTAGAAAGCTAGCTATGAAAACTTCCTGATTAAAATTCTGACCTTGGTGACACCCTCTTTAATTCCTGACTTGGTGGTGTCTTACTCTTGACACCAAATGGTGGTGTGTTGCCTACTAGTAAAAGAAAAAAGGTACTTGTTGATTTAGATTTGTATTGAAATAATGCAACTCTGAAATATTTAAAAACTTTAGCACAATGGGTGGGGGGAGGGGAAGGGGGATGTATGTTACAAAAAAAATGATAAGTTGGTTTGAACATATTTTATTGTAATTTATGAATACAATGGGATTGGGCACAAGTTCTGAAAACTTATTAAGCCCTCTCCCTAAGTTCATTGATTTATGCAGTTCTATGCTATATAAGAGTAACTTTTATGCCAGATCAAAAGACAGTTGTGATTTTCTTACATTTTTGACGGTCAAGGTAGGGTGGGGTGGTTCTCATTCCATACTTTGGATTTACCTGTTTAATAAAGAAAGAACATGAATATATAATAATTTGTTGGTGTATTGAGACATTTTTAGACAAAAAATTAAAAGTGTATGTTCTCTTAAACTTACATAATTGGGACCAATAACTGCTGTACCATTTCTTGGAGCTGTTTGAGGGGAATTTCTGCAAAAAGCCTTTCAGAGTGTAAATCTTGTACTTCCATCAAAGCACGATCATTAATTATTTCATTTTTTTCAAAGAGCAATTTTTTGGTCAATTTAAGAAATGCACACTTTACAGTAAATTAAATATTTCAGACACAAATTAATACAGATAACATTTTATATACGGTAATAATATTCTATTTCTTCAGCTGGATTGAATTGAGTGCTACTGTCTACAAAAACATTAATTAATATTTTATAACAAAAAGCAATAATCAAAAAATAAGTTAAAAAAATACAACAATACAACTGGGAAAAAAAAAGAAAACAATATACATAATTGAAAACAATTCAAAAAACATGTACAGTACGTATGTCTTACTTGTTTGAGTTGACCTCCACGGGGTTATAATGTTGCTGAGAATTCTTTTAATAAATGGAATCATTTAAAAGCAAAGAAATTGGAAAAGAAGGAATTAAAAACTATACTCTGAAAAATGCTGGTACTTTTAGGCACCTAATGCACATTACCTAATGGGCTTTTTAATTTAATAGTATATTCTTTTACTGATTTTGTTATCAACATGGTATGTACTTCATAAGATGTGTTAGATAATTCAGACGTTTAGGACAATTTTATTTGTTGAATGGTTCCACTATTGTAAAAAGTGTAGAACAGGTAATTTGATCAATTCCCATGCATTACTCCAGACATTGGCACAAGTTATCATGAAAAGGAGGTCAAAATTGGTGTCATTTAAAAAATTAAAATCATCAGACTGCCTTTATTACTCAGTCGGCTCTTGGGATTTTTCCCTCTATACAACTATAAAGTCTACTTCCTGTCTTTGGTGTATCCATGGTAACAATAGCTGTTAACAAATCTGCCCTTGTGATACAGTGTTATAACCCTTACTTACTAGTTCTTTCAGAGCTCTCTTTAAGTAAGCAATTTCTTCTTTTGAATTTGTAAGTTCTCTAAAAAAAAATATGAAACAAAATAAAACAATTAATACATGTTTAGATATGGTGAAGAATAAACAGCTTTGGATTTTCTTAAATGATACAAATTTGGCTATCTGGTACATTAGTTAGCTTAATAGTTGGCTAGTTAAGCATGTTTCTCTTCCCTTTTTCAGAGACTTGGGGATCATATTTGCTATAGGACTTGGCAAGCCTCATCCTAGAAAGTGTATAAATATATACACACACATGTACTTACACCCACCCCTTATAGGTACATCAAAATGTACAAGTAGTGGATCTAATACCCCCCCCCCCCCTTTTTTTTCTTATTGTTCCAAGTACCACTGGTGCTTGTTGGAAAACCCAAACTTGGTTTATAGTGTTCTGAAACCTTTTTACTTTTGAAAATTACTTTAGAGGTTTGGCATTATGAAGTTGTATTTTTTTTAAAAAGATACTGAATTAAAAAGCATTATTTTAATAAAATTAATTCATCTCTACTTTGATTTTATTACTCCTGAAATCAATTCTTACTTTTCAAGTTCTTGGGTGTATTTGTACATTTTCTGAGCTTTCTCCATAAATTCTTTCTGCTTACTCATCTAAAGGAAACATTTTATGTAAAATTTTAGTTATGATTCAGACTTTTACAAATGATTTCTAAATGTATGCCAGAAATTTATTATCACATAATTTTGCTAGAAGCATCAATTGCAAAATAAAATTACTTACTTTTATCACATGTATACTCCTTTATACAGTGGATATAGCTCATAGGATATTGTTTTCCTATTTACAGTTGTGACATCACAATTATGGTTTTTTTGCATGAATTTTGTGAAGTCAAATATTGTTGATTTACTTACATAAAACAGTGTAAAACATATCAAGTCTTTTTTGAAGTCATCATTTTGCAAGTTTTATGACCTTGTCAACAAATACAACCTATCATTAAGTCAAATGCTGACTGACATTTTTCATACTAATTGTTAGGCAATTATTTACATGCTGAATTGTCTATGGATTTTTCATTTTTCCCAGATCATGACAAGGAACACACGGCTGGTGTGAATGGTCGGCAGGGGATGCTCACTCCTCCATGGCACCTGATCCAACCCCTGATGTTTTTGGGGGTCCGTGTTTGCTCTGCTCCCAATTTGTATTGTTTAAATGGACTTTGAGCTTGAAAACTGTTCATTATCTCCATATTTCATGAAATAGCTATGTGTAAAACATGTGATGTGATAAAAAGAATCTCCCATGGTTTTTGGTAGATAGGATTTTTTTATCCAACTCTTTGTGTGTTTTTATCCCCTCACCAAGGCTTGGTGTCGTTGGATAAAAAATCATATCCAACCACAAACCATGGGAGATCCTACATTTATTTAGTGTTGCTGATACACATGCTAAACTCTTCAATTCAACAGTCCACTTTCTAATTTTCTTGCAACTTGCGATGCCTAAGAGTCATTTTGCAAAACAAAGTACTTGCGTGAAGGAACTAGTCAATCTACAGTACCTATAAGATCTAATCACATACATATGCACTAATGAAATCAAATGAAGATGGGTAGATATTTCCTTTGTATATAATTATTGATGAATCACCTGAGCAGCAAGATATGAAAGGTATCTTCTTCTGTGACTGTGTTGAAATTCCATCACCTAAAATCATTTTGTATGGGAAAATCTACAATGTGTTTTATGTGGTATGTTCATCAACCAACTCATGAATTGCAAAATTTACTCACTCCTGTTGTAATATTCTTCATGGATGATCCCTTATACATTATTATTTTATTCATTGTATTTTCAGATGTCTCATAAGTGTGAACAACATCAAAAGATATTACCGCAAGTTTTTAAAAGTAACAATTTTTTTCATGACAAGAACACCTACTAATTGTCACCTAGAACATTAATAATAATTTACCTGAATCAGTTGCTGGGTGTTTTTCTTTGCTAGTTCTACAACATTGGTAAAAAAGATCTGAACATCTGGTCCCATCTGTGAGAATTGTAATATATAATGTAAAAGAACCCTCATTTTGCAGGAAAGCATTGTAACAATCATTTTAAAAATATAATTGAAAATCACCTTTGCTGACAGAGGAATGGCATTGACATTGGTTGAGCCACACATTTGACATTTTGGTTTTGTTGCTGCAATATTAAAATTTCCTTATTTCATTAATTTGTTCACCAAACTATACTAAATTTAAAATTAAACCTACATGAAAATATTGTTTCAACACATTCAACAAATATTTGTAAACATGGTAAAGGACATTGTATCCAAAATGAATACTTCTGCAATGGATGTACATAAACATTTTTTTTTACCATTGTTTATACAGTTGTCACAGTAAATATGCCCACATGTAGTCAGTCTAAACTGAAGGAGTGCATTCACTGGTCGAAGAAAACAATTGTTGCAATGGATCCAATCTCCCATCTTTTAAAAAGACAAACAAAAATTATTCATCAGTATATTATATTTAGAATACTTGTAGGCCAATAAATAGTATATCGTGGACACTCAAGCCACCACCAGTAAGTATATATAATCTATATAGGATAAACACATCTAATTACTAATATTTTATAACTTAATGTTACGATTTATAATCGTAATAATGGTTTACTTATTACCGAATAAAAGAAAAAACAGCTTACCTTTAAAATTTTGGTTTATAGATTTGTAGGCTACATCATCTTTTTCGAAACTTCCCGCGCCTGCGCTTTTGTGAGGATAAGTTGAGTTTCGTAGGACTATTATATAAATTTTTATTCTCTTAAATTCTCATGAAAGTTTTGAAATAAATGTATATTTCCGAAAAATAAACCAGGGAAAGAAGACTTCAAATATCGTGATAGTAATGTAAAACAAATATTCCCGGAATTTTCCTTTTTGCACAAAAAGTTTAAAATTACCGTTCGTTCTTTATTTCCTACATGTATTATTTACAATAGCTTTTTAGAATATTCATTTTATAGGGTACGTATTGTTTTGTATTAAACTGTTCTTGTTGTACTAATCTTTTTGTTAAGAACATGTAAAAATAGATATATAAACACGCATTATGATATGCATTCACTCTCAAGATATCTGTTAATTACTCCAAATTTGCAATTAACTACGTTGGGGTCGTTTTTTGGCACAGCATAGAGGACAGTATTCAGGACAGTTATAACCAGCAGACATCAGGTGCATGATATTCATTACTTTTAAATAAGCAGATCAATTTATTTTGTGAAAAAGTTTGGAGTTAAATTGAAATATTAGCTTTGCGCACATTGTGTTAATCTGTATACCAGAAATATGCTGTCATTTCCTCTTAAATTGTGTTCGTGGCAACGTTCTCTGCAACTCATGTTTGATTGTAGGCAATTTAAATATGGTGTACTTTCAAATTATTAATATGGTTTTTCCCTTTGCTCAGAGAATGTATTTCTGCAAACCTTATTTGGTTTCTGGCCATAAATTTATTAATATCCTTTTCTATGTATTTTTAATGACAGAAAGGCAGTTCATTATTTATACACTTATGCACTGCATATGGTTGAGATTAAGAAAATTCATAATGAATTTTGTTTGTTTGTTTGTTTTTCAGGTACAATGACAGGAAAATTCCAGTTTGCAATAGACAGAGGAGGAACATTTACGGACATCTGGGCCAGGTGCCCAGGAGGTGAAATTAAAGTAATGAAACTTCTGTCCGAGGATCCACAGAATTACAAAGATGCTCCAAGGGAAGGAATAAGAAGACTTTTAGAACAGGTACTATACATCATATAAATTCTTAATTGATTTTAAATGTACAAATGTAGTATGTATAGCAAGTTTAAATTTTAATCCTGTAGTTTAAATCTTCCTTTCTTTAAATTTCAACAATTTGACCCTGTGCTACTAAAACTCTCATTTCTTCACATACAGAAGACAGGTATCAAAATGAGTGCAGATAAACCAATCGATACATCTTACATTGATTGGATACGAATGGGCACCACTGTAGCCACCAATGCACTGCTAGAGCGAAAAGGTGAACCTATGGCACTGGCTATCACCAAGGGCTTCAAGGATTTGTTGTACATAGGAAACCAAGCTAGACCTCAGATATTTGATCTTGTATGTACATGTATATACTTGACTTAGAACTGTAAACCAGCTATTATTGGCGACAACTTTTATTTGCAATTTGTCAGTTTGAAATCAATCCACAATGGTTAATTTTCATGAATGAGGAAACACATAAAACTTAATGGAATCAATGGTTTGCAGGGAGAAATATTCGCGAGTAAAAGAAGGTCACAAATCTCACGGAAATTTCTTGCACAAGAATAGAAGTTGGTTTACAATATCTGCTTGCTTTCCGTTTCTTTCTTAGTTAATTTGAGAAAAATGACAAGTGCATGAATTCTATATTATACAAAACATTAAACAATTATCATCTTTGATATACATGATATAAAATATTTTTCAAAGGAAATATCTGCTCCTGATCAGCTATACAGTGACATTATAGAAGTGGAAGAGAGAGCAGTATTCCAGCAAGATAAATGCCAAATCAATAAGTCATGTGACAGGGTTACAGGGGTCACAGGGGAAAAGGTAAAGCCTTAGTAATTTAGAAGAAGCTCAAAAATATTGAAACAGATGTATAATTTTATTTTGGTTACTATAATTTATAAGAAAAATGTATAAAAACCTTTTTTTAGTTGGAGATATGGCAGAAAGTGGACACAGAGAAACTAAAAAGAGATTTGCAGGCCCTACTGGACAAGGGAATTCGAAGTCTTGCTGTGGTTTTACTTCACTCATACACGTAAAGATTTCCTTAACTTAAACACAATATTACACTTAGAAATCTTAAAACATGAAAGATTTTTGAAAAATAACAAAACAAATGCCTGTTTTATCTTTGTCAGAAGCAGAGCTTCTATAAATTATCTCATAATATATGTCAAAAGCAGAGCTTCTAAAAAATCATCTCAAAAATTTTGTTGAAGGCAAAAAAGTTCTTCTTAAGTGATGCATATAATTTTATCATAGGTGTCAAATTGTTTCAGGTTCACGGAGCATGAGAAGGAAGTGGGCAGAATTGCACAAGAAATGGGGTTCCACCAGGTGTCTCTGTCCTCTGATGTTATGTCCATGGTGAGAGTGGTTCCAAGAGGTTACACAGGTAAATATCTTTAAATTCCCAAACATACATAATGAACAGTAAATACTAATTGAATACTGTGGAATCATTAGATTTCGTGGTGGCTCATTTTTCGAGGAATTTGTGGGTTCCTCTCATCCACAAATTAACATCCTCCTTGAATGAATAAACTATGGTTACAAAGTCATATTTCCTTTTGTAGGTATAGGAGAGTACAGAAAATTACATCCCCAAGAACCTGTAAAATTTAAGAAATCCACAAAATTTGCCCCTGCTCCATCCTGCACCCCCACAAATTTTAATGATTCCACAGTATTTGGGAGTAGATAGTAGTTGAGGCATTTAATTTGATCATATTTATGAAATGAACCAAGGTTTTTTATTTACATTCCAGCCTGTGCAGATGCCTATTTGACACCTCATATTAAGAAATATGTAGCAGGATTTGCATCTGGTTTTAAAGACAACATTCAGGTTTGACTTAAGATAAGAGTTCTGATAGAAATTATATTTTAATTATGTTTACTTGTAG
The DNA here is from genome assembly GCF_033153115.1 of Saccostrea echinata. Classification (NCBI taxonomy): domain Eukaryota; kingdom Metazoa; phylum Mollusca; class Bivalvia; order Ostreida; family Ostreidae; genus Saccostrea; species Saccostrea echinata. The sequence continues at coordinate 27,590,541 of NW_026889803.1, forward strand.
TTAGGTTTGGAATCTGTTTTTGTTGCATTGGATGTTTATATTCTTTTTAGAACACATCAGTTCTTTTCATGCAGTCAGATGGAGGTCTAACTCCAGTTGATAAGTATGAAATAATTTGAAGACTGTAATATTTTGTTCATTTCAGACTCTCTCTCTCTCTCTCTCTCTCTAGTCACAAAGTCATCTTTGTTCCAGATTTAATGGATCCAGAGCAATATTGTCTGGCCCAGCTGGGGGAGTTGTTGGTTATGCCTTAACAACTTACAACCAAGAAACTAAACAAGCTGTCATAGGCTTTGACATGGGAGGTATGTTATTTTGACAAGGGAGGTATGTTATTTTGACATGGGAGGTAGGTTATTTTGACATGGGAAGTATATTATTTTGACTTAAGAGGTATGTTATTTCGAAGTGTGAGAGGTACATATATGTTAATTTGACATGGGGGGTAAGTTGATTTGACATGGAAGGGAAGTTGTTTTGATATAGAAGGTATATTACAACATGAGCTACATGTACGTAACATGGAGGTTTCTTACTTACACATAGAAATTTGTTACTTTGACATGGAAAATTTTTATACGTGTATAAAAATGTACATGACTTTAATATAGGATATGTTTTAATTTCTTACTTAAATATATAAGGTGTGGTACTTGTGATAATATGATGATATACATTGATGATGTTGTAGGGACCTCAACAGATGTCAGCAGGTATGCTGGTCAGTATGAACATGTGTTTGAAACCACAACGGCTGGAGTCACCATTCAGGCCCCTCAGGTTTACATTAACACTGAACTAGTGTTCATTTTATTATCAGCTCTATTTTATCTGAAATATGATTAAGATTCAAAGCATTATTTTTTGTTTTGAGTTTACCATATATATTTGAAAACAATTTGAAGAGTTAAATTTAATATTGTTCATACATGTACTGTAATCTATTACACAGAATGTAAGTGTTTTTACTCTTTTCTCTATAGCCCTCAGTGGCCTTCATTGATGAATTTAAAATTTGAGAGTAGCAAAATAAGATTTCTTTATATTTACAAGTGATCAAAATCTTTTTATTTATTTATTTTTTTTTTTGTTGTTGTGGGGGGGGGGGGGGGAGGGGATAACACTACTGGTCAGTATGACAAGAAAACAGTTTGAATACTACTGTACATGTACATAAATTGGCACATTCAAAATTTAGCGCAATCACTGGGTATGGAGTTGTTGGTGAAATCATGAATTAGCGCTATACATTTCCATGCCGTATGTTGTATTTATAAATGATTTCTTAGCGGTATTTATGAATTAGCACATTGTTGTCTGCACCAAAGCCGCTAAAATATGAAGCCCACTTTTTGAAGTACACATCCAGTATTTCATCTGATTCAGATCCAAACATGTTAATGAAATCTGAAAGGAACTTGAATAGAAATTAGGATCATCACTGTTACATTTCAGCTGGATATAAACACGGTGGCAGCAGGTGGTGGATCCATGCTTTTCTTCCGAGCGGGAATGTTTGTTGTTGGACCTGAGTCAGCGGGAGCAGATCCAGGCCCAGCATGCTACAAGAAGGGTAAACTTGAAAAATCTTACACAAACAAAATTTTACAATAAAATATACCAAGGTTATGTACAGTTGAATTTTGTTTTCAGAACTTTGATATCTCAAATACCATGCTATGTTGATGAAACCACTTTTTAGCTCACCTGAGCCAAAGGCTCAAGTGAGCTTTTCTGATTGAAATTTGTCCGTTGTCTGTCGTCGTTGTCGTAGTTGTCGTCAGGGCTCGAGCTGTGATTCGCCATTTGCGCCAATTGCGAATTTTTTCCAAAAGTGGCAAAAAGAAATTCAAAAGTGGCGAAAATGAATTTTTTTTTAGATATACCACACAAAAGTGTGTGTACTCCTGGTTATCTCCTTTGTTTATTCAATGTATACAGATTAGCCCTTTTGTTTATTTAATGCAAGCAGATGTGTGAATTCTGGGTGTGAAAACTCTATGAAACTTACAAAACAATGTACATGTAGGAAATCACGTCTCGCTTGAACGCACACAGCTGACTAGGTAACTTTAGCTAAGAGCAGTGAGGGGATACAAAATTACTTGAAATTATATAAGATGGATTAAACAAGGAAAGACAGAGTGTTTTGGGGAGATGAAGTTAGTTACTAAAAGATTTTAATCAATAAAATCTGGATCTATGTAGATTGTTTTTTAAAACCGAAAGTAGGAAAATATGACGAAAATTGCAGAGCATGGTTGCTAATTTTACCTGATTAAAGTCAAAATAGTATGTTCATTATACCATAAACTGATGAAGAGTGAAAAAGATACTGGCTTGGAAACAAAACAATACTTTGTCAATTACACTGAATTATTTTCAATTATATGAATTTATATGCATACACCCAGTGTCCAAGTTGTTAAATTAAGCCAAGTTTTAAACCTGACTTCTTTTCACAATAAATTGTTGATAAGATTAAAATTTTCACTTATTATATTATTTTTTTCATTTTTAAAAAAATGTCATATATCTTTACTAAGTCTGTAACCCCTCTTCCAGGGCTAAAAAAAATCTTATGAACAGGAGGATCGACATATACTGTCAAGAGTTAAATTGAGTATCAAATTAATTGTAAATGTATAAATAATTCCTATATTAGTTTTGTAAGTGGATATAACTTTAGATTTTACAATTTTAAAACAATGCCTGTGATATAAACAAATTGAAATAGTGCTATTAGTGTAGTGTTAAGCATATACACTTGTCGAGACGAGATGTAAGAATGCGATTCCTTTCATCGCGAAAAGTGGCGAAAAATATTTTTGCTCCAGTGGGAGCGCTGGTTGTCGTCGTCGTTGTCTTAAACTTTTCACATTTTCATCTTCTTCTAAGAACCACTGGGCCAATTTCAACCAAACTTGCCACAAAGTATCCTTGGGTAAAGGGGAATCAAGTTTGTTCAAATGAAGGGCCACGCCTTCTTCCAAGGGGAGATAATTATGAATTCATGAAAAATTAATGGCATCATTTAAAAATCTTCTTCTCAAAAACCACTGTGCTTGAAAATATAAAACTTATATGGAAGCATCCTCAGGTAATGTAGATTCAAATTTGTTCAAATCATGACCCCCGGGGGTAGGGTGAGGCCACAATGGGGGATCAAAGTTTTACACAGGAATACATAGGAAAAATCTTTAAAAATCTTCTTCTCAAGAACAGCAAAGCCATGATGGGTCATATTTATATGGAAGCATCCTCAGGTAGTGTAGATTCAAGTTTGTTCCAGTCATGACCCCCGGGGGTAGGGTGGGGCCACAATGGGGGATGAAAGTTTTACATAAGAAAACATAGGACAAATCTTTAAAAATCTTCTTCTCAAGAACAGCAAAGCCATGATTGGTCATATTTATATGGAAGCATCCTCAGGTAGTGTAGATTCAAGTTTGTTCAAATCATGATCCCCGGGTGAAGGGTGGGGCCACAATTAGCGATCAAAGTTTTACATAGGAATACATAGGAAAAATCTTTAAAAATCTTCTTCTCAAGAACAGCAAAGCCATGATGGGTCATATTTATATGGAAGCATCCTCAGGTAGTGTAGATTTAAGTTTGTTCCAGTCATGACCCCCGGGGGTAGGGTGGGGCCACAATGGGGGATGAAAGTTTTACATAAGAAAACATAGGACAAATCTTTAAAAATCTTCTTCTCAAGAACAGCAAAGCCATGATTGGTCATATTTATATGGAAGCATCCTCAGGTAGTGTAGATTCAAGTTTGTTCAAATCAGGACCCCCGGGTGAAGGGTGGGGCCACAATTAGCGATCAAAGTTTTACATAGGAATACATAGGAAAAATCTTTAAAAATCTTCTTCTCAAGAACAGCAAAGCCATGATGGGTCATATTTTTATGTGGAAGCATCCTCAGGTAGTGTAGATTCAAGTTTGTTCAAATCATGACCCCCGGGTGAAGGGTGGGGCCACAATTAGCGATCAAAGTTTTACATAGGAATACATAGGAAAAATCTTTAAAAATCTTCTTCTCAAGAACAGCAAAGCCATGATGGGTCATATTTATATGGAAGCATCCTCAGGTAGTGTAGATTTAAGTTTGTTCCAGTCATGACCCCCGGGGGTAGGGTGGGGCCACAATGGGGGATGAAAGTTTTACATAGGAATACATAGGAAAAATCTTTAAAAATCTTCTTCTCAAGAACAGCAAAGCCATGATGGGTCATATTTTTATGTGGAAGCATCCTCAGGTAGTGTAGATTCAAGTTTGTTCAAATCAGGACCCCCGGGTGAAGGGTGGGGCCACAATTAGCGATCAAAGTTTTACATAGGAATACATAGGAAAAATCTTTAAAAATCTTCTTCTCAAGAACAGCAAAGCCATGATGGGTCATATTTTTATGTGGAAGCATCCTCAGGTAGTGTAGATTTAAGTTTGTTCCAGTCATGACCCCCGGGGGTAGGGTGGGGCCACAATGGGGGATGAAAGTTTTACATAAGAAAACATAGGACAAATCTTTAAAAATCTTCTTCTCAAGAACAGCAAAGCCATGATTGGTATATTTATATGGAAGCATCCTCAGGTAATGTAGATTCAAGTTTGTTCAAATCATGACCCACGGGTGAAGGGTGGGGCCATAATTAGCGATCAAAGTTTTACATAGGTATACATAGGAAAAATCTTTAAAAATCTTCTTCTCAAGAACAGCAAAGCCATAATGGGTCATATTTATATGGAAGCATCCTCAGGTAGTGTAGATTCAAGTTTGTTCAAATCATGACCTCTGGGGGTAGGGTGGGGCCACAATGGGTGATCAAAGTTTTACATAGGAATATATAGGGAACATCTTTAAAAATCTTCTTCTCAGGAACAGCAAAACCATTAGTCATATTCAAATGGAAGCATCATCAGGTGATGTAGATTCAAACTTGTACTAATCATGATCCCCTGGAGAATAGAGGGGCCATAACAGGGGATTATACAAAGGAATATAAAGGATATATCAACCAAAATTTTCTTCTTAAGAACAGCAAAGCCATTATTTGTCATATTAATTCAAAAATCCCTATGAAGTTTAGATTCAAGTTAGTTAAATACCCCCCCCCCCCCCCAAACCAGTTTTATATTTAAACTTTTCAAGACTGAACTGATTACTGCTTTTTCCTAGCCAGAGTGCTCAGGTGAGTGATGTGGCCCCTGGGCCTCTTGTTCTTAATGTATTTTAACCCCAATATCTCGAATCATCAGATATCTTGGAATTATTTCTCAGTTTCATTAGGTTCAAGATAATGAGGTTACTGTATATTTCTTTTAAAAATTGTATCTTGTATATGCAGGAGAAATCGTCCATTTCTGGTCCTTTTGGAGTATAACCATTAGAAATAGTAGTTATCAGTATTAATTATACACAAGTTAAAATAAACAGCTTATTTAAAAACTAAGGAACATAATCAAAACTGAAAGAGGAACTATTTATTACATTTATGTAACAAGTGTCATTAAATTTATCAATTCATTGTATATATATGGCAGAACATTTTTTTATTTGAAATTTTAACTCCATTTACAGGAGGCCCTTTGACTATAACCGATGCTAACCTATGTCTTGGACGACTTCTGCCAGAATACTTTCCTAAAATATTTGGTAAAAATCAGAAATGTCCCCTAGACAAGGCAGCTACTGACAGGGCATTTAAGAAACTTACAAAAGAGGTAGGCACAATTGTGTGGGCAACATTTCATTTTAATTGCCAGTCTGTGTTTTAATATACAATGGTAGGTTTCTATCAAATGATTATGAAATTCTAGCGTGGTTGTCACTAATTGGACAAGGCAATTTTCTGCATCATTTCAGTCTATAAAGCTCTAAATGGGTAAAGGTGTAAGCTAGCTTAATCTGCATAAACTTGGAAGGGGGGTTGTTTATGACTTTCACCTCTTAAGCACTACAGAAAACTACATGTAAGTCTCATGGAGTGGTTTTTTTTTATTTTAACTGGTAGGGATGGTTTTAAAATTGATGACCTTATCCACACCCACAAACGTTCCTGTACAAGCAAGAAGTACAGTAAAATAAAGTGAACATGCTTAGAGTAAATTCATACTTACAGCGAAGTGATTTTCAGTCACTGTGGTTTCAAAATGTATTGTAATCTTAACGAATTATGTTATTAATGAATTCAAATTGCTTGTTCCTGGGCACTTCACTATAGAAATGTTTTACTGTATTTGTGAAAGTGAGTAAATTTTGTTTATTCCAATGGAAAGTGTGTGAGTATATTGATTGACACTAATTGCAGGTTAATGAATTCCTGTCTACACAAGATGACTCACCTAAAAAGAAGATGACCACTGAAGAGGTAGCAATGGGATTCATCCAAGTAGCTAATGAGACCATGTGTCGACCAATCAGAGCTCTTACGCAGGTCAAATTCTATTCTATAAATACCAATTACTGACGTAAAATAGAAATACTACTTTCAAAATAAAAATTCCATTTCTACTACAACATCATTACTTTGAAATCATTGCAACTTCTGTATCTACATATATTTAGAAGGGAAAAAAAAATCTTTTATTCAGGCAAAAGGATATGACACATCTAAACATGTGCTGGCATGCTTTGGTGGAGCGGGGGGACAACATGCATGTGCTATAGCACGGTCTTTAGGAATGTCTCAAGTCTTTGTGCATAGGTAATTTTTATGGATATCAAGAAACAGGATTTCAAATAGCTTTCCAATTTTAATAACTAAATAAGACGTACTGTAAACCAACTTTTATTGATGAGCCCGAAATTTCCACAAGTTTTTCAAGCTTCTTTTACATGCACATATTTCTTGTCACACACCATTTATTGAATTTCGAAATGTAGAATGTTTCCTTAGTCCACTCGTCCATCAGCCAAGTTCAAACAAATGTTACTTGTCCGACTCTGAACAGTTATAAAGAAATTTGTAGAACTTTATTTTTAAAAAATGAAGTATGTTTAGATAACATTATCTGATAGAGGTTTGTAAATTGTAAAGATAAAATACAGTAACTCTATCTGTAACCTAATCTCAGTCACCCTCAGCAGCTAACAATATCCCGTGAAATGAGACTGTACCCTAAGGATTGCAACTTATGTGATTTTAAAACAATGCAAACAATTTAAAACAACAAAAACAAAAAATAACACGCTTCATGAAAAATGCCAGTGTGAAGCATTGTAGTTCATGTCCTCATGAATTATCAAAAATTAAATTCATTTCTTAAATGAACTGATATCAAACACATACATGTTTATTGCACATGGGGATGTCAGTTCATGGGAAAGTGCCACCCATGTAATCTGTGATCATTGGTACTCCACGAACAATAATTATTATAAATTAATTTTAATGTATTCCCTGTAATTTTGTAGGTATGCAGGTATCCTGTCGGCCTATGGTATGGCTCTGGCTGATGTGGTGTATGAGGCTCAGGAACCTTGTGCCAAGGAATACAAGCCTGGTAAGGGCAACTACTCTGTAATGGCTTTTTGTTTTTGCTTTAAATATAATTTCAGCCCATCTTAACAATTCTCTAAAAGCCATTAAGCTGCTTGAGAACTGTTTGTTTCTTAAATTAACCCATTTTAAAATTATTAAAAAAAAACAATGGATAAGAATTTTTTTATGTGTGTTTTAGAATATTTATATATAGACTTTCTATTTGGAAGTATCAATAGAATGCTATGATAAAGTTAAATTAACCAGTTATCTTACTCTGTCATTGACATACATGTATTATGTATTTTGAATTTATTTTTTAGAGTTCTTTCATTATTTTGAGCAACATATTTCTGAGTTGCAAGATAAATGTTGCAAAGAGCTTCTGGATCAAGGATTTAAAAGGTATAGTGTTGTACAATTTGGATTATTTGCAAGGAAAAGATTTATTATTGTTTATTGATCTGTAAATGTTTAAAATCAAGATGAATTTTTACTGCACTATTTCATCATAAAGCATTTCAATTTCTGATGAAAAAAATTGTATTCAAAATTAAATTTGGTTGTGATAATAGAGAAGAGATAGATACGCAGCCATTCCTACACATGAGATACGACAGAACTGACTGTGCATTAATGATTTCTGCAGACAACTTCCCAGCCAATCAGAACTCCTGTAAAGCTGGTGATTTCAAATCAGCATTTCAAGAGAGGTAATTTTAGCAAGAAAGGTTATTTTTAATGTAATATTTTGAGTCGGTAAAAAAAAAATGCTCCCTAGAAAGTTTTCTTCACAGAACAGTTTACCAGTTTAAATTTGATTTGAAAAGTTGAGTTGAAGGGTTTTTACATGCATGTAGATGAACTGTTTTTAGATACCAGACAGAGTTTGGATTCACCATTCCTGATCGTCCAATCATTGTAGATGACATCAGAGTTCGAGGAGTGGGGAAGGCTCTGACCTGTGATGAAAAGGATAATCCTTCTGTTACTTCCACCCCTGTAGAAGACACGGTAGGTAGACAATGGAAATATTGTTATAAATTTCTGTTATAGGAATATTTTAAAAAGCATTTTGATTCAAAGGAAACTAAAGGAGTTGGAGGCTTGGGGTGGGGGAGGGGGATTTCAGATGTATGAAAACCATTTGAACAAGTATCTGGAAAATCCCTTTTGTGAATATCCATGCATACCAAAGGGGTTTGGGTAAAAAGAGATACATGTAATTTTCTTTGACAAAAAGTTAAACTTTTTTTCTTATCCATTACAGACAACCAAGTGCTATTTTGAACATGGATACCAGGAAACAAAAGTCTACATTTTGGAGAATTTGTCATATGGTCATTCCATTGAAGGTCCAGCAATTATCATGAATGGCAACAGGTAAAATACTGGTAAAATTCAAACTCTGGAAACATTCTTAACGAGGTTGGATCCGCCTGATATTTAAAGTCTTAAACTTTTTTTGCGAAGTATATTTTTAGTTTCTACACACATAGCTTTATTAAAAATCAAAACAAAAAATGAGGGTCAATATGCTTCTTTTGGCGCTACAGTACATTTAATATGACCTTTTTGCACTGAAATTTGTGTCTAAATCAAAAATCACATCTTCGACATTTTCCCTCCAAAGTTTTTATCCAAATAAATCATGGGACAAAATAAAATATAAGTCTATTTAAAAAAAGACACATTAAAGTTGTGACTAAGAAAAAGTTTCAAATTGCTTCGCAAAATCAATTATTTGACCTTTCTGCACTCAGAAAATGTGATTTTTCTGGCATTAAAAATTTAACCAGCAAGAACATTATTTAAAAGTCTTAAACTTTTGCTGAATTTAAGCAGATTGATCAAAGTTATCTTATATATTCAGAAAAGAAAAACAAAAGTGGGGGTCTATGATCTAAATTTTTAGATATTACTAAAAATGTTAATTTTACGTTAAAATTGGCTCAATTTTTTCCTGGACTTTCAGAATATATTTACTATATTTGTCACAATATAATGAAAGAATTCATAAGAAATAATGTAATAGATATTTAAGAACCAGCATAAAACATTTCACTGCAAAAAACAGCTCTGTTTGCAACCAGCATGGAAAAATAGGAATCTAAACTTAACAGTACTGTATATATTTCAATAGGGAAAAATTGATCATTTTCTTCTAAAAAACCTTCCGCCACAAAATATAGTTCCTGGCTTAATCATATTTGAATGAAATTTAAACGCGGTTTTTTCTTTGGATATAGTTTAATTTACATTGTAGAATCCAGATTTAATGTTATAACTTATAAATGATGCAGAATTTTAGAAATAAAGGTCAAGACCAAAATCTGTTCAAAAGCTCAGGATCGAACCTCCTTAAACATAGATACATGTACACTTCATCAGACCATACCAACCATGCAGCAGTTTCCTCCAAGCACATAATGTATTTACATGTCAAAGAGTTCATTAACCTCACTACTCTCTTAACTGGCCATGAATTGTGTATTCATTTTTATGTTTCATGTTGTTGTTTGTTTAGTTTGTTTGTTTGGTTGTGTGTTCTTTGTTTATTTGTTTTTTATTCTGGTTTGCAAAACTCAAGTTTTCAGTTACTTGTAACTTTTGGTTCATTATGAAGAAGTCCAGGGAATATCATTATATCTCATAGAATGTACTTGAATCTACTGATTTTCTAAATTTTGACATGCATCAGTAACTTCTTTGAGATCTATATCAGGTCTGTAGGACATCTATACTTAAATATATTTTGATTATTTATATTTATCGTAATGTTTTGTTTTATTTGTTTTAGTACAATTTTGATTGAGCTAAACTGCACAGCAGCAATAACAAAGCAAGGAGATGTTAAAATAAAGGTATTAATAACTGAACATTACAAATTGTGCAAATTGTGATCTTTATTATTCACCTTTGAAAATTTTTAATATTTGTACTCTAAAAAGTTTGACCTTAATTCGTTAAATAAATTTGATTATGATGTCACTATAATTTGCTGAATGTAGTATACAGGTTCATATATTAATGCTATTGACACAACATTTCATCAACTGTGTCTCATCTAATTAAGGAAAATGAGTTGCATCAATGATCTCTGATTTCTGAAAACAGAACAAGGGAAAAGTCCATAGATCTAAACTGGGTAAATACATGTACCTAGAATCAAAATTAAGTCATGTGGATATAAAACATCACAACATGATTGACCATTGACCATTAAAGTTTTGCACTCGCATACACTTGAAAGTAGGTAAAAGCCTTGTTCTGCAACTTGACTAACATTTAAGTCAGCTGTTGTTGATGAAAGAAATATGTTGGTTACATGAATACAGGTTGCTGATGCTACATTCAGTAGATCATAAAATGGCTACAACATTAGTTATACCTTAGTGTGGTTGTATTATGAATTTAAAAACAAAGGAATGGGCACAAAATGTGCTACAATTGACTTCTGAATGCCATTACATGTAACATATATGTCATTTATATTTTAAGAATGAATTGATATGTCTACTAATGTGGAACAGTGCTATTTTCTGTGTCTACAGTGTACGATATCGGCCAATACTGTAAACCAACAATTATTCGCATCATCTTTTATTTGTGATTTGTCAGAAATCAACCCGCAATGATCACTTTTCGCAATTGAGGAAACATTCTGTACAAATACCGGGTACAATGCAAGTATCCTATTTTGATATCCCAAAATAAGTGGTATGCGATGATTAATATTTGTGAGTTAAAGTAGGTCCCGAAACTTGTGGATATTTCTCACATGCAAATAAAAGTTGGTTTACAGTGTATATACATGTACTGTCAAGCTTCAATAATCTTGATGCTGATGCTATAAATGTAAATTCTTTTTCCAGAAGGTGAAGCATCAGGATTTACAAGGATCAACTGTATAGGCCTATATATTGTGTATGTATTACAGGTAGGGAGTGGTGTGGTGCAGCGAGTAGGACCAGATCTGGATGCCATCCAGCTGTCCATATTCTCCAACAGGTTTATGAGTATTGCTGAGCAGATGGGAAGGTAGGGAATAAGATGAAACCATTCTATTCAAGAGGTTACTGGGGTGCAACATACATGTATGTACTGTTCATCTCCAGTATCTCAAACATTGATATCTTGAATACCATGGATATACTGTATAAAAGTGAGTTTGAAGTCCCAACCACATTTTCTTTATGTTTTTACTGAAAATCTTCTCCATCGAGTTTGAGATAGCAAAGTTTGATTGTACATGTATATATATAAAATATATAATTAAGCTAAGTTTTGTATGAGCATGCCTTTTTCACGTCTTTGCTCAGAAATGATTCAATGAATTACATATATTTTGCAACTGCCTTTCTTTTTTTATTTTTATTTTTTCTTTGAAAATGATATGACTTTTTTGTAGAGTGCTACAAAGAACAGCTATTTCAACAAACATCAAAGTAAGGAATTTTATTCTTAAAAAAATTGACAAATAGGAGTGAAAAATATTAAAACCTTATCAAAGCTTCTCCATTATTAATGATATTTAATTATTATTTACATTAGAGGAGAAAATAGTCATAAAAAGTGGGTGAAGATTTTTTTGAGAATTCTGCACACATTTATCAGCTTAAAATTGCTTGATTATTTTCATAATATGAAATTAATTTTTTTTTTTTAGGAACGTCTAGATTTTTCTTGTGCAATGTTTGGTCCTGATGGAGGATTAGTAGCCAATGCTCCTCACATCCCTGTACACCTGGGAGCCATGCAAGAAACTGTCCAATACCAGGTATAGTCAAAATAAGGGTAATTAATCTCTGACAAGGAAATCCTCACACATGATCAGAATTGATAAAAATTATGATGATTTTGTAGATGAAACACTGCGGGGACAACCTGAAGGAAGGAGATGTTATTTTAGCTAACCACCCCCAGGCTGGAGGGAGTCACCTCCCGGACCTTACAGCAATTACCCCGGTCAGGATAATTCTTCTTGTTTTATGCATATTCTCCATAATGCTTTATGATTATTGCAATACATTCAAAATTGTGCTGTGTAATTTGATTATAAAAATGGATTCAAAATAGCATACAGTGTAGTTTCAAGTTTAAGCAAGAATCATCTCTCAGAGCAGAATGAATACATGTAAATGTGTACACATGATCAAATAAACATTTCTTACCTAACATAACAAAAAAAATTGTAACTGATTAATTAGTTACTCAGTTGGAAAGATGGTAATCAGTTAGAAAATCTGTAATTATAGTAAAAAAAAAAAAAAGAAATATGTGTAAATTTGAATGTAATTTCCTTGAAATTCAATTTGAAAAATACAAAATGTTCCTGAGTTGGCTGTTATCTATATAAGCTGATTTCGAGGTAATTCTCTGGATTGACATAATGGGGGTAACTGGTCAGTTTACTGTTTAAATATGTACATGTAACCATATCATTAACCAGCCTGCCTTGTATTCATTCTTTAATAATATTAATTCACTGTTTTGCACTATGAATTGAATATAATGTGTATCCTACCCCGTCTATCCTTTGCAGTTATATGTCAAGTTATATTATTAAACAAACATGGTAAATTAAGCGATAGGTCAGACTAATATCTATGATATCTTCAGCAGATTTTATGATTTTTTAAATTTATTCTTGTACATTGAAATTTAAGTACATGTATAGTGTTCTGATCAAACAGAATAATACTTGCATCTTTTTAGTCTGAGTATATTAATAGAGCTTACTTGTAATAATGTAATGTTATGGTACGGAAATGTGTATTTTGATATGATAATCTGGATAATTGGTCTGAACATCTTTTCGGTAACTGATTAGCAATTGTTTATTTGATTGCCATCCCTAAGCTAAATCAAATATTTGATTAATAAGATGAAACTTACGTGAAAGCTTTCTGAGATAGTATAGATTTAAAATTATTTAAATCAAAGTCTCTTTACCTAAAACTTTTGTCTATTTTTAGGTTTTCTGGCCTGGGGAGCAAAAACCTGTATTTTTTGTAGCCAGTAGGGGTCACCATGCTGATATAGGGGGAATAACTCCTGGTTCCATGCCACCTCATTCCAAGTGCATCCAAGAAGAAGGGGCTGTATTTAAATCGTTTAAGTTAGTGGATCAAGGAAAATTTCAAGAGGAAGGTAGAGACATTCCAATATTAAGAAGGAATTAATTCCTTGAATCAAGAAAACTAATGATAAAGTGATTTAATTAGATAGTTTGCCAATTATGAAAATGTACATAAATATAAAAAAACCCACAGGATTTTCATTAACACCATGTAGAAAGTCCAAATAGATGGAAAAACCCATCAGCGACTGAAGATGTGTTACTATAAATAACATGTATTTGGCATTTATTCTATTTTCATCAATTAATTCAATTCACGTAAGAGACATTCACACCTAATTGACATTTTGTTGTCATCAGTGGCATTTATTCTAAATTTGATTCAAGCTGTTACTAAAGCTCTCATGGAACCTGGAAATTACCCAGGAAGTAGTGGAACTCGTAACCTTGGAGATAACCTCAGTGACCTTAAAGCTCAGGTTGCAGCCAATCAAAAAGTAGGCCACTTGAAATATCACACTGGCAAATCATGTTGGTACTGAGTGATTTTAGGAAATATACTTATTCATGTACTTGTATGTATTTTTCTACCATAAAATGTATCACCCAACAGGGCATTAAGCTGATCAAGGAGCTGATAGAGGAATATGGACTAGATGTCGTCATAGCATACATGGCTCATATTCAGGTATACTTTTAAGAAAAAATCAAAATTTAAAATGCTTTTACCATGGGAAGTTTAAAATCATATGCATCCTCAGCAATTAGTGGGGGGATGTTGTGGTGCAATGGGATGCAATTGCACCCCCTGTTTGAAAAAAGAGAATTGAAAAATCTCATACTGAAACAAAATAAATTCATTATTTATGTGTTTAAAGTAATGCTATTAGATTTTGTTTATTTAATATATGTACCGGTATGTGAAAGAATGACTTCAAGAATGCACAAGATCCCAACAATATACACATGTAGTACCCAATTATAAAAAAAATTCTAGCAAGGGGGAGGGAGTATCTCTCCCAGACCCTCTTCCACTTTTCAGAAACCAGGTGACAGCCCTGATTTGCATGCTGTTAACTATAGGATATAAGTAATGTTCTTCCTGAACCAAAATCAGAAAAATCAGGACATGATAAATGTCTTGAAATTCAAGAACAACTGATCATGAAATGAGCAACCAATCACTGGGCTTCTGTGAAAGGTCTAGATTGTATTGAAACAATTAATTGTAAACTTTTGATACTGCACTTGACCTTTGGCATTTTGACCCTGAAATCAATAGGCTTCTTCTGGTGGCTATGCATCTCTCTGTTTCAAACTGAAAGGCCAGGTTGTGATCTGTTTATTCTGTCCACAACACTGAGAAGCATTAATACTCAGAATCATATAAATATATACAAGCAAGTTACTATAAAAATGTGAGGAAATTTGACATTTTCTTGTAATATATTCTGTTGTGATCAATAGAACAATGCAGAGATAGCTGTACAAGAAATGTTAAAAGAACTCGCCAGACGAACAAGGGAGAGAACTGGTACCACGAAACTGTCTGCCGAGGATTACATGGATGACGGCGCCAAACTCTGTCTGAGTGTAGATATTAATGAAGAAAAGGTGAGGCTTCAGACAGACACTGGTACAGTAAAACCTGTCTAATCAGACATGCACTGGTAGACAAATTTTGTGTTGGAATAGACAGGGTGTCGGATTGCAAAGTGTAAATAACATAGAAAACAGTAAATAGACAGGGTGTTGGATTGCCAGCATAGAGAACATAGAAAACTGTAAAATGGGAATTTAAAAAGGGTCAGAATTCACAGTGAAATGGATTGCACAGGTGTCAGATTAGACAGTTTTCACTGTACTTGCATTTATCACATGTTTACTTCTTTATACAGTGGATATTGGTCATAAGATATTGTTTTTATATCCTCAGTTGTGAGGTTGTAAAACGTGAAAGTTATGAAGTCATATGAAGTGGATTCATTCATAAAACAGTGTACAACATATGATAGCTATGTTTAAAAATATGTGATAAAAAATCTTCCAGGGTTTGTAGCTGGATATAATTTTTATTAAACTTGTGTTTTTTTTTTTATCCCCTTGGCAAGACTTGAGGATAAGAAAACACATAACTTATGGGATAAAAATCATACTCAACTACAAACCATGGGAGATCCTATGTTTATACACTGCATAGAACTGGTTGCATTGTTAAGTATGAAACTTTGTCTAATTTACTTAAAAGGGTACTGCAGTGGTAGATTTTACTGGATCTACTTGTGAAGTTTATGGAAACTGTAATGCACCAAGGGCAGTAACTCTGTCAGCACTGATCTACTGTCTGCGATGTATGGTTGGACATGATGTTCCACTGAACCAGGTAAATATAGAAAATGGTAAGATAAATAATATGTTGCTAGAATTAATGAATGTTTGGATGCAAAGTAAAGGTCATTAAACTATGGTTTATAATTATAATGGTCATTATTTACTTAGATTTAGGTTAAAACTTTGAAACCCTTGACTTGAAGAAATTCAGATCTAGTATTTTATGCTTTTGACCAAGAGATGTGTCATAGTTTTGATTATAAAGTTCCTGATGGATCAGATGAGAAGAACTGTCATATGTATTTAAGAAGCACAGGAATATAACAGAAAATTCTTATATTGAAAGGATGTTAAGGGGAAAATGATAATTCACAAGAGCCCAGTGTGGATTCATGATTTTTCTTAGTAATGTTGAAAACTAGGATTTATATGGGGGATGAATAGCTTTTAATTCAAATTAAGAATTTATTCATCTGGATACAGTATTTATCTTGGTGCAAGTTATGTCCATAAGGCCCAGATCATAGAACTCTGAGTAATTAAAATCATGTCATACTAAGTAAATCTATTCTTAGCAACTTTGTGTGTAGAATTTTTGCATGTGTTGAAATTGACATTAATTTTGCCATGGTCTGGATTTGTGTTGTGTTTTGAAGGGTTAGTCATCTATTTTTGTGTTAAGAAAATGACAATAGCATATAATTATAAAAAGCCTTTTAACTGTCAATTTTTGCAGTTTCAAAATTTGTTGGGAATTTTGTTTTCATTCAAAATTACAAAAGTATTTATTCACCACATCAAGACTCAGAAGTTTCAAACCAGAGAAATCATATATTTTTGCTTTGTTATGTTAATACCTTGATCATAACTTTACTGTTATATAGGGATGTTTGAAGCCTGTGACTGCCATTATACCAAAGGGAAGTATGCTCGACCCCTCAGAAAATGCAGCGGTGGTAGGTGGAAATGTCCTGACCTCCCAGAGAATTGTGGACGTAATCCTAAAGGCCTTCCAAGTCTGTGCAGCTTCTCAGGTATCTAAATATCAGGCAATATGTTACAGATTGAATATTCAGCTTATAAATATAGTCTTTGATTTTCATCAAGAAAGCTGAAAAAAATACACACTGCTGAGCAGTAAGCTAGACCAGCTTGTTAAATAGCTCTGCATTTAGTAATGATACTGTATTAGAGGGATTTTTTTTTATTGGGGTGCTAAATTTGGCTTATTTTAGCTTTTTCATACTAGCCCACTAAATGCAAGAAAGATAACTTTGATCAGTTTCAAAAACTTACCAGTATATGAATCTGCATTGAACTCATTACGAATATAATTCATGTTTTGATTTATTTTTATATTAAATTATTGTTTTTAGTGTTCATTTACATATCTAAGGTACCTGAGATAACATACCTCTCCCTTCAAGTGGCACTGGTTTGCAACATTCTGACCACCAAAGGAAGTTCCACCAAAATTATTAGCATATTTTTGAGCAAGCAAAATGCCAAATTTTACCGTTCAAGAAACCTGTTTTACAGTGTATGCACATGTGTAACATTATTAATAGAATGTAATCATCATCATCTTCTTTAGTTAGTTTCTTTTCTTTTCTTTTAATATTTGCATGTTGCTGCTATCAATTTTGAATTTCTTCTTGTGTATATTACTCTTTACTTGTATGCCCTGAGGAGCCCCAAATTGGTATCAATAAATCTTATCTTAAAAAAAAATCTTATCTTATCTTATATCAAATAAATTGTCTGCACACATACTTGTCATAATAGTACTCATTTAATGAAAATGTCGATTATCGACATTGAAGCTGCTTAGGAAGTCCATAAATAAAAAACATGAAAAAAATGTGGAAAATGTGTGTCTGCAAGTTTTATTAAAGTAGGGGGTGAATATCAGAATTTTTCTTTCTATAATGATAAATATATATTTGTTAAATCCTGATTTCCAAATACAAGTACTTTAAATAAAAACACAAACTTTTGAGCACTTTGATTGAGGACTAGCTTAGGATGACTTTTTCTATGAGCTCTCTTTTATATGGATGCACTATTGCCACACCTTGTTTTACTATCCCTAAAAATTTGAATATGTTCAAATCATACAATGTTTTTCCACTATTCTTCAAAATGTAGGAAAAAACGTTTGAAACTCATTGTGTAATACAACATCTGAGAAAGTTCAAGGTCATATGCAAAGTCACTGCCTGTGATAAATATTATTTGAACACTTTGGTTGTTGTAATCTTAAATTGTTATTAAATGTATTCTGTAAAGCTATTTTTTTTCCTTGGGGGCATAATTCCATGGAATCACAATTTTGGTTGAATCTGCGAGTAGAAAATTACATGGACTTCTTGGATTGGCATTAAATGTCCATAATGAATTTTAAGTACGCTGTGACAAATTAATCCCACTCTACAGTATTCATATTATTATTTTTTTTCCCAGGGCTGTATGAACAACATCACATTTGGGGACGATGCCTTCGGACATTATGAGACAGTAGCTGGAGGAGCGGGAGCTGTGAGTACTGGAGATTCCTAAATATACGCGAGGAATTTTGTTAGAAATATCACTCAAAAAAATAAAAATACTCGCTTTTAAAGTCAAACCTTGTTAAGTCAAACCCTGAGGGGACCAAGAAAGATCTTTGAGATATCCAATGATTCGAGATATCAAGGTTAAAATACATATAGAAAAAGTCGTTGGGACTTTTAACTCACTTTGAGATATTCATGGTATTTCAGATATCGAAGTTCAAGATAATGAAGTTCAACTGTATTTTTATATTGCTGAAATACATATAAAATCTCAACAGTCCACTCATGAATTCATGTTCTCACAATTTGATGTCTACAAGTCATTTTACAATATTATGTACTTGCATTAAATAAGAAATCTGAAATATATGTACCTATAGCATGGCTGATCATATTTTGGTTGTCTGAAATTCTTTTAATACTAAGTAACCACACTTACCACAGACTGGGGAAATACTGTATTGTTTAACAGTGCTATTACATTGACAGGGACCAACATGGAATGGAAGAAGTGGAGTGCACAGTCACATGACCAACACTCGTATCACAGACCCTGAAATCTTAGAAAGAAGGTCATAACAATTTAGTTTTATTTTTGATTTATTTAATTTTCTTCTTAAGATAAATGTATGACAATTTACCTAATTTCATTAATTATTTCATTTATTCCTTTATTATATTGATCTTGTATTTCTTGAATCTTAAAAAAAAGGAGATTTTAAAAAAAAAATTAAATTTAGGTATCCAATTATTCTGAAGCAGTTTCACCTTAACCCTGGAACAGGGGGCCAAGGTCAACACAAAGGAGGAGATGGCATCATAAGGGAGTATCTGTTTCGCAAAGATCTCACCCTCTCTATTCTCACAGAAAGAAGAGTCTTCTCCCCTTATGGATTAAATGGTCAGCATCAATTTCTTAAATTCAGTCATAGAATATATAAGTTTTCATACCCATCAATAATAGTCCCATATGGAAGGTTCTAGTTCTGGTCACTATGAAATTATATTGACTGGTCAATATGAAATTATATTGACAACTGTTCAAGTAGAGGATTCTTTTTAAGTTATTTTTGTGCCCTGTCATATACTTATTAATCTCAAACATCGCCATCTCGAATACCATGAATATGTCCAAGTGAGTTAGATGTACCAATTGAAAAATTTGTCTTTATGTAATTTAATCTGGATATCTGGAATCCTCAGATATAGCAGGTTTCTCTCAGTCCCATTGAGGTCAAGAAACTGTATATGGCAGGAACATATAGTGTTTGACATGTTCATCTTCCATCTTTCCAACCTTCTGTCTGTTGGTTCATCACACTTTGCATTTAGCTCAGTTTCAAAGAAACTTGTTTTTATCAAGCTTCATACAAAGATACATACAAGCATTGGCAAGAGCAATTCAACAGTGTCATTATTTTTTCCTATGACCAAGACCTCACAACTTCTCATTCTGAGTTTACCTTAGCTTGAAAGAAATTTTCAAAGAAATTTCCATGAAACTTCATACACTGATAAAAAGCATTCTGACTTTGACCTTCCCTATAATGTTTAACTTCACTTCTTCCTCATTTTGCTCCTAGTTCATCTTTGTTTGTCAACATTTCAAATTTAAATGTGCCTGTGTTTCCCAAGTATTATTAACTTTGAAAAACTTGTCTGTGAAGATGATACGTACCTAAGAGATCATAAATAAATTTGCTATGTATAGAGAGAATGGACTTGAAACAATGAGTCTTCATTAGTTAAATAGATAGAATGAATTAACACTATTAAAACTATTTTTTCTTTCATCTTATTTTACATGTTCTATTAGCACAGACCAAAAAAATAAGATACAATTCTTTTCAAAATGCAATACTAATGTACTTTTTGGTGGGGCAAGTACAATCATGTATTTATAGATCTCAGTTACTAAAAATGCTTTTTAGGTTGTAACTTATATATGCAGGCAAACAATTGTGCTATGAGTTACAGATGTCAGCAGATAGCTTATATATCTCTTAATCTTCAATGCTTTTTATGTGGAACTTGTGGAGCTAATGGAGTTAATCTAATCTTGAATGCTTTTTAGGTGGATCTTGTGGAGCAAAGGGAGTAAATCTAATCTTGAATGCATTGTAGGTGGAGATTGTGGAGCTAAGGGAGTTAATCTTATTTACTACAAAGATGGAAGAATTGTGTATTTGGGATCAAAAACTTCTATCAAATGTCAGGCAGGGGTATGTTTCTGTACTTATTAGTAAAAATACACTGGACAAAATAAGTTAAGGATCATGATTTATAAATTATTTATTTTACAACAAATAACAATATATTCCATTATAACTATATAATATAAATCTTTAACAAGTAAACAAACAATTTTTATTGTGTTTATCACAAATCAATGAAGCGTTAACGTGCATTGGGATTAATTGTCACACAACCCCCAAAAACAGAATGAAAAACAGCCTTGTTAAAGGATGGAAAATTCAGACGTAACCGTTTGCGCAGTGATTTGATGTGTTCAATATGCTGTATGACCACCCCGTGCCTGAATAACCGTGCGACAACGCCTCTGCATACTGCGGATAAGTCTCCGGAAGAAGATTTGCGGCAATCTAGCCCATTCCTCGATGAGTGCTGCAGAAAGCTCCTCACGGTTCCTAGGGAGTACTGGGCACGCTGAAATGGCTTGCTGTAGTTTGTCCCAAGCATGTTCTATGGGATTCAAATCAGGCGAAAGACTCGGCCAGTCCATTCGCTCAATGGTTTCATTTTCCAGGTAGTCTGTTACGACGCGAGCCCTGTGAGGTCTAGCATTATCGTCCATTAAAATAAAATCATCACCGATAGCACCTGCATACAGCCTGACAATAGGGTGCAGTATCTCATCTCGGTATCTTATCCCTGTAAGATTTCCTGCGATAACGTGCAAGTCAGTCTTTCCGGTTATACTGATACCACCCCAAACCATCACAGAACCACCTCCGAAACGATCATGCTCAGC
Source organism: Saccostrea echinata (assembly GCF_033153115.1). NCBI lineage: Eukaryota > Metazoa > Mollusca > Bivalvia > Ostreida > Ostreidae > Saccostrea > Saccostrea echinata. The sequence goes on from NW_026889803.1 coordinate 27,611,993, forward strand.
AACACAGCAATCTGCATAACGTTCACCGGTCGTATGCCAAACTTGTCTACGACCGTCATGAAAGTCTACACAAAAGCGCGACTCATCTGTAAAAAGAACAGGGGTCCAGTGACGCAGTTGCCAATTGACATGGTATCTTGCCCATTGGAGTCTGGCTGTTCTGTGTCTTGGGGTCAGTTTGGGCCGGACTGCTGGTCGGAATGCTCGGATATTAGCTGCATGGAATCTGTTTCGAACTGTCTGTGGTGTTACTCGCACTCTTGTTGCTGTTTGAAAGTCTGTATTTAGCCTAACAGCACTCTGGAACCTCTGCCGTTTTGCCATATTGACCAGATAGCGGTCCTGACGAGCCATGGTTGACCTCGGATGAGCAGAACGTGGTCTCTCAGCAACGGTACCAGTATGTTGGAATCGATTCCATAATCGTGAAATGACACTTTGGGACACATTAAAGTGTGCAGCAACAGTTCTTTGAGTATTGCCAGATTGAAGCATACCTATAGCTTGGGCTGCCTCAAACCCGGTTAAGTGACGTCTCATGGCTTGAAATGTCACAGGGTCATCAAAAAATATCCACAACTTCAAACACGTATTCAAATAAACAATTTCGTTAACTTTGTGTATACCCTGAATCACTTTGTTTTTCACCCTGTGTCGGCATTCAGTAAAGCATGAATTGGGCATGAATTGCACGACCCTACAGGTAGCATTTTCTTATCAATAACATGTTAAAGAAAGTATGGTTGAACCATAATGTAAAAAATATATTATAATGGTTTTGGGAAAACAATTCAAAATCATGATCCCTAACTTTTTTTGTCCAGTATATTAGAAATACATGTATAAGGTATTATTATGAGTTTTGAATATAAGCTACATTTACTAGAAGACATTAAAATCATTGTTACTGTTCATGTAAAAGTTAATCTCAATCAACATATAATTTTTTCCCAGGATGTATTTTATCTCCAGACTCCAGGTGGAGGAGGTTATGGATCTGAACAGGAACAGGAAACAGACACCAGAAAAAGGAAGCGGAAGTCAAGTGACGAAGGGTCAAAGGCCAAAAAAGGTCACTCCCTGGTTGGCAGAGGAAGTGTATTTGAGTACAAAAAAGCTCAGGAATCAGCATAGATTTTTTAAATAAAATTCTGTGTTAGGCAACAAAATAATCTTAGTTTCTTAGGCACTACCGATCTTGATACAAGTTTTAATAAAACCGTTTTTATTACAAAAAGGTTTTTGAAAAACTTTATTCAGGTATAAAGTTTATCGAGTCTCAAATGTAATTATTAGTAATTGCAGGCAGGCCACATTTCATTTTGAAATTTTGGCTTGAAAAACTACCGGTTAATTTTTTTTCCTTAGTTATGTTGGAATGATATGCTAAGTACTCGTATATCCTATATCCCAAGACATCTAGATAAGTCATTAATAATTGTTCTCTTTCAATTAAATTTATACCAATAAACACGTGCTCGTGATAACTCATCATAACTATGATTGCACCAGAAATATTTATTTTTTTAAAACACTATTGTCTAAGGAAAATTATCCAGTGCTTTGCATGAGTAATGTTTTTGTGATAAAACAGTATTATTATCATCAGTATTTTATTGAAAAAAAAAAATCCATATTTTTTTGTTTCATATTGCACACAATCACTTATGTCTTAGTCACATTTAAATCAATGGTTGTGTGACTAGATTTTTTATTTTGTCTGCCGAAATACACTCGGTCGACAAAAAAATCGAGCTACATTAATTTTCTATAGCACCTAGAACCTCTGGCAAAGTTTAACGTTTGCAAGTCAGCTGATCGTTGTCCAAAATTAATTATTTTTTAAACCCCCCCCCCCCCTTTAAACAACAAAACTGCGTGCCTGATTCCTTCACCACTTGCGTTTGTTTTCTCGATGGTTCCACTCGGAGGAAGCTCAAGAAAAAGAAGAGATGATGTGAATAAGGTACATAACAAGAAGAACCATCCCAGCAGGAAGTTAGGGACAAACCTTCCACTTCCTCTTGTAAAATGGACGGAAAGGAAAAATCTGGAGGCGTTCCTGCAAATGCCATCATTAGAATGTTTTCAAGAAAAAATGTTGTTGTCGATTTTTCGGGAGCTCCAATCATTTAAAACTCTGTGATGTTTATCGATTGTCGTGCAATGTTCGATTGTCAGACGACATGCTATACATGTATAACGAATGTCACAGCTAAGAAATGCAAACACCTACGGAAGAAAATTTAACTTGCCTCGATCAGTCTAGACGAACTCCAAAAACAGCGTTTCCAGAAGTAAGAAATTGAGACTGAAAAAGACTCCAAAAATAAAGTCCGCGCATGCGCACACACACAAAAAATGGCGATTTTTCGGCAAAAATGATGGGTCTACAAAAACTGTCCGTGCAAAGTTTTGGAAAGTATGGCAATTATACCAGTACTCAGAAATGCTAAATAAAAAACTTTGGAAGAGATCGTATTTGTCAGATTTTTGATTTTATTTGCAAAAAAGGAGGTATTTACTTTCAAAGTTAACGTTTCAAGTCAGATCAATTACAGAGAAAATGATACGTATGCATAATAGAAGGGATATATATGCAAAATGTGACAATTATATATTGTAACTGTTAAAACCTTGACTGAATTTTAACATAAATTAGCAATCCGGTTTTTTATTTGTGTACGACATCTGAATTGAACTCGTAAGTTTTTACCAGCGTTATTTACCGATTTTTTATCAATACGAACAGATATTATTATGAAAACATTTTTAAAACTATTATCTATCAATATGAAAACTTTAAAAACCAATCTTCTAGATATTAAGGACACAACATGTCCTCTAAAAATTAACCCGTTAATATCTCTCCTCCGTGGTGAAAAATGCGCATTTTCTGATTAAAATAAATACAAGTTGGGTGTCTTCAAAAACAAATAAAAGCACATTTATTGTAGGAACGACATAAAATTTAAATCAAGGAGACAATAAATTAAATAAGAAAATATTTCTTACCGGTGGTATTAAATTCGATGTCGTATATCCAATTCACTATATATGCAAGAGTTTGAAGCGATAAATAAGTCAATATCCATAAAATAATTTAATAAATGCAATTATCCATTCAACAAAAAATAAAATGAAGTATTAATGCACTAAATACAGCCATTATGCAGCCGTATATTTGGAGACAGCGAACGACAATCCATCGTTTGTTTACATCGGACGCCATTTTGCCGCAATGCATGATGGAGCCAAAGACTTCGTTTTCGGAGTTCACGCCGTTTTTGGAGTTCGTCTAGACTGTCGATGGACCAGGAGAAAAAAAATAAAATAATCAGTCGAACGAGAACAAAAAACCCAGCCAATATCGACATTGCCGTCAGCCATTAATGTGACAGAGGCATTAATAGAGTTGTGTTTCTTTGTCCTATATTGTTTCTGACTTTCAGACAATGTAGAAGGGAAAAGGGAATTAATCCAAAGAAAAGCAGTAGCCTAGTACATGTATTTAAAAAACAAAACAAACAAACAAAACAAAACAAAAACAAACAAACAAGACACGTTGATAGCAGATTTTAATAAAATTCCATTCATAAGGAGACCCAGATATATGTACATTTTGTTCAAGAGCACGAAAGTTCAACTAGCGCATGTTTTAGGGGTATATTTTCCTTTTAGCTACACATGTATACTATTGACAAGTATCATTTGACATTGAAGATGATACGTATCTTATAAAATGGGACTCTGTAATTTTGTCTTAATTGGTGTCGTAACAAAATGTCACTACATTCATTGCAGAGACATAAATTGAAATAACAGGGATTCGCAACTCCGTCTTTAAGAGGTTTTACTAGTCCTACTGTTTCCTAAATGAGTGACGGTCTCAGTATTATTCTTGAAATAACTCTTGGTTTTATTTATGTGATATTATGTTATTTTTATATAACTTTTGTATTTATTTATGTCTCTGATTCTTTGCTATGGAGAAATAAAACCGTAAAAAATTTAATTGTGTAATTCCTTATATTAGCGATAATCAATGTACAAATTAATTTTAAGAAAGAAATAAATGTTTTACGAAATAGGATAATTTTGCACGTAATTTTGACTCCCTCTGTCGGCCATTTTAGCCCCATCCTTATACATATTCATGATGGAAAATAACTAGGGCTGGGATGATATATAGACTCTATGTGAGGGCGATACGCATATCGATACGTATGTAGAAATATCTCCACCCCCCCCCCCCCAAAAAAAAAAAGATTCCGACTTATTTTTCTTTGTTTACTTAAAATTTTGGTTTATTATATAAAATAAATATGTTAAATATAAATATGAAATTCATAATAATTGAAATAATTTTTTTTACAACAGATATACAGCTTCTACGAATAAATTATACTTATTTGATTTGTGAAGAAATGTTTTGTTCATTTCATAACAAAAAGAAAGTTTTATAACTAATTCAAAATATCGTGATTTATATCGTGTCGTGGCTCGAATATCGTGATATAGAAAAAGATATATCGTCCCAGCCCAAAAAATAACAGAGGAACACTTCGTTATAAATGTAGCGCCGACCTATAGGGCGGGGATTGGTTTCAGTCTTTACAAAAAGCTTTTCGATTACCGTTCTGGTCAATGACTTTATGCTTCATACATTTACTAATTCGTTGCTCATACATCATTTTATTTCTAGTCGATGCATGTTGTATCTAGAGATAGGAAGAAGCCTTTCATATATATTAGCTACATATATAGCATGATATCGTCAACGCAATTTGAGTTTGTTATCTCGAAATATACAATAAACAAAGCTGCAGATGGGCATTTGTTAAGCTCTAACAGATACTGGCGTTAAATGGTAAGAATATTTACCCAGATTAAGACTTTTTTAATATTCTGACACTCGAAAGTCCAGAGGTGGCTGATGAAAGAGATAAAGTTAACAGGAAAAATTCGTGAAATTTTAAGTAAAAACCTTTTTCTCGTTCATAGTAATAAGAGAAAAACCAGAAGTCTCTGACGAGACTGTAGTTCTACTGGTTTTTACTTATAACGAGGGAAGAGAAAAGTACCACTTGGACTTGAAATTTTGCAACAACCATAAAAAGAATAATAATCCTTGGTTTAGTCTCTTTTTGTTTCAAGATTTATTGCAATCAGATTAAAACTGTAGGAGGAGTATCCTTTTAAAGGGATTTTACAGAAATTTCTTTATTTAAGTAACCATTGCAACATCATTCATCAAAATGTATCTCAGTGCAGTCTACTTGCACGCCAAGTTATATTAAAATCAGACCAAAACTGTAGAAAGAGTAATGTTTTGAAAGTATTTCACAGAAATTCTATTTTTAGTAACCATAGCAACATCATTCATCAAAATCAGACGAAAAAAAGGGTGAAACTTTGTTCAATCTACTTGTGTGCCAAGTTATATTGAAATCAGACCAAAACTGTAGAAGGAGTAGCATTTTGAAAGTATTTCACAGAAATGTCTTTTTAGTAACCATGGTAACACTGTTCATCAAAATCAAAAAAAGATAAAGAGAATAATGAAGCTTAGTGTACTCTACTTGTGTGCCAAGTAATATTAAAATCAAATCAAATTTGTAGAAGGAGTAAAATTTTTAAATTATTTCACAAAAAATTTTATTTTATGTAACCATGGCAACACCGTTCATCGAAATCATAAATCGATATCTTGGTGTTCTACTTGTGTGCCAAGCTATATTGAAATCAGACTAAACTCTTGAAAGAGTAGCCTTTTGAAAGTATTTCAAAGAAAATTCATTTTTAATAACCAAGGCAAAACCATTCATCGATATTTATAAAGTGCCCCGCCACAGCATGATACGCCCGTCAAATATTGTTCAATTATCATATACATACCATTCTTTATAATGTTTGATGTACATACATCTCCTGTGGTGTAGGTATTAATTATAACAAATAACACATCATATATTTCTCAACTGGTTGTGTTCAAGATGCAACATAACTATGTTGGTATTCGACTTATTGAAGCCAACAAGCAAGATAATTATATGAAGACATGGGATTTATTTAAGTCAACATGTATTAGATATTTATGTAGACATGCGACTTATTTATGTCCACGTGCGACTTATTTATGTCAACATGCGAAATAATTGTCAACATGCGAGATTATTATGTTGAGATGTGAATTTATGTCAACTCGCTAGATATTTATGTTGACGTGCAACTTACTATCTTGCATGTTGACATGAATAAGTTGCATATCACCATAAGTATTTTGCATGTTGACATAAATATCTTGCATGTTTATATATAACTTGCATGTTGACATAAATAAGTCACTTGTCAACATAAGTATGTTGCATGTCGATTTAATAAACTCGCATGTCGACATAAGTTGCATGTCGACATAATTAACGAGCATGTCGACATAAATATAGTCACATGTAAACATTTTATCTGCATGTTGACATAAATATGTCCCGTGTCTACATAATTATGTTGCATCTTGCATCTATGATGTCCGATATTGGCGTTAGTGAATTTACCAACATTAAAATCAGATTCTCTAAAATGATTGGAAACTTGCATGTTATCTCGCACATAGACATAATTATCTTGCATGTTGACCTACCTTTCTCGCATGTTGACATAATTTATCTTGCATGTAGGGGGCAGAAATTTGCCACCATATAATTACCTACCTCAAATGCTTTAGATGCAGCTTCTGACCTTAATTTCTAGATGTGACTAAATGTAGATTGCTGATTATTTACGGCTTCAATGTGGATTATGCAGGGCCAAATACGCATGGGTGGTGTACCTCTGTTATCATGCGTTTCCATACGAAGGAGATGGGCGAACATAGCGTGCAGAAAGCCTACAACTTCAGATACATAAAAATCTTGTTCAATTTGTGAATTTAGTATTTAGAGTAAAGTTCTCATTATTGAAATTTATGAAATTATGATAAACAAAACTTTTCTGAGGAAAATTTTCTCGGCAAAATTTATTCTTTTATAAAATAATAATTTGGTTTTCGTGGGGTTCGAACCCAAAGCAATAAAAATCCTGAGTATCATTTTCTTTCGAGACTAGCACGCTAACCACTAGACTACACAAGTCCTGATGAAGGGTGGCATTTAAATCATGTTTGTGATATGACCATTGACTAATTGGACTTCAAGTATTTCTCGAAAAGATGCGAATGTTGTGTCAAAAAAGTATATTTTTAAGGTATAGTGGGTCTTTGCTCCATATTTTTGGTAACCAAAAAATGTATATTTTCATGCAAACTTTAAGGATTAACTTTCAAAAAAATGGAGCGAAGACCCACTCATATCGAAAAATAGTGTTATAGTATGAGAAAATGACTCTTTTTGCCCTTTTTAGTGTGTATATAATATTTCATAGGCAAATAATTTCAATCTTTGAGGGATTTTTGCAAATTGTAGAAATTCTACATAAAGTATATTTTAAGTGAAATATCAAGGAAAATTTTAATATAATTGAGATTTAATTTTTCACCTTCATGTTTGTCACACTATAGGCTTTTCGCTCGTCATGTTCACCCATCTTCTTTCATGATTTAATTTTTAAGGGTTAGATTTTACCGTAAAGAAAAAAAACACTGCCTACTCCAAACTATTTTCTTTGTGATGAAATGATGTGATACTATTTCATGCCTCATAATTATTTGAATGTACGATTGAGCTACATGTTTGTCATTTTTAGCTCACCTCAACGAAGTTGAAGGAGCTTATTTAATACCCTCGGCGTCGGTGTCGGCGTCCCAGGTTAAAGTTTTTGGTGCAGTTTTCTTTTCAAGTACTTTTGTGGCCTATATAAATCAGAGATGCATGTAGGATGCTTCTAGCATGTTTCATTGTACCAGTTAAGGTTTCAGATGCTGCAATTTCAGCAGAAGAATGACCAAGTTAATGTTTTGGGAGCAGGTTAAAGTTCTAAGGGCAGGTTAAAGTTTTTGGACAGGTCTCATTTCCAAGTAACTATAAGCCCTAAATTGACCAAACTTGCATGGATGATACATCTAAGGATGCACACTACCACGCTTGCTTCGGGTGTTGAATCTGACCTACATTTTCTGGATGAGTGACCAGGTTAAAGTTTTTAGAGAAGGTCTCATTTCCATTAGTAACAAAAAGCCCTATATTGACCAAACTTGCATGGATGATACATCTAAGGATGCACACTTCCACGCTTTCTTCGGATGCTGGATCTGACCTACATTTTCCGAATGAGTGACCAGGTTAAAGTTTTTAGAGCAGGTCTCATTTCCAAGTAACTATAAACCCTATATTGACCAAACTTGCATGGCTGATACATCTAAGGACGCACACTACTGGACTTGCTTCGAATGCTGGTTCTGACCTATATTTTCCGAATGAGTGACCAGGTTAAAGTTTTTGGAGCAGGTCTCATCTCCAAGTAACTTTAAGCCCTATGTTGACCAAACTTGCATGGATGATACATCTAAAGATGCACACTACCAGGCTTGCTTCGGATGCTGTATCTGACTGACATTTTCCAGATGAGTGACCAGGTTAAAGTAAACTATAAGGGCTATTTGAACAAAAACTTGCATGGATGATGCATCACAGGATGAACACTCTCAAACTTGCTTCAGATGCTGGATATGACTTACATTTTCTGGATGAGTGACTTGTTTAAAGTTTTTAGGTAAGTTCATACCCAAGTAACTGCAAGCCCTATCGGACTTAAATTGCATAAAAGTTACATCTAGAGATGCACACTTCTAGATTATTAGTTTGGGACTTTGCCTTACTTAAAGACAACATTCTTTGAGGTGAGCTCTGTAATCTCTGATTACCTATGTTTAAATACATGTACAATCTTTACAACTTAGATGAGAATCTTGCAAGCATCAACAGTACGTCTTACACGTGTACGTATACTGTAAGATTAACAGCCGATTCTTACATGTAAACGAAAATAAATAAATGTGCAGAACAGCAAATGTGTTAAGTTTGCAAACTTTTGTGTGAAATCTAACTAAGTTTGGTTTATCTGTAGACCGATTTATCGAAAGTGCAGGGCTCTATTTCTACAAAAAATAAAAGTACATTACAATGAAACACAACCAGATGATGTTTTAAGTAATCAAGAAAAACTGTTTGAACACGAATTAAGTTTGTTAGAGCTTGTCTTTGCTTGTCGACACCTGTTGTTAGGCCCGTCCTAACACTCAGCCCTAGTGAAGTTTTCACGATAAATTTATATTGAATTTCCATCAAACGCCAAGTTCTGAGATATTTTTCTTTCTAATTAATATAATTTTGCTAAGTTTCTTGGAACTCTATCGGGCCTATATCTTGTGAAATTAGGATAAAACTTTTGGGCAAACACCTAAGAAAACAGAACCCAGCGGTGGTAGTGGTTAGTTTTTGACGGCGTTTTTATGTCAAACAGGGGTTTCTTGACGCACTTACACGTGTTCTCACCAGAGTTATTTTCAAAGCATGTTTTTCTCCAGATCTCGCGATATTTCACTTTATTGTCGGGATAAATATTCCGAGTGTTTCTCTGACAAAAAATACTCAAGAAGCATCTGAAAAGCAGAGCTTCAAAGAGCTGACCAAGATTCACAAATCAGCGAAGTGTATTTATCCATCTAAAAGGTTTATGTATTTTAGAAAGCATCTTTTTGATAGTTTGTTATTTATTGTAATAAAAGAGATGGAAGGTCTTAACACGTGTACAAACTTTGGAATTAGTTCCATGCATTTGGTGTATATTGTAACCAAACTGGATATTCAAGTAAAGACGGGATTTGGGTGCACATCTGAAATAGAATTTGTTGGAATAAATTAGTTCCATGCCTGTCTTGTATATTGTTATCAAACTGGAAACTTTTAAAAAGACGAAGAAAAAATGCTTGAATAGAAATTGATATTGTTGAAATCGTTTTAAAATCAATCTATGGTTAAAAAATTGAAATTTTCTTCCCTTTCATACCTAGCATAAATTTTTAAAAAAATATTCAAGTATTTCTTCCAATTTGTTGGTTGAAAAATAAGTTTACTTTCTAAGTTTTTAATGATAAAAATTATATATCATTTGCATTAATTTTATTGAATTGTAATTTTGACCTTCTGGAACACTGATTTACCAGTATGTATATCAAATTAAAGTTAATGCACGACGTTTTAAAGACATTAAGATTTTTCCCCCATCTATTAAGTAAATGTAAGGATACAAAATAAACAACAATAAAGGCGATTTAATCGTTTATAAATATAAATTATATCATTCTTAATTATTTTCATCGGAAGAACGCGTCTTTTTACCCATTTAATTATCGCAGTATTATCAATTTTACAATAATGTATTATAATTCATGCAAACATTTCTTGCATTCTGTTGTCAAATTAGGGAAAAAAATAGCATTGAATTTGTTGTTCAAGTATACACGATATAAAAATATCGGTGCCAAAATGCACCAGCTTTGGCCATTCAACTCTCATTTTCACTCTCGGAAATGACCAGTAGTACTTTAAAAAGTTGATTTATAGCCGTAAAGGAGCCACATAGATGGATAAATTTGCACATTAAACAACATCTTATTCATTTCTATGTGAGATCCCGAGTAAATAAATAACATAAGATGTCAGAACAAACATTTCATTAAAATTTAAATACATTATACAAGAAATCATGCACATTATGTAAATTCATTATAAAAAAAACATTGTCAACTTCTATAATTATTATTAAGTCCCATGCACATTAAATTATCAATGATGTGTTAAACAGTTTGTAACACGAGTAAATGAAAATATAGCATATCATAATTTTCAATTTTAGAAGTCATATCAGATTTATCAATCATTTTTAAGGAAAACCTAAAAAGAAATTTGCATTGTCAATGCAAGTGAAAAACATGATATATGAGTTGCATGAGCAAAAAGAGAGCGATATACGAAGTCATAAAGAATTTCCTTTCCAATCGTCACCTTTTAAATTATTGTCTTGATATACACAATGTTACAGTGCATATTTCTATTCTACATTTTCTGGAAACCGTATTGATGGACAATTTACACTTTGATGTATGGCTGTATTGATGTCAATGTTGCGATCCCGGGCAGCGCCAGGCGGGTCTTTCTCAGCAGACGACAATGCAAGGGCGTATCGAGTGACGACCTCACTGCGTCACAAATAGAACAGACGACAAGGAATTGGTGCAGACGTTCGATTTCGCCATCAAGATGTGGTTTATGCTTTTGACGTTTTTTTTCGTTACGTAACAAAGAGTTATTGACAATTATTGCGATAAAATTAGTATTTTTAATTTGTTGCATACATGCAATTGTAAAATATATGTCATTGCTTGATTTAGATGCAGAGTGTACTATTAAAATGTTAATGTCCTCCAACGAATTTTTCGAGTGAGTTAAGTTTGTGTGGTGATTATGATTTATTTTATCTTATTTTACAGATTGTAAATTTTGAAAAAGAATGAAACTAAAACAGAATTGCACGTATTCTACAGTTTTGAAAAGATTTCTTATGGGTTTTTTTTTTTGTCTTTTCTTTTCTATGCTTCATTAGCTTTTTAAGGACAGATAGTATACAAACTAAAATAAAATAAAAAAATAAATAAAAGCAAGCAAAGAAACCACAAAAACTGGATCGATATATATTGAGTTGTAAATGACCAAAATATAAAATTTCTAAAATATTTTAAAAGTTGTAAACTTTTTTCTTTTGGGATGTTCAAGATTCTACCTTCTTGCTGCCACCCCTTTTTTCACTTTTGCAGGACATTAAATGTGAGAATTTGAATAAAAATTATAATTTATGCGGCTAAACGTATTCATTTTCCTTATATAAACATTGCTTTAGTTGTAATTTTCATGATTTTTGACATTTTGTATCATCTGTCCTTAAAAATATGAAGCCATGTATATATAAACAACTCTTATTCTCATAAGGAAAGGATGAAGTAAGAAAATTTCAAAACAGACATTCATATAGAAAAATGTAGGCCCACTAACGATATGAATTTAATTATGAATGCCTCAATGCTTCTGTTCCGAAGTTTATGGATGCTGGGTTTGCTCAGGCACGCGAAAAAGGATTGGTGCATCTTCTTATCGTGATGATAACATTTTTTTAAAATGATTTTTTAGGGATCGATGTCAAGACTTTAAGTCGCAAACTTGATCACAAATATAGTTCGCTCAATCATTTTCTATTTGAATATATTGATTGAGACGTTTTTCAATTTTTTTAAAAACCCATATTTTGCCGTACTTCAACTATTTCAAGACAAACTTCAATTTAAAATATGATTTTAGGTTCATGTTAAGTTAATTTAACATACCTTTCAGTCGATTGATTCTTGTTTGAAATGTACACGAGTACTCTGTTAGTAATAGTCAAATAAATCTACCAGAGTCCCCAATAACTTTTTGTACCATTGAAGAAAAAAAAATATTTGTTGGTATCAACATTTAGTGCTTCGTCTCAATACAGAAGTAAGCGACAGTTAATAATAGTAAATTATAAAAGGTCTCTAAATCCTCCCTAGCATGATGATATTTGTTGCAAACAAAGAACAAATGCTTTATCACATGAACAATTGAAACTTTCAGTATTTTTTTCTTTTAAAGAGGTCATAATTCAAAATACAGTTGTGTCTTAGTTAAGAATTTATGATATTTAATCGTCTGTTTCCATGCGTACATAACATAGGTAGTGATTGTTCCTTCGCCAAGCGCCCGGCACTAGGAATGAAAGTCGCAGGTCTTTCGGGTGAGACCTTTTAAAAAACCATGGTCCCGTGTCACGGTAGGAGTTGGCATAATAAAGAACCCTCACTTCTGAATGTTCCTGAGTGCCAAGTATAGGTCTAAATTAAAAGCCCTTCACCGGTATATGGTGACGTCTCTATGAATGAGAAATTCTCGAATGGGACGTAAAACAACATGCAATCAATCAATCCAAATATAAGGATGGGGTTTGATTTGTTTGTTTGTTTTTGTGTGTGTGTGTGTTGTTTTTAAAACTACTTCAAGATGTTATGTTTCTTGTGATTAAACTTAGATTCTTCCACTGATATATGTATTATGTAACAATTGAGGTAAATAAAAGAACTAAAATACTGTATAAGTATAAAAAAAAAAAAAGATGCAATTTTCTCCAAATGCCTGGATGCCTATATTTTTCTATGCTAAATTAACTATATTTGTTGATAAATTTTTAATTAGAAAACACATAGGTAGTGTTTTTATTCGCATTTCCATTTGAAATTTTATAACTTTCCCTATATAATATATTAACTATAAAAATGAATTTTGAAGAAATACCAATAGTAAATTCACGTTACTATGTGAAATCAGAGACAATTTTGTGAGCATTTTCAATTACTTAAAAGCTGATTTTTAGAAGCCGACTACCTTAAAACATAGATTGCGCAATTAAGGAGAAAGAGCAAAACTCATGCATAAACTTTTCTGAAACTGACACTTGGTACAGAGCTTAAGGGAGGTTAGTGTCCACATTGTACTGTGGAATCATCATTGTTCGCGGGGGATAATTGTTCGTGGATTTCGTGGGTCATCCTTACCCACGAAGTTACATCCCCACGAACAATCTTTTTGACAACGTACTGATTAATTAAATCTACCAAATAAACGAGCTGCCCACGAAATTACATCCCCACGAACCCTTAAAATTTTGCTTGCCCACGAACATCGACCCCCACGAATTTAAATGATTCCACAGTATGTATTTTTACACTCAAATAGAGGAAATCCGAGCTTATCGTACACGTGTGATGCAAGTGTGATGCAATTTTTGATAAGGAACGCTTAAAACCGAGGCAAATTATCATTAAATCATATGATGATGCACACATTGCAGTAGGTTACAGACATAAAATTGTAAGAAAACCAAATACTATAATATAGAAGTTCGAATTTACTCAGACTTCATTCAAGCAACAAGTATGAGGAAATAGCAATGTTGATTAACACAATACATACCAGGAATACCTCCCTTTAACTTAAACAAACGTAAAAGAAAGTAAAATCCACAGGAAATACTACACATTTTTGGTTTTAATACATCTCTAAAATCACACTTTTTCTCAATGCTTTTATATTCATATAAATTATACCTGTATCCTTCTTCTTCTTTTTTTTTTTTTTTTTGTTTTGTTTGCAAAATATCAAGACATTCAACCAGAAAGAAGGACGTTAAGTAACAAAAGTAAATACTATGTTTACAGTATATCACAATTTGATACTTATTTATTTATTGCTTAAGACATACATCTTATCACATTACATAATAACATTGTATGACGATTTTTATAGATTACACATATAATACAATATAATAATAATAATAATTTCATGGAGAATTACCATATGAGAGAAAACATTCTCTCAACTTAGAAAGCATATTAAATGAATACATTTCCCTAAATTACAGAAATCATGGACGTTTTGAGCACTTAACAATTGTACAAATTTAAAAAACAGATGGCTTCTGCCAGTATTACTTCTTGATGTATTTTTTCGATTCTTTTCAAAATGCGAACAAATTAAAACAAAATGGTTTAATTCATCCTCTTCTTCACTTTTACACATTCTACTCTCCCTAGGTATTTTATTATGTTGTCCTGTCTCAATTTCCAGATTATGAGATGAAAGCCTAATTGACTAATTTGCTTTTTGTACATAGAAGGTATAGGCTTACAAAGATAATATTGTAAAGAAAAATTGTCTATTTTATATACTTGAATTAAAAAAATAAGTTTTTTTACAAGGAGTATATACACGCAATCCGGAGGACAACGCTGTTCCTATATAAACGTTAAATCGAACTATTATAACATATTTAGTTCCTGATACAGATAATACATGTAGTGTAAGAAGTTTGTGCTATCATTGCTAGACATCACAGATCACGTCTAATTTCATAGATTCATGCTAATAAGCATTGGTATTTTATGCTAAATTAAAAGAAATTCAATTTCTCTAAAAATGAATTCTTTTTTTTTCTTTTAAGGGGTACAAATGTCAACTTTTTACGAGACCGTTTCTAAGACTTTAAAGAACCATGAATCATATTGAGATGCATAAAATGAAAATTGTTGTCAAAAAATCTCATTTTCAAGCTTCATTTTGAGACTTTTTAAACAAAATAATAAAATTAAGAGTAAGTCTTCCTGGCTGAGGATCGGATATCCTTAATTTAAGTTAATAAGCTTTAAATCTTTAATTTATTTTTTTTCAAACCGAGTAACGTTGCATCTATGCTAAAAATAATGCTGACCTACCCTCGTGCTTATTATTAAAATTATGCGTAACACTGTTTTTAAGAATGCTAAAATGCGTTCATAAAATCGTGTTTGAGTACACACATTCTACCTCATCATTTTTGAAAACTTCATGCAAACTCTCTAAACAATAAGACAAAGCAATAATACTTAAACGGTGGTTCAGCAAACCCAACAATTGTCTCCGTAGAGTACACGGAACAAAACTGATCTAGTTTAAAGAGAGTTAAAAAACGTTAAATTTAAAATGCATAAATAAGCGGCTATTTAGCCTTGATACATGCATCACTCAATGGTATATCATTTAACGCCCTAATGAAGTACTTCATTGTCAATTGATCATCATCATCAAAGACAATTCAGCATTGGATTTTTTATCTAAGTGCACAAAGGATTAAATCTTCTTTGTGTTGCTTAATACATTACATGCATGTATGTTTCTCTTCCAGCGATGGATAGTCCACATATTATTTTGCATTGAATTTTAAGTAGTCTTTCTTAAAGGACTGAGACATTTGGTTTTGGCATAATAGTCTACATGTCTGTCTGTTTGCGTGTCCACGAACCCTTGGTTGCAGTGGATTTAAATTTTGTTGTGTATGTTGTTGTCCATGACTGACAATGCCAACAAACTAGAAAACTGACTCTGATATCAAAAGTCAATTTCATACAGTGGTTATGAATCATGATGGATCAAAAGAGAAATATGATACCCACATGCTCACATGCTAAAAATATCTGATGCCAAGGTCAAGGCATAAATAGTTATGGTACGGACACGATTTCTCCAATTCATCAATTAAACCATAACTATATTACGTTAACAACACGCAATTAATTTAAAAAAAACCCAATACAATTATAATCAACAACAAGATGTGTTTGTGAAACACTGATGCCCCCCTATGGCAACTCATATCAAAGGTTAAACTTTCTCAAATGCAAATCAAATATGTTGGTACCCAAAGTAAGGTCTTGTACCGAGGAATATACCTGTGAAATATGAAAGCCTTAACAGCAACCATTGAAAAGATATGGAAAAGGTTAAAGTTTTTTAAAAGTAAGTCAAACATCAAGGTCAGGGTCAAAATAAATGGTGTCCAAGGAAAGGCCTTCTCACAAGAAATACACATGTGAAATATGAAAGCCCTATCACCAATCGTCAAAAGATATGGTCAAGGTTAATTTTTTTCAAAAGTAGGTCTAACTCCAAAGTCACGGTCAAAGGGTCAAAGTTGTTGGTATCCTAAGTAAGGTCTTGTCACAAGGTTTGCATATGTGAAGTAGGAAAGCCCTAGAACCAACTGTTCAAAAGAAATGGCCAAGGTTAAAGTTTTACAAAAGTAGGTCAAACTTCAAGGTCAAGGTCAATTGGCTATAATTGTTGGTATCTACAGGAAGGGCTTGTTACAAGGATAACACATGTGTTGAATGAAAGCCCTAGCACCAACTGTTCAAAAGTTATGGCCAAGGTTAAAGTTTTCCAAAAGCGGGTCAAACTCCAAGGTCAAGATCAAAGGGTCGAAGTTGTTGCTATTCAAAGGAAGGCCTTGTCACAGGGATTACATAATTATGTGAAATATGAAAGCCCTAGCGTCAACCGTTCAAAAGTTATAGCCAATGTTAAAGTTTTTCAAAAGTAACTCAAACTCCAAGGTCAAGGTCAAAGGGTCAAAGTTGTTGGTAACCACAGGAAGGTCTTGTCACAAGGATTATACAATGTCAAGAGAAGTATGAAAGCCCTAGCATGAAATGTTCAAAAGTTATAGCCAATGTTAAAGTTTTTCAAAAGTAGGTCAAACTCCAAGGTCAAGATCAAAGGGTTAAAGTTGTTGGTATCCAACGAAAGGTCTTGTCACAAGAATTGCTTATGTGAAATATGAAAACCCTAGCGTCAACCGTTCAAAAGTGATGGCCAAGGTTATAGTTGGGAAAATTTGTTGTAAACCTGGGTCGAACTCCAAGGTCAAGGTCAAAAGGTCAAATATGATTGTACCCAAAGAAAGGTTTTGTCACAAGGAGTACACGTGTTAAATATGAAAGCCATAGCTCCAACCAATCAAAAGTTATGAGCAATGTTAAAGTTTTTGCGGACAAACAGACTAACAGACAGCTAGACAGAGGGTTAGGACAGGGCAAAAACTAAATACCCCCGAATCTTCGATACGGTGGCATAAAAAATGGATTGAAATGTTGATTAACAGAGATTTGTTTCATCATTTCAATTTCTACTTGCCCAGTGTCATTGGCCTTTGAAATATGATACTGAGTCAAAGTCGAAACACAACATTCGGCAAACAGCAAAAAATATTCAAGTTTGAATTTATTTGATAAGATTGAAGTATTCACGAAACCATTTCGCTATATTGTATTGACATGCGACCTTGATATTTTTGAGATAGGAGATTCCAAGTGTCAGTATCATATTAGAGAAAGGTTTTGCTTGGTCATAATCTTTATCTTGTTGGTTTACCTTGAAAAAAAGTGTCATTTTTCTCGAATGACCTTGTTCTTTGCCCATGAGGTGAAAAAAAGTGTTTTAGTGTCTGTTATGAAAATGAATTTTTAATATTAAACTTCTGATTTTGAAATTCTGCATGTGGTGTACAACCACATAGGAGATATGACCTTGATCTTTGACTTTCAAGTCATATAAGCACATATTTAACTTTGAAGTCAAGGTCATATGTGGGTTATACACTACATTCAGATTTTCAATGATCCGAAATTTAAATATAAAATGGTCATTTTTTTCTACCAGACATTAAAACTTTACAGATATTGACATCATTGGAAAGATCATGGTCATTCGAGAATATTAGAACTGCAATTTTATATATCTGAGTGTTCGAACAGTTAAACAAATGCAGATGGTCGCATTATCGAGAAAATATTATTTTCTGAACTTTTAACTGGACAAGTCAGGTGTGGTATTTTGTGTTAAAAAAATCCAGTATTTTCTTTGAAGAAAAAAAAAAACAAGAATAATTTTAAACTGCAATCAACTTAAGCTTATCTCAGTTTTTCACAAGAATGAACTCAACTGAATTATTGCACCCGGACATTGTTATATTCTTTGAAGAAAAAAAATAATTCAACATTATGATTATATTATGTACTCTGTATAATACATGAGAAATGAATGAAAATCAATACGGAATTTTTGAATGAATCTAAAATGTATAAACTATTTCTTTATAAAAAATGGATAAGAATTTCTAAAAAAAAAAAAAAAAATTGATATCGTTAAAAATGAAGTTTATCCATTGCCCATTGGCATCGTCCTTAAAAAAATATATATAGGCCTTTACTATGATCATTAAGGAGATTTGAGCCCAACAAAAAAGTTGCGATGAAAAGTAAATTTAATTTTCTATCTCACATCGTGATAATCTATAATTTTATTAATGTAATAATTTGTAAACAAAAATATCTTTATGTGTCCCATAAAAAGTGAATAAGTCCAATAAGCTTGCCACCACCCACTCTTTTTTATTTCCTTACCTACTACAATCTTAAATCAGGTCATTACCGGGGGACTTGCCGATTACGTGGTTGATAATGTGGTTGTATTCATGCAGCTCATGATTAAATACAATTTTTTCCTCATTAGCATAGGAGGACAAAACAACATATACCTCAGCATGTCGTCTGCTAATCAAAGTCACTTGTCTGTTTTACAAAGTGTTGGAGGGGTAAGAGGAGGTCAACGCTTGTCAAACACCGTGATGGCTTTAACGCCTTGCAAAGCATTATACGAATAATTAAAAAGAATTTTAATTAAGGACTTTTAATATTTTCCTTTTTTCTATTTTTGTGCTGAATGAATATTCCATGATTCTTTTTCAAGCTCAAAGTGGAGACAAAGTACAAAGGAATTAACTTACGAAAAACAACTTTTAGATCTTTATGCAATAATCTGCAAATTTTTTTGTAAATGTGTCAAAAAAATAAAATAAATTTCATAACTGTTTTTGAAATGCTTACGTAGTTTGCTCTTCCAAACATTTTTAACGATTTTTAGCACAATAAATAAATGAATAATTAAAGTGTAAATGATATTTGGAAAAAGTAAACAATCGTGTAATCAAATGACAAACACTAATCGATTTCCTTATGTCACTCTTGTGTTTCACAATGACTATGTCACATATACATGCAAATCGTTTTAATAGTCTCAAATCCAATTCCAGTCATTTTACCTTTTGCCATACCAATACTTCTTCAACACTTACTGTCTGTGACCATATATTTTCAGACAACCACCATATATTCTCAGACAAAGATATATTTTATATATATAAATAGTCTGTAATTTTTTAAAGCATATATTAGATTACTGGAATGTGCATTACATTTGAGCCCTACATTTCAAAACGAGACACAAATTTACTTCCGGTATCTTTCTATTTCGAAAGACCGAGCACAGACTCTTGTCTTTTTAAATTCTTTGGACGAAATTGTTTCGAAACGATCAAGAGATTTTTTTTTTGTAACAAAACAGACACATCAATTTCATTACTTTCAAAACAAACCTCTGGACGCCTGTAATGTTATTTATTTAATATTTTAAGAATGAATACATTCATTACTATCACGAATATTCCGTGTGAAGTTGAAAGATAATTGGTATTGCCGTCCAGTTTTTCCCGCAATATTATACAGAAGTATGCCATAAGCATTATCTTTAGAATATCAGTCAGTTGTTTGGACTATGCTAAGAAAACACGATTGACAGAACAAAGAAATATGGAATGCAAACACAGCTGTGTGGACTAAATTGTCTGTAACACAACTTCCACATCTATTGTAAAATATATAAATTTCGTTAATACAATGCGAAAGTTTTCATCCTTTTTATCTGGAAAATGGATCCCGTCAATTTACAGTTTGTTTTAAAAAAAATTTTAAAGTATAATTTCAAAAATTGAAAGCTCCCATATATAGCTGTCATTAGTATCTCTTATACTATCTAAGTGGACCTACTTATCGGTTAGATTCTTCTTATTAATATTCGGAGAGTATGAATTTACGGCTTGTCGTTTAAAATGCAAAATCCTTCTAATAATAACAAATGATTATCTTCAAAATTTGTCGTCAATATTTAAGGCTCGGAATAGAACAGACAGTGCATATTAATTCTTTCTTGGCAGGGACACATATATCTACACTTTATGCATGTTGTGTATTTGACATTTGTTGTGTGAATGTTTGACTCTTGGATAAGCTTAACACATATTAGCAGAAAATCAGAGGGATTAGGGAAATATCAAAGCGATTATCCATGACTACCACACGGCTTTTTGTCAATAATGTTCTGAGCGGGTGTTCGCCTGACAGGAGAAGCATGTTCACGCGCCGGAAACAGTTGTCTCAACCGGAAGCAGTAAAAGTCGGTATGTTTGATGGTAGTTTCGCAGATAACATCAATTTTCAATAACGACTTAGCTATTTATTTCCTTTCTCTTAATTCCTGTCATATGAAATATTGCCCTTTTTTCTCACTTAAACTGTTTTACCTGATTTCATGTGTATGACCAACATGTTCTCAGCTGTATTCACCCTCCTCAAGCCTTTTCCTTCTTGGTTAATTTATATGATTTATTGGCTGACTCATAGTTTTAAATGTTTTGAGGAACTTAAAAGAATCAGTAAGAGGATAATGTTCAGACATATCATATGAACATGTTCAACCAAAATGAACTTTAAATAAAAATCACAAATGTCATAAATATTTGACTTGAGCTTCATGTTGTTAGATATAGCCTAGAACCAACAAATTATCCAAGAAGGTGTTCTTTGTTGAAGTTATCAAATGCATAGCATAATTTATAGCGTAGCAAAGTACTTTATAAATGCAAAATATTGAAATTATGAACAGCGATTATCAATTTTTTTGTCGAGATCAACACATTTGACTCTCTCTCTCTCTCTCTCTACTTCTACATGAATTTATTTTCTACCTAAAAAAAAAATATCATTTCATTTTACTTATTACATCCTCTGTTGATCTTGACAAGATTACTTAAGTTCATTTAAAGTGTTTTTATATTTTGTTTAGGAACGGAATGAACAAATGAACATTCCCCATTTTACAAATATTATACCATAGCTTATAATATAAGATTAAACTTATTTCATAACAACACAGAGCAGTTATAAAAAAAGATCTGATTATATGTATTAATATCATTTTCCCCTCTTATCCTTTTCTTGAATTAAATTAAAAATTCAGTGAATTTTATTTAGAGACCTACATGTAGGAGTTTGCCAAAACAAAAAACAAAAAAACAAAAAAAAACAAAAACAAAAACAAAAAAAACAAAACAAACAAAAATAAAAAAGAAATTAAAAAATTAAAAAAAAATTAAAACAACACCAAGCAAACATGCAAAACAAAACAAACAAATAAAACTAAAAATCGATCACAATGGCATTGCATATATATATATTTTTTAAAAAATTATTTCAATACATGTAAACAAACAAACAAAACAAAACAAACAAACAAAATAAAAATCGATCACAATAACATACTTTTTAAAATTATTTCATTACATGTATATTATCATTATTGATGTTTGCCAATCAAAGAGCATGAAATTGTAAGTCTTAAATCATTATAAGAAACAGTATTTTAAATGCCAATTCAAGGAAGTGAAATCTTAGATATAAATGAATTGGTTTAACAATGCTTACATTTCAACAACGACCTTTTAAGAGGCTCCATTTAACACTTTTTTTCCAAGGTTGATGATAAAATGAACAATTAAAGAGGCAAACAGACGATTAATCATGTTTTGGCCAAGTTCTGGGTATTGTTTTACATGTGTCATATGCCACATAAATTTAAGACTACACAGAAATGACGTTTACTTATTACTTTCAAAGACAAGATATTTTGCTCGTAGGAAACTTGAGCGAGCAACATTTAGATTTTAATGTCATGATAATAAATTCACAAACTTGCAGCGAACTTTACAAGCGGAAGAGGTTAGCCACACAAGAGTGGTAGCTGATAACCAAACATTTACCTTAATTATTGGATTTTGTTAATATCCTTGAACTGTTAGTATTTCCAATGACTTTTATTAAAATAACATTTGTACGAAGTACTGCCAAGTCAACGTGTCTTCTGCTGCCTATGCCCCATTTATCTTTAAATTCCTGGAAACCAACATGCAGTTACATCATTTGGCAGTGATAATTAATTTGAGGACGTGCTAATTGTATTATAGTAGACTACAGTATATGTAGTGTATAATATATAAAAGAACCATTATTATTTCTTAGATAAGTTTAATTGGCAATGTTACATATTTTTTTTCGATATCCCTATGGATTTTCTTACTTTGAATATGGTACTTTTTGTAGCTTTAAAAATCTCGAGTAAAAGTCACATTCCATGCAGTTAAATCATAAAATGATTATTGCAATCGTCTGCAATAGAAGAGATGACGATTTTTGGTAACTTTTATTCCCTTTACAAAATCCAATCTTTGAATTCTTATTGCAGCTACAAAGTGTCCAAGTTTAAACTCTTTGTCTTTACTAAAATAACCCTCACAAAATCAGTCGGAGAATTTCAGAACTGATTACTCCAGAAGCCGTCTTGATAGCATTAATAACATGATGAAATTAAAATTCCAAGTGATGGGATAAAAGGAACCAAATATGTGAAAATAGATATATTTTGTTGTAAAATATATATGCGAATTTCCAAATTTTGATAGACTTAAAAATAACATTTGAAATGTTTTTCTGCTTTTCTCTGTTCTTTTAAAAGATGAAGTTCATTGAAAAAAGTACATACACCATGTGTCTTGTCTCAGCATCAGTATTATTATATAAAATGACAAACATTGACGCAAACCAAAACATGTCTTCACTTTTAATTCTTGATAAATCCTAGCAATTCTGTGATAAATCGTCACAAGCGCATCTGTCACAAAGAGGAAAATGATAGACAAAGCGTTTCACAAACAGAGATACCACTTCCGGTAACATTTGTTGGTTCGCGCGTAAATTACATCGGAGTAAAAGCAAGATGATGTTAAAATCTGATGCTTCCACGAAAATGACACAAGGATAATTAGTTGAATGATACAAAAAGCATGCCAGGCTAACAGGATTTGCTATTAAAGCTGAAGCATTCATGATAAGAGCTCGAAACATAAACCATCGTTATTGTATGGTAAAATGTTTAAATTGATCATTATTACAAGCTGACATCTGCATCTATCAACATTTCTGATGCAAAAAATGATTCATTTGAATATCATTATAATCCCTTTCCAGTTATTTCGGCTACTTTAAATACAGTCTTCATGAGTCACATTGCAAAGTGGACCCAGAAGATTCAGAAGAAAAAAGTCTAAGAAAGAAGAATTGCTCAATAGTAAGCATGTTAAAAAGGTATACATGTTTTTTTTTTAAATTCACAAAGAAATATTCAGTATTTAACACTTATATAAGTCAATATTTTTGTCAGTTGTTTCACTGTTCATCAAAACGTGCAAGTGTTACTTTCAACCTTCCCTCAGTATCATACCGACAATTGATGTTGTATATCTTTTATGACACTTGGGACTTCATTTGATGTTGTTTATAATAAAAATTGGATACAACAAAGCACATAGCCAAGTATGTGTGATATGATTGTTGTGGACAACAATGTAAGGTATGTCAGATGATATGCCGACAAGCAGTCTGTGGTTAGTACAAAAAGTAGGTGAAATGATACTATACATGTGGCGGGAACATAGAGGTTTGGACTTCATACAAGTCACCGGACGTTAGTCGTATGTGGCATACCTTTTAGAGCGTCTGCATGTGTAATTGTAGATGTCAGTAGCATTAGTTTTGTCTCAGTGGTTGTTTTTATGATATGTAGCAATGTCGAATGCAATAATGAACAAAGTTGGGGAAGGGGGGCAAACACGAATGTCTCTCTTCCTTTTTCCCAGTTTCTTACTTTTAAATTTATTTCTCAATCAAGCGGTCAAGAATTATAACCCGGACACTGTTTCAATATATCATTTGTAAGTGACTTTCACTTTTAAGGCACGCCTATGGGTCACTCGTAACAATATAAAGTTTGGCCATTTATTGCAATCCAAGCCGTAAGAATTACTTAATATAGTCCGGTACTATTACATGATACAGTGATCTTGACCTTTTATATATGACCTTGAGTCAAGCTCATGTATTGATAATTATTGTCCAAAAGTAAGTTTCTGACATGTAAACAGAAAACCACACTCGAGGAGACATGATGATTACCAAGGAAATTTCAAATCTAGTATATTTACTTAAATGTAGTATCACGAGTAAATCAGAAAACCAGTTCCTCGGTTTTCAACCTATCCATACATAAAAAAATAAATAGTAACACGAAGGGTGAGTTAAGTATTATAGTTGAGTGTTATAGGAGTAGACTTGAGAAGGAGATTAACATGACATCCCAGCTTCCCCCTCCATGTCGGAACATAGCAAGTTATTTGGCCGTTTGACAAGTTGTTCAGAAATGTGTGCAAACACATCCCAAAGTACAATATCAATACCAAATATCTTGTCTAGAGGACATGTTCACAGTGTTTCGGAGCTTGTTTTCGTGATAGAGATTAAGGTTATGTGGAGGAGAAGGTCGCGAAAAGAAGAGCATGTCATTTCGGATTATAACGGAAACACCATGGCGTAGTAAAATAGCTACAGTGTCAGTCTTGGAACACGTGTTTGGGGATAACAAATGTCTACATTGAGATGTCTGTGGCAGATATTACCCTCATTCTCTAAGATACAGATATGTTCACGAAAGCATTTTTTCTTGTAACATATTTTATTCCCTTGGATAACATGGATAGGCAAAGATATTGTACACGATAAAGAATTTCGGCCCAAAAATTACACAAAAGTCGATAAAATCATGAAAACCATTTAATCTGTATAAAAGATAATGTCGCCTAAAACTTTACACAATCTCATGTTTTGGCCGATATTTTTCCACTCTAAACTCCTCTGGATACCTTAATGTGGGTAACGATGGAGACATAAGATGTCTTTGCTGTATATGAAGAAAATACGAATTTTTACAGAGGATTTTGTTGACGATCTTTGGTTCAATCATTTCTTTTATTTAATTCTCATTAAATCATTCATTCATTTAGACAAGAAAATTCTTTAGAATGAAATAAGTGAAAATAACGAACAGTGATCAATCTTAAAATCTGTGAAAAGGGCATAAAACATGGACCTGTGGAAATTCCAGAGTTGGGATCAGGTGGCTAGGAGGAGTAAGCATCCCCTGTTGACCGGTCACACCCGCCATGAACCCAATGTACTGATCAGGTAGACTGAATAATTCGAAGTCAATTTAGTATAACAACAAAGGACTAGCAATTGGTATGAAATAGGTCAGTCAAAATACGACCCAATGATAGGTTGTAATAGCAAACAAGGTCATTATAACGGCCATAGAATTTACAAAAAGCTGAAGTCTACTTTAAACCAGGTTGTTGAAATCCATATAACATCAACTTAATTGTCAGGTGCCTGACTACTTTAAAAATTGCCTTGTTTAAAAATCATCGTATTCAGAGCATGCGCATGAGTATCGAATAAGTTGGGAGACATGAACACAATACGCATGTGATAGTTAGATAAGGGAAATTGACGTTCGAAAAGCTGAAGTATCTCGTTTGCCATATCCGGACAGTTTAATTGTTAGTTGGCCCTTATCATCTATAGTCAGTAAAACTTCTAAATATGACAGAGATGTGGCAACCCTGAGAAGTCTTTAATTTCGATTCACTGGGATATATGGATGGAAGTACCTAATGTTAAATGATGAAACATCGTCGATATATCTGAATAGTTGAAGTCTACAGTAAGTGTTTTCTTCTTCTTATGCAGAAGTTTTTTGAATAAAGTCTGCTTCATATGAGTATAAAAACAGGTTGGCTAATAAAGGAGCACAATAAGTTCCCATAGAAATTCCAACAGCTTATTGGAAGTCCTGGTTTCCAAAGACTACATAGATGTTAAAAATAAGTTTTGCATGCATTATGGCAGCCACTCAGCCTCACAGAAAAGAATAATTATCTAAAGGAATTTATAAATGTGTAAGAAAACTTAGACATTCACGACCGACCTCTAGTAAAATACAAGTACGCAATTAAGTAAAGATATTTGTCTTACAATTACATATTACACATATAAAAGCACCAGCAAGTAAATCAAAAGATGGAAATACACAGCATTTGAAGAATTTGTTTTTCTATTGTTGCTCGTAATTACTTAGATATGCTAGTAATGTTCAAAGCGTAGGAGGAATTTATTTTGATTAATATAGGATCATTCTGGCATTTGATTGTCGCCAATTTCTATTATGATATAATTACAGCGTTTCCTAATGAATTCAAGACGTATCTTAATTAGCCTTGATCCTGATATTATTTTGCAATGTCTGATTTGTTTCTTAAAAATCATTTCCAAGATGTAAGATTCTGGTTATCAAAGTAGTTATAATTAGTATTTCTTTTATTTGCATCTGAACATTTTATTTATTTTATGTGGATAGGGAGATAATATATGTATACTTTTGACCAATAATACAAAAACTAAAGTAAGTAGAATTTAGAAGACATGACATGTAGACAAAATTTATTGAATGTTAAAGTTAATTATGATATGCCTTCACCATTACATTACAAAAAGTATGTCCTGGTTTTATAAGTTATCATAATTAACTAAGGCTCATTCTACAACATTAATATAATATTAATACTGCTAGTCATAAATTTATTTATGATTAATGAAAATTATTTTGCATAGTTCAAGAGAGTCATACTTTGAGCTTAATGTACAATAAGTTAGTCAACAGTATTTCTTCCATGAAATATACAGTGATGGCAAAGTCGCACAACATTCAGCATAAATTAACATCATAAAATAACTTTAATAATTTTATTTATTAGAGCTTAGAAACAGTTGGAATCACAGGTTTGATGCATGGATAAATTTCCTGCTTTATGCCAGAACATTATACCTTAAACATCACTCTGTATATATACTTTACATAGAGATGACAGTATCATGGAGAAACATTGTCACCATAACTAGATGAATTTTTTTTTAAAATCCACATTGAAATACAACTAAAAAAAAGAAAGATTTTAAAAATTCTGAAATAATTATTGAACAAAGAGGAATGAAAAGATTGGGAAAAAGTTGTCCTCAAACGTCATTGCTTTTACAAAAGTTACACTATACATACCACAAAGTTTCTTTGATCATCAAGTATCTAGAATTATGTACTGATATATAAGCAACCTATGTATTGAGAATAATTGAATCGACTGCTTAATTACTTCTTCATGCAGAAAGTGTGGATTTGCAAGATGTATTGTATTGGGATTACATATATACAATGTATATTATGCATTTTGCTAACGTCCCAAGACAGTGTAACTTGACAATCTATCATCTATATTGCTATATCCCCTTATCTAACAAGGAAAAGCATGTGAAAAAGCGTGTACAAATTAACATCAAAATCAAAAATAAGATTTACTAGGCTTCTGAACAACAATAAATGAAACATAATTTTTGAGTTATTATATTGAATCCCGATCCCTTAAATATAGATCTTATTTATAAAGTTTAATGTCATTACCTGCATAACAAATGAATTTAGCTTTTACCGATTTATATCTATGACATTAAATACAAGAAAACATTGATGTAACCATCAATTGTCGCCCGGGAAATAAATAAAGTAAACAATGGAAATGAGTCTTTATCATCAAACCGCTTCGATATGTGTGAAAAAGGCATGCGTCTAAATGATGGAGACGATAGTCGAGAATATTTTGAAAACTTACAGTCGGATGAAAATCGAACAAAAACGATACCCTTTTAAACTTTATCAATTCCTCAAGTAAATGTTGGCTGCATAAAATATAATTTGAAACCAGGCACATGCATCACCTATTTTCAAAAATATCTTTCACTTTAAGAATATAAAACACGAACTGTGTAAAGTACATTTTTACGTTTTTATGCGATAAGTAAAATTCGATGTTCTAAAAAAAAGGGACCTGTCGTTTTTTCGATAGTAAATGATAAGCAACTTTATATATTGAGTATGAAAAACATATATATTTTTACAGATTCACTTTATGGAAGTAAATATATTGTGTGTCTCGTAATTTATAAAGGGAAAGAACATTCTGATTAACAATCTTTTTAATGTTTAGAAAACCTTTAATTCTGAATAACTTCTCCCACCTCAATCCCCATATACCAACACTTAAACTTATATGTATAGAGCAGCCCGGTCCTCCGGGCTGCAATAATTTAGCATTCATCTGTATTTAACCGCATTTTCTCGACCTGATTAAAATTTAAACAATTATAGCCGAAACGTGAACATTCTTAAAATATTCCTATCTCCTATTTTCATATATGATATAAAGAATGTCAAACAATTATAGTTGTGTGTGTAATGTTTGTTCCTTATTTGTTTTTATGTAACTCAATAATCATGTGTTTACACGTGTTTGTCTTCATCAAAAACACGTTCATCTCCGTGTGGTCCCTTAAAAGACAAGCATACAAATCACATCTATGGTAAATTGTTTCTAAAATTACTGTTCTCTTTGTATATATTATTTTTTTTATGGTAAGGTCAACCTCAAACTGTACTTTTGATTTGCATTATACTACGTAAAAAACATTACAACACGAAAAAAGTAAAGAGGTCAAAGGACTGTTTTATTTTTGAACAGTGCATCAATTTGTTTCCCTCCTGTCTTTTTGAAATCAAATTTTTCAACAATAAATTCTCTATTTGCTGCAACTACATATTCTGCTCTTTATTTGTTAGTTATATGTTAGGTATGTTAAAGCGGCTTTCTGAGAGTGAAATAGGGAAGTACGATTGAAAATTTATTTGCCAATTTTTTTCTTAAATTAATATTCAGTTTGGTTAAAACTTTAATATTTTATTCTCAGATACAAAATCTCTCCATGTAGAATATGAAAGAAATTCAACCACTCAAATTTTGGCCACATAGTTTGATATATTAACTGTAAGACCCCTTTAAGAAGAGAGTAGAATCTGAAATTAAACATTGAAATGTGCATTGTTTAAAATTTACCATTTGATATATTACAAATATGTGTGATGCTGTATATAAAGGTGACCTTTTTGTTACTACATAGTCTATGTTTGTAAGGCTCATTATCTGAATTGTATTTTACAGGAACTAGGATTTAATTCTGCAGGTGGAAATCCAACTTACACCCATAGCTCCCTTTCTAAAGAGGAGTTCTTCAAAATCATATGTCCGTTTTAGATATTTTTAATATTCCCAACAATCAAAATGAATTTGAATTACCATGCCTTTACTGGATTCCTAAACTTCATAAAAATCCTTACAAACAAAGTGGGTTCAAGTAAATATTCTACCAAGGCTGTTTCTTCTCACTAAAATATTTACTGTATTGAAGGAGAAACTTCAAGAGTACTGTATAAGGGTATATCCGAGAAGTGGTGTAAATTAAATGTGGATACCTAAAAACTCCAAAGAACTTTTAGAAAAATTGAAATCACAAAATTTTACAAAAGTCAGTAATGTCCAATTGTAATTTTTGAATTTACCGGGTGGTAGTCAATACAAAAATTACTGTAATTTTTGTATTGACTACCACCCAGTAAATTCAAAAAATACAACATGACAATAACATCAAAACGTACGACTTTTCAACACTTTATACAACCATTCCGCACGATTAATTAAGTCAGGTTTTTTTGACATCATAGACAGCTGTTTTTCAATAAAAATGGAACTCGTAAATATACTTATATTGTCATTGGTCATTTGCAAAATTATTTTGTTAGAAAGCATTCTGATTGTACTCACAAGTTCTCTGAAGTTGATATTAAAAAGATGCTTGAGTTTCTGATTGACAATATCTATGTAGCTTTTGGAGATCAGGTCCTCCAACAATCTTTTGGAATTTTCATGGGTACCACTTATTAGCAGACCTATTTTTGTATTCATATGAAGCAGAAATTATTCAAAAACTTATACATGAGAAGAAGAAAAGACTTGCTATGGCCTTCAACTCGACATTTAGATATTTCGACGACGTTTTATCACTTAACAATAGTTACTTCCATTCATATGTCACGTCGCGGGTTCGAATCTCACTGTGGGACGTGGAGACCGGTCCTTCGGATGAAACCGTATAAACCGAGGTCCCGTATCGCAGTAGGTGTTGGCACGAAAAAGATCCCTCACTGCTCAATGGCCCTGAGTGCCGAGTATAGGTCAAAATTTGCAGCTCTCCACCGGCAAGTGGTGGCGTCTCTATATGAGTGAAAAATT
Organism: Saccostrea echinata; assembly: GCF_033153115.1. NCBI lineage: Eukaryota > Metazoa > Mollusca > Bivalvia > Ostreida > Ostreidae > Saccostrea > Saccostrea echinata. Next base: position 27,642,722 of record NW_026889803.1, read on the forward strand.
CTCGAGAGAGACGTTAAACAACAAACAAACAAAAACCGTTCATATATCGTCTCGATATATCCTACTGAACTTGAAATAAAAGATACCACAGAGTCTGACACATCTGTTTCATATTTGGATTTTTTTTACTAGAAAAAGATGTTAATGGTAACCTAACAACACAACTTTATGATAAACTTAATAACTTCAACTTTTCTATCGTCTACTTCCCTTACTTATGTAGCAATATTCCTTTATCACCTGCAGATGAGGGTTCTGTTTCCCAGTTGACTCAATACACAAGAGCACGCTCTACGTTCGAACGAATTTTTGAAATGTATTGACACACGAGTTGATGAAGCAGGGATATCAACAGTCTCGTTTAAAGCCATCATTTCGCGCGTTCTATGGTCGATACAATGATCTTGTCAGCAAATACAATTCATCATTAAGTCGAATGCTGATTGATGTTTTTCATGAGATTTGTTAGGCCATATTTACACACTGAATTGTATACGGACTTTTCCGTTTCCTCGATCATGACCAAAGGTACATGGCAGGTATGACTGGTCGACAGGGGATGCTTACTCCTTAATGGCACCTGATCCTACTTCTGCTGTTTCTAGAGGTCCGTGTTTGCTCTGCTCCCGATTTGTACTGTATCAATGACATTTTAACTTGATTACTGTTCGTTATCTCCATATTTCATTTCATTCTCTTATCACAGCATGTAGAATATCGGAAGGGGACGGGACCCTCATTATGTTTCCGAAAATAGTCTCATACTGTTATATAAGTATGGAAATATTTATGAAAAGACATGTACCCCCACTTTCTGATGAAGTATGGACGACCCCCCCCCCCCCCCCCCCCTCACCACCACCAAAGACAATGGACCATATGTGAACAGAAATTACTGTTGTTTACTTACATTGGGAAAGTTAATGGAAATAATGAATTCATTTACTTATTCTTGGTCTAATACAATGCTAAGAATATTTTAATCTATTATAAATTGTGTAATTAACAGTAAACAACCATTTTTGCTATCTTACTTCTAAGGACAGATCTCTCTTACTGCATAAAAACTACCCAACAAGTAGAACTCTATAGTGTGCAGTGTTTAGAGCCTCCTTAAGACTAATGCATTTCTTAAAACGTTCTTGGAACACATCATAGTCCTAAGATAGCTTTGTGAACATGCTTGTAGTCTCTACTATAAGGAAACCAATTTAATAACAAATGGTAAAATCGCATGTAGATGACATAAACATATTCTAAATGTAGGCTCAATAATGTCCTATTTATGGGACGTCTCAAATTTTTAACAGATTAGGGTACATGTCAAGAGTTCACATTTTTTCTTACAAAGATAATTGATTATTGACATTAGAGTGATTTTTGTCTTTTTTCTGTTGTGTTTTAGAAGAAATGAGTAAAAACCGATTTCAAAGGTGTTTTGAACTATAACGTAAGTAGACTAGAAATGCAATTAATAATAGACAACCTAAATGTACTTGTGAATTTTTCCAGCCACTTTCAGAAAAGAATAATATGATACTCTTTTTTGATTTAAACAAGGACGCCAGAATATGCTATGAATTGCTTAAATGAAATAAATGCATTTATAAGTGTTTTGATCCGAATCTATCTGCATTTTCATCAAGGACACCTAAATTTGAAACAAATCAGCAAATTTACAATTAAATTAATGTCAGCATACCTCTTGTTCTTTTTCTACAATCTGAATCTATCTGCATTTTTTAAGCGAAACATTGACTTTGTTTCAGTGAGAATGAAGTATATATATTTTTTTATTTTCTGAAAAAGAAATCCCTAAAATCTGAGATGATTTATTTTGATGCAGGGGACAGTATGTCATTTTCCTCGTGTTTACTATGAGACTTTGTCATTCTTGTGTAGTATTTTTTCATAATTAATTAAAGTAATCTTTCATTTGTGTCTTATAGGCATGGTTTTTATGATTTGGATCATGTTTTTCTCTTAATTTCAAATTAAAATTTATAATTATATAGAATTAGTATTAACTAAATTATGTTTAGAGGATACAGAAAAATATTTCTTCAGAAGTGAAGTTCAAAAATGTTATAAAATTTGAATATAAGGAGTACACATGAACATATTTTGTTTTTAAAAAAGAAAGAAATACTAAGTATTCAATTTCAAAAGATGTCTTTAGTCCAATATTGTAAGTAACAAAAAATTGTTACTTTTAAGCATTGACTTGTTCCCAGTTTCTTATTTCTATGTTTTCTTTTTGCAAAGCATTATTTTTCATCTTTTTTGTATTGTTTAAAAACAGATACACTATTATAATTTTATTACAATAATTATTACATCTACTGTGCATATATATATGTATAAAAAAATGAAGATAACGAACAGTGACAAATCTCATAAATCATGTAAATAATATGAATCATGAACAAGACAAAAACACAGACCCTCTGAAGCACCAAGGATGTGATCAGGTGCCAAAGTTAAGAAAGCATCCTCTGTCGATCGATCATAACCGTTAGTGACCGTCTGTTTTGATTGGTTAAAGGAAATGATCCGTAGTCAGAATTAGTATTAACACAACGACCAAATAAATAATATGAATTATGTCAGTAAAAATACGACCGACAATTACGTTTCATTTGCAAACAAAATCATTATAACGACCATGGAATTTGCGAAGTGTTGACTTTGTAAGTAGCGTACTGACATAAACACAATATGCAGATGATTATGAAAAAGGGGGAGTTCATGGAAAAGGTGAAGTTATCCTGTTTGTCATACCCGGTATAATTTAGTTATTAGTTGGCCGTTAACGTTTATAGTAAGTAAAACATCCAAATTTTAAATAGATAAGGCAAACACCTTGGTTTCTTTTATTTCGAGTTCATTGGAATATATCGAGTCGACATATGAATGAATGTCGTCTATATAACAAAATGTCGAATTGAAGATTTGAAGAATAGTTTTCTTCATCTCATGTAGAAGTTTTTTTTTTAAAGAATATTTTAAAAAGAAAGAAAAAATAGGTTGACAAATAAAGGAGCACAATTAGTGCTCATCTTTCTTCCATCAAATTGTTTGAGGACCTGGCCTTCGGATCATAAATCAGACTAAGACCCAAGTTGAAAATTCAATCATCTGAAAGATGTTTATTTTTATCATCGTGAGCTGAAACTAATTTTTCAGCAGATTGGTATTGCAATGTTGAATGTCATCTTTTAATTTTGGATTTTTAAAAAAAAAATTCAGTCTGATTCCAGCCCAATACATATAGATTTTGACTTGTTTAAGTTGTTTCAAGACTTGATGCCTGATCTGCAAAAACTACATATTAAATATTGTCAATAAGGAACTCAAGCACCTTTTTAATATCAACCTTAGAGTATTTGTATGTAAAATCAGAATGGATATCCACAAGTGATTTAGAATATATATCGTCAGTAATTTCGAATTCATTCATGTATATAACATCTAGATGCAGAAATTTCCAAATTATATCTTTTTCTCTCCTCTTTTGATGTATGTGTTTTTGTTTTGTTAGGTGTATGTGTGTATATATATATGTGTGTGTGTGTGTAAAACCAAAGTATCGGTGATGCCAATCTGCATTTTCAATGCAAAGATTCATTCCAGCGGTAGTTGAAAAGATATTTTGGTATATATATTAGTACAAGTGTGTTTTAAAATGATTTGGTTGTTATATTTCATTAAAGAGAGATACTTAACATTTAAATTTCCTTCATTGCCAAAAATTCAAAGGGATTCTGAAAATTTTGCATAATTGAAATCATAAGAATCATAAGAATTTAAAAAAATAAATAGTTTGGCCACTCAGTAGGGCTAGTCATATATGGAAATAAAACGGACGATGACTACATTTTTCAGACTTACTTCCAGGTATAAATCATCTTCGCTAGCCAAGGTTTTCGATCCACTTGGCTCTCCTTTGGTTTATCGGTCCACTCCGCTACCCTTCACTTTATGGGGAGTGATCTTTGGCTAGCGATTATAGGTATAAATAGGATTAAAACCTGGTACTAGGCAAGATTGGTCGTCCAACAAATTTCACCTATTCGTCACAGTAGTGCCACTAATCAAGGTCTTTGGATAAGAAATATTTACCATAAAGATGATGTAATGCAAATTACTCAGCATAGTCCGCATACACGTCGAAAATAGGGGTAATTTTCTTGAAGAAGTATTTGTTTCAATGGCCGAAAAGCATATTTTTATTAAGATAACATTGTAAAAATCTACACTTAATAACAATAACAAGATTGTTATTTTTAATACCGTGATTAATGATTAAGATTCCAAATTATTAAGATATACATTCCATAACATTACTTAAAAATCTAAGTGCCGAAGAAAATGATTAATATTCCTAGAAAAATAAAGAATTAAGTCATTTTAGAGCAAAAAACTCCAAATGGTGTCGATGACTTTTCTTGGAGAAAAAACCTGATTTACCTTGAATAGAAAGGACATATATCAAACCCGACAGTAAAAGGTAAAACTTACATTAATGTCTTGTTCTCTTTCATCTTTATTCTTTATTCAGATACATACACTATAATTTGAATCTCATTTGTGTGTTTATGTAAGTTGTGAAATGAACATAATAATTTTTTTTTTAAATGTTTAATTACCATAACTATATTTTTAGTGCAAAGATACATTGTTTAATGTTCAAGATTACAAAACTATCTGAGCAAATGATTAAATATATAGCATTTAAATTTGTTTGAATGTTTTAAAGAGAAAATGAAAGAAATTAAAGAATTCTAGAAAGTGATTGTGAATTGATTAAAAGGAGTTCCATGTATTTTTTTTTATGTATCAAAGTACTTTATAGAACTTGGTAAAAGATTTTCGATCCTGGTTTTAGTGAACAGAACTTTTAATCTTATGAATATATAAATATAACTGATTTGTTATTTAAAAAGTTCACAGATCAGTAAATACTTGTAGATATTCGAAAAACTAACGACTGAAATCTGATGCAGAGATAAGCTTATCAACAAAATATGAATTTTTCCAGTACTTGATGAATTGCCAAAATTAAAAGTCTTGCAAAAATGTTGTTGTTTATATAAACCTACATTTATTTTCTACTTGCTTACGACTTCGCAGCGTGAAGGAACTTGATGATTAAAAAGAATAATTATAAGGAGCCTTTTCATTTTTCATCATTTTTTTGCAAATTCAATTTCCCATCAGGTATGCCCGTATTTTTATTGCAAATGAAATTTGTTCCTTTGTCGTCTAACGTGGGTCAGTTACCAGTTGACCAGTTCCTTGGTCAGTTACAGTAGAAACGGGGGGCGGGGGTCAGTAACTTTAACGCTCTGAGAAAACAAGGATCACGAGAGGGGAGTTTCCCAATAATTTTTTCAGTATATTCTTCACTGTAGAATACAGAGCTAGTTTCCAATTATGCCTCCTTAACTTAACTTGGCCCGTATATTTACTATACAATAGAAAAACGAATCCAATTTTAAGTTCTGCCCCTGCGAAAACTTGGGTAACCCTTTTTTTTTTTAGCTTGTCAAGAATTACCTGTTATCTGTTAGTTGCAACCCTATCCCCATCTGGAATTGTTTCTACAGGCCTGAATAAAAATCATCAGTATCTGAATTATTATTACTTTTTCCTGGTTTCTTTGTGAAAATTGATAGTATACAAAAGCTTGATATAAATGTTTATAAACCATCTTATCAGAAAATGTCTCTAATATCTTAAAAGATTATCATTTTAAAATATCAACAAAAAGAAATCATTGTATATTTCAAATACTATCTTTCCATCAAATTACTTCCATGTGGCATGAAAAGCTGCCATTTGACATGCTGTTCATTAAGATATAGTTTATGAAGACTATCCCAATATTATTGGTGGAAAGGTCATTCAGGGTCAAAACCCTGTCATGTCCAATCAAGAAATTAATTCAGCGTTCGTAAAGAGTTAATACTTCAAAGACCAACTGCTGCTGAGCACGTGCTGAATGTGAATATCACAGCTCGATCAAACATATCGGTAAGAGATAAAAAAGCAATATCTCTTCAGCTCAGCAATATATGGTATAGAGTGTGCAGAATCAATCTATAGAATTTTTTTTACTGAATTTTATTGAGAATATATGTAGATGGTAAACATTTACAAAATTGCTGATGATGAAACCATTAGCATGAGTCTTTGCTAAACTAATTTTACATGTCAGAAAAGAAACTATAAATTAAAAAAAGATTACAGTATTTCCAGATTTACAGACATTTCAACTCAATATTATGTAAATTTGAAATCAAAATCCCAAAAGCAAGCTTAAGCCTTAACATGAAAAAAGTTTCTACTTAAATTATATCAAAATTGAATTTCTCGGTTTCCTCATTTGGTCGATTTACATCTCCTAACATTATCCAGTTGTATAATTGGGCTTTTTCATTGGAATTTTGATCCGTTTGTCCAAATTGTCTTTTCTAGCTAATCACGGTGGTTCGATGGCGACATGTACACTTTCTGCTTAATTAGATTTGGACTTCTTTGAGCGGCCGCGTCATTGTGTGATTACATTTACCGGCACGTGTAGTACGCATTTGTCATCCATAGCACGAGGGCAGGAACAAGAGTTTACAGAAATAGAATTTAGATGGTATTAATTCTAGCACTAATCAACAAATTGAACATTTGCAAGACAAAGCCGACCGGCTTGGCATGAAACTCATATCCTTTTCAGTAAAACCTTGATGCCAACGAAAATCTTAAGTAAATCAAATAACGGAGTCTGATTATCGTGAAAGTGTCGTCTGCTCGCAATAACTACTTTCTGATTACTTTCTGTCGCTAATCATCGATATCACATGAAAACAGATGATGTCCATTTCTTGCAATATTTGCTTATCGAAATTTGCTGCACCAAATAAGCAATAATGTACTGTTAAAGAAAGACCAAGAAAATGCAATACAAAGAGAAATTTCTACACGGATGGCTTTGATTTTTTGTAAATCTCTCCTTATTTTCTTGTTTAATTCTCTGCATTCTAGAAGATAACGAATTAAAAATTTTTTAAGCTAGAATTTCGGTAAAACATTCTATGCAAACAATGTAAAAAAAGAAAAGAAATGGAAATTTTAAACAAATTTCCCTAACACAGCAGAACCACAGAAAGATATATCTATACGTACATGTACAATAATTAATTCAAAGAAATACAGAAATCAAGCAGACGATTTGACAGTTCATTGAAAACTCCCCCTCAACATGTCTGTAATCTTCTTATGCATTCAAAAAGAAAGATTTATAGTTCGTAAATCATTTTGATCAGACAAGATTGATTGAAAAATCATGCAAAACATTTGTTAGACTTCCTGGAACATTAGACAGTCCTCTAAGGTTGGTCGCCGGATGTTTTAGCTATTGGAGAGTTTAGCTGATTTCCGTGAGGTGGACATACATACCCGACCCTACACACCCTTTAGAGGCGGTTGCATATATTCCAATTAGCCTTGTTATTTTACGTTTGATTTGCATTTGATAAAGATAAAGATTGATAATTATTTTCTTTAGAATAAATTCTTACATTTTATTTTATTTATTATTTTTTTGTTTCACAGAGAACAGATTTGCCGTACTTTTTCGTCTTTAAATCAATCAAAACACCCCAAACCAAAACATAGCAAAACTAAATCATACAATTCATTTGAATGAGGCAACTTAAAAAGCAACGTGAATTTATATATGACATCATATGAACATGAAAATCAGAAAATAAACCCTGCCAAACCACCACCCGTCGGTTGATATGATTTCTCGTCAGCTCTTTGCGTACCTTGTAAAAGTGGTACGCACATTACAAATTTCTGCAATAGGTTTAGTCTTTATGTAGTAAAAAACTGACAAATAAAAATATTAAAATATTTACATTTTCCCAAATAATCTTGCTTTTATATTATATTTTATTGGATTTTTAGATACTTTCATGCATAGCAAACAAAAATCTAATTTGACCAGGTCTTGAGTGAAGTCAATATAAAAGATTAAATATTCCTATATACATCATTTTAATTTTTTATGGCTGTCTTTTATTGGAATTAGCCTTTTAAGAAGTAAAATATATTTTTAAAAAAGTCTTTTTGATAAATATTTTATATAATATTTTATTTTATAATATTTTATAAAAGTTTTTGCATTGTATAAAGTATTATCTTAAAAGCATTTTTGTTTTTACCTATATACCGTCTAATATAAAAGTACTGCGAAATACTATAGAAGATGAATAATTCATCTACTAGATATGATAAATGTGATAAGACATCTTGTTTTCTTGTCATACATTCATATCATATGGAAAGGTTGAGTTCAATAGCCATGACCTCTTGGAATAAGTTACTTCTAATACCGATTTAATTCGCTAGCTATATTAAGACAAATCTAATAGCCTATACCATTAAGTTATGTATTAATGTTTGCAATGATCCAATCATACCGAACGCCTTCAAGTGACGATTTCTTAACTTAATGATTGTAATTCAACACAAGTTGTGACTTTTTGATACAGTTTGGCCAATCAGCCAATGACATTTTTGTTAAAAAATGTATCTACAATTGTACCAATAATTCAGCTATTTATTGTTATGTCAGATATAATGAGGTATAACTTCGTTTTTTTCTTTTAAATTATGAATGATCATAAAAATAGTAAAAGGAGAATTAAAAAATGCTAAAGTGAAGAAAAAAAACCGAGAGAGGAACATATTTAATGAATATACATATTGCTGATAATTTTGCAATTATTTGTAATCATTTTGTGCATTATCTTGCAGTATCAAAGTGCCTGTCTTATACGTATTTTTGATCCTTGTTTGTCAGTGCTTAACATCTCACCGGACTTACTTCCTGTCTATCGATGGAAACAACAGAGAACATAAGGATAATGTTAGCAGTAGTAGTAAGTTTCAATACGTCCATTTAACGGGGGGGGGGGGGGGGGGATTTTGCTATACTTTACCACTTGATGTCTTTATATATATATATATATATATATATATATATATATATATATATATATATATATATATATATATATATATATATATATATATATATAAACTATTTAATCTGCAAAGATTAAAATAAAAGTGCCTATATCCTTTAAACTACGAAATATTTTGCAAAACTTGTATCTTGAAATCTGTAATGTAGGAACTGAACTAGATGATCTTTTATGGGTTTTTTAGTGAAACGCAGTGTTGTATTTTGTATCAAAAGGAAATATTTGATAACATCACCCATTTATGAAACGTCCCAAATCGTTTCATTATTATTGTATATAGAAGTTTCAGGAGAGATCTGTTACGACTTGAGTGTAAATCTCCTAAAAATCATACCCAGTAATATTCTTTCCCAAATTCAGATTATCATGTAAGACTACTACATATATTTTATATTGCATGTTAACATTATCAAGCGAGTTCCCCCCGTCTTAAAATAGTTTGTTTATTTGTTTATATGCATATGATTCTGTGTTCACCGCAATATTTCGCCTGTGTTTTTTTTGTTTGTTACAATGTCATTTTTCTTATATCCATATTTCCTTGATATTTTGTAAAGAAAGAAAATTAAATAAATAAAGAAAAAATGATTGAGTTCTATTCATCATACCTAAATAATGTCAAGTTTATAATTTTGAATTTACAGGGTGGCAGTAAATACAAAATTTACTGCTTCCTGGTCGTAAATTCAAAATTTACAAAATGACAACTCTGTTAAAAGATACAAAATCTAAGCATTGCAAGTTTAGTTATGTGCTATATTGTATCCTGAACAATAAAATATTTTTCCCTTTTTATGTTCAATTGAATAACATTACTAAGTATAAAAACAAGACATGCATTTCACTACTTATACTAGACACTTCGTGTCCACTGTAGATGAACATGCACCACAGCTTACTTGTCTGTTCTTATACGGATCCACGGTTTTTTGTCATTGATTTTCTCATTCTCATTCTCAAAGATTACAAGAATTAAGATTCAATGAAAGTCCGTATCTAATGAATAGAATAGATAAAATTTTTATCTAATTTTATCATTAACTAAATTTTTTGCAGCTTTATTAGCTTAACATTTTGTTGTCTTTCTTCCATAACATTCAGCTATAAAAGTGCTTTAACGATGCATCTTAAGTTATTGTAGCAAGGCAGATCAAGGTCCACAAAGACCAAAAGGGGCTCAAAATAATTTCCTAATTAAAACTAACGAAATTAAAATTTCTTAATTTAAAAGCAGAGAAATTGACCTTTATTTTCTACAGACATAAATTTCAATACCTAAAACACATTTTGTCTGTTTCCTTTCACATCAACGCCAAAAGACATAACATCATTTGCCTTTGATACATGAATGACGTTATGTTAAAATATTTGTACAGTAACTAATAAAAGGTGCATTTATCATTTTAAGCAGCTAAAAAACCATGTTAAATTTTCTATTTTAATTTATATTTAATGAAAATGCACGAGTTTTGAATAATTAGTAAACTGAAATACCAATCATGTAGTAAAAAGTAAATTTATCTTTGTTGTAATTATATTTGAAAATGACATTTTACATAATTTTACTATTCCAGGTTAGATGTAAATGTCACACTATCCATTGGTTTCGGAATTGCTCCCCCCCTCTCTCTCTTTTTCTTTCTCTCTCTCTCTCTCTCTCTCTCTCTCTATGAAGTAAATGGAAGCTACTTATCCTCATAGAGGATTTGTGAGAAGACATGAAAAATAAAAAAACGAGAACTGCGACATTTAAAAAACGATGAAAATTAACTTTTCAATATTGGTTTCTTGAAAGAAAGAAAGTAATGAGCACTGTTGTACACCGTGAATACATTTTCTTTTCATGTATCTTTGTTGAGCTTTCTTTGTTTTTTAAAATTGTTTTATTAAAGCTAGTTCAATACTTATTCACTGGCATGTTCACTGATAATCAAGTATATATAGTTCAGTAATCAAAATCCTTTTAAAATGAATTACTTAATTATAAACATTAAACAAACTGATTAAAGTCACGTTAGATAATATGGAATTACAAGTTAATCTGAAGGTGTGGTACTCATATTAAATGCATTTTATTGTCGAATTGAAAGAAAGAAGAAAAAAACACCAAATAGCCAGATAAACTTATTATTAAAAACGTCTCTAGAAATAGAAGTAATAATTTTTTTTAATTCACTCATAATTGTCAATCACACTTGCTTTTTTATGCATGAATAAGCAGTTAAAAAGAGTGTACATTTAAAATCTAATTAGAACATAGAATGATCAGAATAATTATTCCACCATATATGTCAAATTTGTAATTAACATTGCATAAAGGAATTGTTGGAATAAAGTTGATTATTAATCTAATTAGAACATGAGAGTTATCAGAGTTATCTATTCTTTTAACATATCAAACCTATAATTAACTATCGTAGACAAGATTTGTTGTATGTTTTTGTCACATAAGAATAAACGTCGACATCAGACGAGAATAAATTGAAAGTACAAGGAAACAGAAGAAAAGGTGAGAAATTACCAGTAATTACCAAGCAATTAATACTGATGCAGTATTTTAGTATCCAAGCACAACTTTTAAAAATGCAAGGCAGATCCGGTATACAGTTCTTTATTAACCTTGAGCTTTACAGCTTATCACTACAAATAAATACTTAACAAATTTACATGTACAAGTAAGCTAACAGGAGAATGTAATGACTATGTACATTTGATGTGATGTAGACAATAAATAATTTGCCATAACTTTTCAAGTGTGTATGCTCAAGTAGACAAATTTACTTTATACAATGTATATTTAATGCACAATTTACGGGATTCAACACTTGCAAATTAAAATTTAACATACAAAAGGGTTTTTTCAGAAATGATATATTTTTGCGATTGATTTAAGCAGTACAAAATAAGATAAAATAACATAAATTGAATACGAAAAATTAAGAATTTAAACAATACAAATTATGAGCAGAACCAACATGAACCCCAGAAACAGAGGTAGGACAAGGTGCCATGGTTGTTATCTTTCCTTGCTGACCGGGTCACGCCCACCGTGTGCCCCTTGTCATGATCGGATAAACGTAAAAAATATCAGTAGAAAATTCATTGTGAAAATAATGGCCTAACAATTTTTAATGAAAAACGTCAGTCAACATTCGACCCAACGACAGGTTGTATTTGCATTGCATTGACCTTAGAATTTGCAAAATATTGACTTTAAGCAAGATCGTTCATACCCTTGTATCATCAACTTATTTGTTAATAGTCTGCTTCGTTTTATAAATTGTTCCTACGTAGAACATGCTCTTGCGTATCTAAAAAACTTGGAGACATAAACTCTATATGCAGGTAATGACGGTATATTGCTACAGAAATAAGGGAAGTAAATGATAGGAAAAAAGTCATCATGTTTACCATAAAATTTAGTTGTCAGTTTATCATCAATGCCTTTCTCTAGTAAAACATCCAAATATGAAACAAATATGCCAGGCTATGTGGTGTCTTTTATTTCGAGTTCAAAGGGATAAAGCGAATCAATGTAGGAATGAAACTGAATATTATTCATTAATAAAATATCGTCTATATATCTATATGTTAAAATAAAGGCCACGGCAAGAGATTTCTTCTTTTCATGTACAAGTTTTAAATAAATTCTGCTTCATATATAAAAACAAAAAAGGTCTGCTTATAACGGGGCACAATTAGTACCCGTGGGAATTCCAACAGATTGCTGGAAGACCTGGTCTCCGAACCACATAGATATTATCAATAAGAAACATTTTTTTAACATCAACTTCGAAGTAGTGTGTAGAATCAGAATATTTTTAACAAAATAATTTTGCAAATGACCAATGGCAAAGTAAGTAAATTTACGAGTTCCTTTTTTATTGAAGAAGCAGTCAGTCGGCTATGATTTCAAAAAGTCCCGTCTTTAATTCATTGTGGGGAATGGTTGTGCAAAATGTTGAAAAGTATTACGTTTTAATGCTATTGATTTTGGTAAAACTTTCGTGATTTCAAATTTCCTAAAAGTCCTTTGGAGATTTGAGTATCCACGTCTTCTCGAATATATTGTTTTACAGTACTCCTGAAGTATCTATGTTGTAAACAGACCGTACCAAATTACAATCGTTTACTTCGTTTTGCTTCAAAGCAATGCCCCAGCTTTACGAACATATTTACTAAGTGTTGAAGTAAATTACTTACAGAAATAGCGTATTGTAAAACAGGTCTTTTTTAAAGATTTCTACGGATCAATTACACAATTTTTCATTCTCTACTATCTTTTTACCATCAATTCATTATGATTCTGCAAACATATATAATAAAGAATAATAATGAAAGAAGTATGTTTATTGGAAAAGTTTATGTAACTAAATATCACTTTGAAGTCAGCTATGCAAAGGTACATATGTATGCTGTGATGTTATTACAAAATTAATTTTTGAAAACAATGGTTATGCCAGAAGAAACAAAAGACTTGTTACCAGCAACATAAAAAATAGTAATGTAAAGCAAAAACAAAAGAACGAAAAACAAACAAACAGCCAAAACAAACCCAACAAAAAATTATAAAGAAAAATATAACGAACAGTAAATAATTAAGTTAACCAAAATAAATAAATAAATAAATAAATAAATAAATAATCAGTAAACTTTAACTGTCTACTTTCCCTGAACAATTTCTTCTGAGATATTCAAGCATTGTATAAGAAAGAAGGAAAAGAAAAGAAAAACAGGAAACTGGAGAAGCTGATGAAGTTAAAAATGAGACTTGCTTGAAATATTGTATTCGACATTAACCTGATTTATGATGGTTGAGATAGTAACATGGCATGGATGCCACAAACCGATAAAACCAAGATGAGGAAACTTTTTTGTTTCCTGTATAATTAATGTCACAAACAAATACTGAAAATATTTTCCTCACTCTCTGGATTGTCTGAAAATAATGTTGTGTTCTTTTTTAAAATTTTTACATGGGCGATTTCTTTTACCAGCATTTCCTCATATGTTTCATTCTCGATGTTCGTGATAGGAAATTTTACTATGGCAGATAGCGGCCGTCATATTACAATCTAAGAAACTTTCTTTTGTACATATACAAATTGACAAAATGTATATGTACAAAATACAGTAAAACCTTTGCTAATCATGTTTAAACTGGTTTATATCTTATACAGTAACTTGATTTACATTTACTTACTGTCTTTACATATTTGTTTCAGCATGCTTAGACTAGAGTTGGTCTTACTAAACTCATTCTGTCTTGAAGTGGTCAATGGGTGAATTTTATCTATGATCAGATAAGAACTAAATCAATCTTCACATCAAATTTAGCTTAAAGACGAAGGTATGTTTCACTTCGAATATTTTTCATGACCTCGTCCTTAACAAGAAAAGTAGTATTCAAATGAAATTTAGAATTTGGAAATGAAAAACAAACAAGAGGCACACGATTTCGCATCCTTCGTCATAGATGGAAAAAATATCAAAGAATATAATTTAAAAACAGATTCGAAACATATTTGGTGATTTTTTTTATTACAAGTACAAATACGGAAGGATATACATGCTTCATAGAGTTGAATAATGAACATTAATTAATTACAATTTTAAAAATGTTCAAGTACTTTTTACTAGTTAAGTTTTTAAAAGAAGGCAATAATTTCTAGAAAGCGAAATTTTAAGTACATCGTCAAAAGAATAAATCGTGTCTAACATGACTTACAGTTCAATATATAACAAGGAAACATCATAAGAAAAAAAGTTTTTGATGTTTATCGATGGGACTTAATTTAGATGAAAATATCCAATTTTCAGAAATTGCTACCTGCATAGAAACAAAAAGAAGAGATTTTTTCAATCCTTTGTACACATGCGCGTACCAGGCTCTGCAAAACAAGAAAAATAAGAATTTGTTAGTTTTAGCAGAAAATTATGCATTTATATTAGAAATTCTGACAGTGTACTAATCATTATTGCTTATCTTAATAAATTAGGTTAATTGGGTAAGACGAGGCCATTGAGACGAAATAAAAACTAATAGTTTATTAATAAGCAACGAGACGAGATCTCCATTGTACAACATTCCAAGAATTATTTTTAAAATATATAAAACAAGAATATTTTAATTAAGCACCCTTGCGATTACGGAAAATTTGCAACAATTTTATATAATATGTATTAATAATAGACATAATATAAGACATAAAAAATTTTCCAGAAAAAATTATCTTTACATATTCTGACTTGTAAGGATGTATGCATGTCTTAAAAACTGTTCATAAAAAATTCTGAAATTATGACATCAAACATCATGAAGCTCAGCCTCTCTTTTTTTTAAGTTTGGAATTTTTTCAACACCAAACAAAACTATGAGAATTTCTTCCCCCATTACTCTGCTTCAGTGACCAAGAAATTGTTAACATTTTGACATAGAACCAAACGCGACTGGAGATTAAAAAATACAGTAAACAATACACCCATTAATTTTCCTTCTGTAGCACTTATTTTTTCCCCTTTTGTGTTTGCTATCAATATGGCCATATTTAGAGAACTCATGAATTTTTCATCTATTTCATTAGCTTTTAATAATCCACATTTCTCTTGACAATTAAACTCTCAGAGCGGGAGGAACAGTTTAAGTTTTTTCAATATTAGTTTTCAATAAGGTCTGACAAGTTTGACAAATTGTGGTTTTACAATTTTTCTAATTGTCCGACATCATGTCCTTATTGCTGACGCGCTGAAACAATCTAGGGATATTTTCAAGACGAAATTCCCAAAAGATAAAATACCGTGTTTCTTAATCCAATTCAGTGAGTAGAACTGGAATAGCTATGCTAATTAGACGTGAATACGATCTGAAGTTTTAACACCTTTCATTAGATTTACGCAAGTTCCTTATATTACTGCTTTAGAATGCAGTCCCAGAAGACGAGTTTGGATGTTACACCCAATCTAGAAATTGGCAAGTCTATAGACCCCTCGACAGAATGCATAAATAAAAACAAACGACCTTTTATAGTTAGGCATTTCATTTGGGACATCGTATTCCTTTGTCACTAATCAACAAGATCTCCTTGTGGTAATGGTGCATTAAAATTGTCGTTTTGCCCGGAACTTTCAAAATGTCTGCACCAAAAATTATAAGCTCTTTTTAATTTTTAAAAAAAAAAAAAAAGAATGATGTGGAGAGAAAATTACACATACAAAGCACATTCAATTATGAAAGTTTGAATCAAATGTATCAAAAAAGCCTACTGAATTTGAGAAGGTTACAGATCTTGTTGCTAACGTGAAATATCCAAAGAACATAAAAAATAAAGCAGAGATTTTTGAAGTTTAACTGCCTATTTATCACACACAAACAATGAATACAACAATAGCCAGGAGGTAAAAAAGCTATAAGTTTGTCATCATTGTGGTATACACTTAGTTGTCTATTGCAGAACTCTATTGTTTATTGGGCCCATATTTGACAACTATCAACGATTTCACAATTTTTTTTTTGCTAACGATCAAACATTACAGCGGCTTCAACTAAGACTCTAAGGGAACGTGATGGGGACCTGACTTGAAGGTTTGGTCCGGTAAGGATATAATAACGACTTTCTGTTTATATTGCGGTCTCAGTCATTTGACCTTGGCCTGCCGTTCAAATTGAAGTTCAAGTAAATGGCACAAATACAGAACAAAATTTGTGTAGAAATGTCAGTTTGGAAAAATGAATAAGGTTTATTTCAAAATTTGTTCACCAGTTTACAATTTCCTTTTGGTTATGTATTTCGAAGTTATGCTGAAAAGTCCATTGAAACAATACAAATTTGGAGCAGAGCAAACAGGACCTCTAAAAACATCAGAGGTGGGATCAGGTGCCATTGAGGGGTAAGCATCCCCTGTCGACCGGTCACACCCGCCGTGTGCTCATCCGTTCAAAATTTTCTCTAATTACTTGTATAAGTTTGTTATGCAACAGTTTTATAAATTGTGACTATCATAATGTCTTTTTGGTAGTTTGAAATATGATCCGAAGTTACTCAGATGTTATAAATGATGACCTATTGGTTTGGATCAATTTAATATAAAACCCAGAGAATTATATTTTTGGAAAAGTAGAAGATTCCCTTTGAAGAAAACTGGAATGATACATATAAATGAGTGTATGGTGTACTAAAGTTGTGTATAATCTACATAATTCTATCAGATAGATATATCTGCCAGAATAACCCAGAATAGAAAAAGCCATAAAGCTAAAAGGTCATGAGGTGACTGTATTTCTTGTCGGACAAAATGGAGATTGCAGTGGTAATTAGCACACTGGACAAATAGAACAGAATTTTTGTCAAGTTTAACGTCACTTGACGACACAAACTTGATATGTTAATTGTCTTCACAAGAATAAATCGAAAACCTTACACCTTCAACTGTCCAGGCAAACACCCTGGGATCTGGAAATGCGTATTAAGTTTTCAATCAGGGGCAGATAATCGCCTGTCGATTCTCCTGATTGACGACACTCCAGCGCGAATAAATCGATGTCTAGTATTTGGCTTTGATTTGTTGTCTTTTTTGTGCCATGCGACCAGATAGACGCTTCTTGTAGCTGAAATCCCTCCGACAATGTTTACACAGTACTTGCTAAATTATCCACTAATGATAGTATGGCGGTATAGGGGTATTATTAACGTGCATTAAATCGCCATATTGACGCGAAATCCGCTTAAATGCATATTGTTGAGGTATCGTTTTTGATAAATGAAACATGATGAAAAGGTCATATCATACATTTACACTGCATGAGATCTTCCTTTATTGTCCATGGATACATTCTGATTAAAAAATGTGATATAACTTTATCATTTAATTATTTAGGAAAAATAATTAAGAAAACAAAACAAACAAACAAACAAAAACAAAACAAAGCAAAAAGGCAAACAAAACAAAATGATACAAATTAAAAGAAAAGGAAAAGAAAATATTTAATAAAAGGTGACTTGAAAGGTTTTGATGGTAAACAGGAAAACAAGAAAATAAATAACGTGACTCAGCGTTGTCTTTGGGTAAATAAAGTTGTCTGGCTTTTATAAAGACTATGAAGCATCACTTTCATTCATTTTATGGTAATACTAAACAATCATTTTTGCATTTTGAATACAAACTGAATTTAAACAATGAGAAAAAATGAAAAGGCATTTAAAATGATAGCTATTCATAAAACGATACATGTAATAATTTTTTTTTCTATTTTGTCAATTACACTTTATTTCTAATTTGTAGAACCAATACTTTCTGGTAAGATCTGATTGATATCATGTCAATAAAACATTGATACAACAAATCACATGAATTTGCAAAATCTTACAAGATTGATGGCCTTCGCCTCTGCATGAAGGAAATAATCAAATATGCGCTCCAAGTTAAAATATGTGAAAATTCTTTAATCAAAACGACGAAAATTGTACATTCTATTAATAAGTCAATAAATTATTATACAATTTATTCCTGCACTTTATCAAATAGCTTCATCTATAAAGGAAAACTTGAGCTAATCGTAAATCAGTGAAAGTAATTTATTACATTTCATTTTAGTCTCACTTCATACCGACGAGTTTCGTATCGTGTGCATCCATTGGTGATCTCGGTGATTTCGTTACTTCCATCGACAACTATATTTGGAATTTTCTGGATGAATGGAATAGTTTTGCTTTACTATGTATCAATTCTTTAATTGCCAGCCTTAAAGTACTTTATCAAGGCCATACATTGCAAATAAAGGTGATGTCTACATCTTCATTATAATATTTAATTGCAACATCATCTAAGGCGTTAGTATGATTTTTACTCTGCATTTCCGTAAGGAGAAAATATTTTAGATATGAGCAATTTAATTTTCAAAAATTTATTTGAATATGAATTGGAGTTTCATTAACATATCCCAATATTACAGTGTTCATTTATAAAATATTTGTAATAAAATTTTCATAATCTTGTGTTTTCTCCTTTTCTCTTATATTCACTAACTTTTGCTCATTATTTTGAATCTTTCGGTAGATGAGATGTCATTTGCTTTCTGTTCACTAACTCTTACATTTTGCATAATTCATCCATGTATACTGATGTTTTTTTTTAGTAGTTTAATTATTGTTTTTGGATACTTGCATGACAAGATGAAAAACTCATAACTGAAGAGATATGTTTCCATTATATTTTTTTTAACTGTTTTCTCTTAGCTCTTAGGGCTATAATATTATAGATGTACTGCATACTTACAAAGTATACTTTTAGTAGTTGGAAATATGATTATCGTTTGTCGATATCTCGACTGCCAAAAAATCTTACATTTTCAAATTACTTTAAGAGAAGGCACTACTCATTCATTTTACAATTGCAGCTTAGAATAATTCAAAAACCATTTTGTGTGAAAAAAAATCTTTTCCCCTCGAAAAACTCTACACCTGTCGAAGGATTTTAATGAAAAAGCTGAATTTTCAATTGTCATATTCATGACACACTTGTCAAAAGAAGGCATTTGTAAATCAATAAAGAATGAGGTTTGACATGTCATATTTTTTCTTTCGATTTGTTTCCGTCAATATTAAACAGGCATCAAATATGATTTGATTGAATAGGATCATGTACATACATCGGGACTTTGTCACTTAAGCTAGGCCGCGTGAGAAAAAACAGATTCGGCTGTAGGCATGTGCAAGCCTAATATTTGATCAATTTAGTGTGTCAAAAATTAATTAATTCGTCATTAAAAGGCGAGAAAAATATGTATCTAATGCCAAGTAAACAGATGCGAATCGCCCAAACTTTGAATCTCCATTCAAGTGACTAAGAGCTCATTTATATTTTTTGGCATTGCAAATCATATTGACAACTTTTTTGTTAGGCATAGTAGTATTCTTCTGACCAGAGCACAAATCTGAAGTTTGAATGTCGAGGGAAAAAAACGAAACAAAGAAAATGGCAGTTATTGCAGATTAAACCGTATGTTGTACATGTATGTATTTAACATTCAAAATAATAAGGCAAGCTTGAATCATTTTCTAAAGACTACAGAATATGCATAAACGCATCAAAAACTATCAAATCTCTTTAAGTATCCTCTCACTCGTCGATATGGTATCTATTACCCATCCCTGAAAACATACGTTCTCGCTTTAACAGAATTTATGGGAAATAAACTTTTGATTAGGTTTTACCGGAAATTGACTTTGACTTAGAAATAGCCTTATGACGCCTGTTTAGAGATTCTGACACTTTTTTGCAGAGTATTATTGTCTTTCTGCTCACGTAGCATCATGTTGCTTCCGTTTTACAAGCTTTTGCCGCACAAGACGACAATTTTGATTACGTCATCGTTTTCTGTTTAGTATCACTTAGTCAAGAGCATTAAAATGTTTCCGGATCACTTTCTTATCCCCCCCTTTAATTTGTTGGTGATTATATTCAATTTAAATGTTCAAATATCAAGATATATAAATAAATTTTCTTATCAAGCCTACTGATATATTGGTTAATTAATTTATATATGTTTATACAAACAAAAGAAAACGATCTCAAAATTCATAAGTTTGAAAGAATTTAGTATCAAAAAGAAAAAATATACCACATCGCTTTCAATTTTACTCTAGAAGTTAATTCTTAGAATAGAATAGACGACCAAAGACGAATTATTCTGAGTAGCATATACTTGAACTTTAAAATTATTCCTGAACTTTGAAAAAAGTATCGAAATGTTACGACGTTCAGAGAAATACCTTTTTAAATGACAATGCAGCATTCATGAATTCCCTATTTTGATTTCTGTGTGATAATTAATAATAATATCAACTAGGTATTCATTAAAAGTATTTAATCTGGTCATATTATAAGGTAGACCTTTTTCAAAATATAATTTTTTTTTAATTAAAAAAAAATTCCATAAAGAATTTCAATTCCACACATGAACATGTCATATTACTGTTGACGGATTTAACTTTCATAATGCGCATTGTCTCCTTGTTTTAACAACAGTCAATAACTGCAGTTCTTGTAACATATTATTAATTAGTTAATAATTAGCATAAAATCATTAATCTTTATTTGTTAATGTAATACTCTCTTTCTGCAAAGTAATTCCACCCACTAACATTCTTTGTAAATCCATTTACCACAACACCGAGGTTTTTCTTTCTGTCAATAAGACTGAATAAACAGATGATGGAAAGATTTTTTTTGAATAAATAAAACTATAGAGCTGAACTTTCGATATAATTGGTACATTCTTTGATAAGGAAATTTCGTTAAATGTGATACATTGAAAAAAGTTTACAAATCATCCTCTTTTTTGTTTTATTCAAAGGTCATATAAGGAAATCTTTTTTTTTTATAATACTTTTGAGTGTATGCGATAAAAGCGTGTTTTTAAGTTTTGTAAATATTTAAAAAATTATACATATTTTATTCCATACCAAGCACCTTGTTTATATATATATATAAATATAAATATATATATATATATATATATATATATATATATATATATATATATATATATATATATATATATATATCCACAGTGGTCGGTAAGTTAGAGATAAAATTAAAAAGAAAGAAACACGAAAACGTTAAGCATTTTCATTTTAAATCTTCAGAAGTTTTACGTGATACTCGTTGTAAAGCTTCTAATATTGGAATTGAAAGTGCTTAAGCTTTACTTAACGTTTTCATATGCCTTCTTCTTTTTTTAAATATATATATATATATATATAGAGAGAGAGAGAGAGAGAGAGAGAGAGAGAGAGAGAGAGATGAAACATCAAATAATTTTACGTATGTTCGGTCTGAAAAACAAATACTGGCATCATTATTTCAGGGAAGTAGCGGTTGGAGTTAATTAGAGGGGAACACCGCAACTGAACTGACAATGACGAGCTGAAATTTCGACCTTTCATGAATACGGTTCTGTAATGATAATTGTCATACAGAAGATCTTCTTTATCACCGAATCACACCTGTGAATATTTTTCAGGGTTAATAAGAATCAATTAAGTATTAAGTTGTATATTTCACCCCAAGTTAAAAATATTATGATAAATAAATCGTTGTATTTAATCTTCCGTAAACTGATATTTAAATACAATCTTTATTCATGAAAAGAATCACAAATGTGAGTGAAATACTGTTACAGTTCATAAAGAGAATGTCAATGAATTATTCTCAGATATACAGTATTACTAGTAAATAACACGTATAATAAAAACTTTAAAAATTTTTCAAAGCATAATGATAGCACAAACTTATTTTTAAATATTTTACAACAAAATAACGTATTTTTATACAGTTATTGTAAAAAAGCAATCGAGATCTACAATAGCATTCTACAATTTATTCACAAGATTAATTAAATAGCATTTCAAATAGCTTCATTTCATAAACTAACAATTACGTCTATCAATGTTTACTTAATAAGATATTATGTATACATGTGTGTACATTTGTAATAAATTACAACACAAAAATATTTTTGATATTAAAAAAAAACATGACAAGTAAGTATCAATATCTACACAACTGTTCTTTTCAATTGAGGCTGATTAGCTTGTCTTCTTTCCTCGTTGCCCTCCACCGAAAGTACAGCGTGTTGATAGAAATCTTGTCAAGTTTTTTTTTTTTTAATTTTTATTTATCCTGGAATAACTTATAATCCATGTTATTAAGAGATATACACATCTCCTTAGTATAATTGTTACTATTTTAAAATGAAAAGAAAGATTATTTGAGTGCAATTTGAAATAATTTTATGTTAATTATAGATTTTAACGTTTTTAAGATGATGATTTCACGGTGCTTCTATATCTTAAAACCACTAAACGAAGCACCGCACCATGGAACCATCATCAACCGACAAGCATTCTTAATAGATTCACATACCTGACAAAGCTGGTTGTACTTTTACTGTGGTATTTATGACTTTTTTATTTTGTCATGTAATTATATAATTACATATTCAATGTGTCTCTTCTCATTTGTTCAGAATGGCTTAATGACATGCAAGTATCTAAATATGGCGCGTCGAAATCTCGAGACGTATCTTGAATGAAATACGACGAATCCTTTTGATTCACTTCATCAATGTTATTTTTTCACACAATAAGTTTTCAAAAGTTTTTAAAAAGTATTTATTATATTTAATTAAAGACTGTTCGTATTTTTTTATTTTGAATATTGAAACATATTTGTCAATGAAAATTATTTTCAAACTTCAGATTTAAAAAGTAACCAAAAATCATATTGTATATTATTTTAAATTCAAAGATCAATTCATAACTACAGGTAGCCATGAATAATGTCTAAAATCTAGAAAATAATAAGAATTCAAAACGTTACAAGGATGAAGAGAAGTGTGAAAATGCTTATCGATACTAACGACGTGGGCGGAGAATCGCTACGCCCGTCTTTCACAACTCTAGAAAGAGGCGGAGCTCAGTATTAAAATTAGGTAAAGGGATGATGCTATGTGAAACAAAGACCAATCACGGTTCAAATTTCTTCAAAAGTATAGTCAAATGAGACGGAAGTTAGCAGGTTTACAAAGTGTTTATGGGTCAAAAACTTTTACAGCAAAAAACCCATAAAGGCTTATGTCCAACTTTATCACTTGCATATATGACAAGTCGGTGCGGATGTAAATATGTGTTAGTTTGTAGTTGGAGTTCAGTGCAGAGTGGGAATACAAATTCTATTTTGTGTGAAATCCTGAGTTAAGCATTAATCAGCTAACTACCAGTGGACACTGGTGTTAAATACGATATGTCTATTTCCCAAGTTGTTCCTTTTCCTATTCCAACTGGGACTTCAGCACAGGTAAATACTTTTTTCCATTAAAAACTCTACATCCTTAACTTTACTTTCATTTCATTTTTACTAACCTTTTACCAGAGATAGTTTCTTTAAAGATACATGTTTCCATGTTAAAGCATCAGTGCTGAGACCTCATCTAGTTTCTTTTTTCTCTTTTTGTTATTTTTTTAAACCTGCAATATGAAAACAATATTGAAGTAAGATTGTACCTTTATGATATTTTTCTTTTGAAGTTTCAGCATATCTTTTTTTTATTTTCAAACTTTCCTATATTTTTAAATTAAACATGTCTTTTCCTTTCAGATGACCAAAACCCCAAGTCCAACCTCTACCAGAAGCTGCTGTGAGAATGGCCGTCCAATCATGGCTGACCCTCACACTGGTCAAACTATCTGCTCCTGCCAGTATAACCCAGCCCTCTTGGGCTACTCTCGCCTTGCAGGGCTTCCTGAGGGCGTGTATGGGAGCCCGGCTTACACTGCACAAGGACTAGTCCCATTTGCATCCGAAGGATCTGCATTTTATTCGCCTCTTGTAAGTGTACATATTTTAATATGATTCTGTAAAAAAAGAAAGACATTTTCAGTGACTTTTTATCATTAATAATTTTTACTCCAAATATAACATTTCTAAAATATATAACAGTAACTTACCTTATGTGAAAGCTAAGAGAAATTTTCAGATTTTTTTTTCAAAAATAAAAATTAATGTAGAGTACTATTGATATATAATAGTTAAAAAAATTGCATTTCTCTTTCACATAAATTATTTTAAAATTTTAGAGATTGTTTGAAAAAAAAATTCTGGCTCACTTTATTAAAATATAAAAACAGAATCAAAATATTTACATAATTTGTAAAACAAAACACCTCTCAGATATTCGTCTTATTTCAAAGACATTTCAAGAGTCAAAAGGTGAAGAAACAAAATGTCGAAATAATTTAGTTAACCATTTCCTTCAAAGGGACATTAAATTTTAATAAAATTTATTAACATATTTGTTTTTCGTCTAATTAATATTGTAATTTCTTTTTTTATAGACAAATGGTCCCTATGATATCAAAGAAGCAACAGAAGCATGGAGGAGCCTTGCTGCTGCCCAACCCGGGGCTTGCTTTCCGTACGATCCAGCCATGTCTGTTTATCCTTATGGAGCCGGGTATGCATCACATATCAACACAATCACTGAATTTTAATGTAACAATAGACAAATAGGGGACTGCACACCTGTATATCGGTCAAGATAAGATTTCTCTCAATGTGCGGTCATGATAACTGAGACGCAATTGTCAAAATGTGTGCCTTCACTTGTATTTCATCGGGTGATACGGCGTTAAAAAACCCAGAATTTCAAGTATTTACTTTTCAGCGGATGCCATTTCTCAAGTATTTCGCATATTTTCTTCACCATCAATCTTTATAAAATAATGATATTTTTATGTATCATATTCAATTATCGTTTTTGGGGAGTTTAATCGTGAAGATAAATCAAGTGATTAAGACTGGGTGATTGCTATTCTTTATTCATAAAGACCAAGTTTGTATGCTTCATTGAAGCTTCCCATTTAGTTTTACACGGCAGTTGATGTCTTCATAACCACAATGTTAAACCGGGCGTTAACACCGATAATCTCTATCTAAAAGCTTAGAATAGCCGACGTTCGCTTGATTAAATTTTATTTATCAACCTTTTATTGTTATGATTTTGATGAAAATGACAATCGGGGAATATCAATTTCGAACGAAATCACAGGAGTAAAGAAATCTGAAATGTGCAGGTTGTAAAGGCCCTTTTGTATCATTACATAGTAATTATTAAGCAAGACAATTTTATATTTAGTCAGAATTAGATATGAGAAATAACAAAATGGAAAATTTTACAAAAAAAATATTTATAATTTTCAGATACGGGGGAATTGACTTAAATGCACGACGCAAAAACGCAACCCGTGAAACCACAAACACGTTGAAAGCTTGGTTATATGAACATAGGAAAAACCCCTACCCCACAAAAGGCGAAAAAATTATGTTAGCCATCATCACAAAAATGACTCTCACACAAGTCTCAACCTGGTTCGCAAACGCTAGGAGAAGACTTAAAAAAGAAAACAAGATGACCTGGTCCCCAAGAAATAGATCTGAGGATGATAACGACGATGATTTAGACAATGAGGATGATGATGATTTGATGAGGAAAAATGAAAATCTTGTCGACAAAAAGGAATGTACAAATAAGATAGAAGAACCTGCAAAAGGTAAATTAAAATTTTACTTACTTAGAATTATTTATTTTAATTTGAATAATATTTTACAACTGTACTTGTATTAATTTGAATTGCTTTTATATGCGACTTTTGAATATTCAAAATTCATGGGTACTTAACATTTTATAGCTTATGTTAATGAAGATAAAAATGAAATGAGAAGCATTGAAATTGTATCCCAAAAACTAGATATGCTGCATATAAAATGATTGCACAAAAAACTCTCCTTTAGGTGTTATGCAACTTAATTAACATTAAACAAATGCATTTATAAATAAAGAGTCATATACCGAAAACCGCAGTAATAATCTTAATACAGAGGCTAATTAACTAAAACTCTTATCAAAAAAAGTTTCTTTTCCCGAAAAGGAATAATTTAGATTAAAGTTGATGACTTGTTTAACGACCTAATAATGTCATTTTGAATAAATGAGAAGTTGATTAATCAAAATAAAAATTTAAAAATTAGAAAGAAAAAAAGAAGAAAGAAACCGATGATGAGCCTTTGTTTATTTTTCCCGTAACGATTCAACTCGATAATAAAGATTTATCATGATGGCTATTTCAGCTTCGAGTCGGTTTATGAAGTTCACCTGCATTATGAATAATGTAGGGTTCTTTTGAACAGACGGTTTCATGGTCTCGCTGTCAAAAAATACATAATTCATAAAGTGTCTCCGTTGAAACAATAAAAGCCGATAAGACCTAAATAGAGACCAAACTTCAGATTTATAAAATAGATATTTCTCCTCCAAAGGAAACTTTTTGAATATCATTAGTTGAGATTTTAAGCGATAATTATGACGTTTTACGCTTATTTACTGGCAGATTTAAATCAATTATATGCCTCGAGGATTTTCGGATTATTGCTATCGATGCTAATGAATACAGAGTACATACCATTCGAATTTATTCCCCAAGGATAGAAATTGATATCTTTGTTTAAACAATTATAGCAATTCTAATACCCAAGGGAAAACAGATTAAATAATGAATATCGCATATTGAAAATTTCATTTTTTAAATGAATTTACTGTATTTTAATATTTATTTATTATATAACATTTTCTTGTTAATCATTTTACTAAAAAAATATTTTGGTTCCAGTATTTAAATAAAAATTCCCAATAGTTATTATAACAGCGTAAAACATTTTTTTAAATAAAGAAGGTTATTCTATTTTTATTCTTCACTGTATTAAACAACTTAACCGCATTATGCTAATGGATGTTGTAAAACATGTATAATTATATCTTGAATAAATTTGACTTCAAATTTATTCCATGATTAATATACAATGGCAGAGACTTTAATGAGCAACAAGTTAAATGTATGTAAAGACTAATTAACTTTGTAAACCCCGTTTATAATGTGCACGCAAAGGTTAAATTACGTACAGTAATTAGTCATTCCACAGACAAATGTACACCTCCATACTAATGGAACATAAAGGTTACAACAAACCCAAATTACAAAATTTATACTTGGATCTTCAAAATATTGCTCTGTATAATTTCAATTTTTTTTAGACCCTCCCCCCTTAGAAATATTGACACATGTACTTATCAGTTGATATTTATTTTGATTTATTTGAAATAAAATTTCTATGAATTAGTTTTCTTTTATTCCACAGATCGCGAGGAACGTGAAAAAATTATTAGCGTGGATGAGGACGAAGATTCAAATCTGAGTTTTGAAGACAGGGACACGCGACAAAGAGTCGATTCATTGAGCTCGGAGAGTGAAAGTTTATCGAATAATATTCTTCGAAGGGAAGCAGATGCAGCATCTCCAAATCTAAGCATTGGCGAAGATTCAAGATGCAGTGATTTGGCCTCTCCTACATGTTCAAACACCGCCACATGTTCACCAAAACCTATTAAAACTGACACAAATTCTAGCCAGACTCAAGACAATAGATCTAAAATTTGGTCTGTGACCCAGTTTCTAAATTCGTCTTCATCCGACGACGAAAAGGACGAAGAAATGAAAAAACCAATTGTGACGTCATCAACTTCAAGTCGAGGCTCCGTAGTCCCTCATAGTGCTTCGGACTTGTATTACCTCACATCCTCTGCTAGTCATATGATGAGAACCGGTCGCTATGGCGGATTTGGTCCCTACCCTAGTGCTCTATCACTGGCACATCCAACACTGTCCTATCCCTATATCCTGTCCTCCCACGCTGCTGCAAAGAGTTCATTGGGCGGATCTCATTTTCCGTTTTCCGGGCCGGAAAACCTGTCCAAGTCTGCAGACAAGCTCGTAAGGTCTTCTAGTTCTTTATTTTCCCCTGCAAGAGACATTGATGTTGTTCGTCCCTAGTTAAATTATTTTTAATACACTATTACAATGTTGTTGATTTATTATTAAAGTAAATGTATGTTTTATCTAAAAACCGAGTTGTTATATTTGATATAGCAAAGAAAAAGCAAATGATATAATTGTATTTGTAACTTATCACATTACATGTATTTGTGGCTCTGTAAATAGGCCTTTTTTATGCTGGAAGAAAAGGAGAAAGTGTATCAATTTGCGAAACCACCCATTTTTTCTTTACAATGCAGACGGTTGTGTATTTTTTTTATACGAAACAAGATATTTATGGTTGAAATAACATTTCATTGGAAAAATGGTACATATCACAAGAAAACTATTAACGTCTTCATGGGATTTTCTGATGTGTGTAAGCGGTCTGTTGCGAATATAAACCTTCGCATCTGTGTAATAGACAAAGGGATATTGCAATGAACACTGATGGAAATTTGCCCGAGAGGAAGTCAGATGTATTTAAATACGACAAATATTGAAATGTACAACTATGTCTGAAATTTTACAATTTTATAGGGCACGATTATGAGATTTCTCTGAGCAACACATTGAAAGTATAAAATGTATACATACCAGAATTAAAACTAAATTCTTGTACAAAAATAGATATGAAAAAACAATGCATGATCGATTCATTTTTAATACTTCTAATTAATACACGTACAGACGATATATTTAAATGTTCATTATACTAAACAAATATATTTGTATTTTATTGGGAGGAAATAGCTACTTTGCCTTATGTGACGTGGTCCAGCTGTTACAGAAATTGTGTGTAAAGTTAAATTGCTTAAAAGTTTCATACACAAGATACAGTGTCGC
The DNA here is from genome assembly GCF_033153115.1 of Saccostrea echinata. Taxonomy (NCBI): domain Eukaryota; kingdom Metazoa; phylum Mollusca; class Bivalvia; order Ostreida; family Ostreidae; genus Saccostrea; species Saccostrea echinata. The sequence continues at coordinate 27,672,042 of NW_026889803.1, forward strand.
GCTTGAGTGAACACAATATCCTTATCTGATGCTTAACTCTGATAAAGAATAAAATGAAAAAAAAAAAAAACTATCATTAACACCCCGAAAGGAAATGGATTAAAAATTGCCAGAAAAGGCCACTTACAAAAAAAAATATCCTCATTTGCATTTTCGGAAATTTATCTTAATCCATTTTCCATTGTTATGACCCTAATTCTTTCGTATGGTAATTGATCTACTGGTATTTCATATAAGGATGTCTAAAGCACTTTTTTATTATCATTATTTGGATAGATCTTTCAAAGGGATTCCAACACCTGTGGATGTTATGAAAAAATATTTAAGCGAGGTATTAGTGGTAAAATTTACGTTAATGTAGGGCGATCACGGGAATTGTCCATAAAAAAATATTTTGCAAGATTATGAAAGGAACTTTTTTTTAAACTCATGCACGTAACATGCTTTTTAATGACCGTTTTAATCAAGACCGTGATGTAGAACTGTACTTATTTACTGAAACTGTCACAACTTCGGACAATCAAATATAATACCATGATTTTATTCTATATTTACATGTTAATTTTAAAATAAACAACATCTATCATTTTCTTACAAACGACATCAAAATAAATATAAATAAAAAGAGTCAGGTTGAAAGGAAAGGGAAGATACATGACATGCTAGAGACATTTAAATCATCTCTCTGGCGTTAATGGAACATAGAAATTATCTAATTTACAATATGTAAGCTTTCATTATCCCAACCCCACACTGTCGTGACAAAATTTATACCCCAAACTAATTATACAAATTTTCGTACAATTTGCGTACAAATGACAGAATGGAGTGTAATTAAGTCTTACCGAATAGAGGGATTTTGTTCAGTGAATAAATAAAATCTTATTTATTAACTAAAAATTATTTATTCCTAATGGGAAACTAATGACCAAAAGGCATGGAAAATTAATACTTGATTATTTTTTTCTTCTCTTTTTCGATACGCTCCTTTGCAACCAATGATACTTACGAGTCAAGACCATATCACATGACATGCGGGTTGATATATATGATCTATATATCATGGCCTTGTCAAAATGAGACCAGAGACATATGATTTTGGAAGTGATAAACAGGCATCAGCATGTAATGTCGTTGTTATATAAAATAATGGAGGACTCAGGTGTGCTTATTTGTCCACAGTAATGGGGCTTGTCCTTTGATCATGCCTACCTCAGCCGCTTCTTCTTGACAACGACTTCTCACCGAAAGTGTCCACAACTATCTCTCTCTTTTACCACAACCTGTTTAAAATGTAACATCAGGTCAGAGTAGTTCAGCCTTTAAGAAAAACGAGAATTAATAACTTCATACGTCTCCAGACAACTTGTGAAGAGGACGTGATTAATGGAACATCAAAAATAGTTTCGCGAATAGAAAAAAAAAATGTGTTCGTTCTTGTATTGCGATCTTCTTTGTACCAGGTAGTTTATTAAAATGTACATGCAGCTATAGAAAAGTTGGAAATCATAAATAATGTGCAGTTTTTTTTGTTGGTTTTTTTTTTAATATACGAGAATTCCATTCCTACTTCATGACGTAATAATGATCTCCACTGAATAAAATAATGCACGCATTGATTAAATGTAAAATAAGATAATACTATGTATTTTATAATGTTTAATAATTACAATTTAATAAAATTTGAAATTGTAGTCAATGAACCGAAAACAATATCATTTAACAAAGGCAAGATAATATATTTGTCCGATTTCATAAAAAAAAAAAAAACTGGCATATGATCATCTCGAACAAAGGCATAAAATAGATCTTTCTTTTCACATATTGCTTTATCTATTTAATTACTATCACATGTAAATGTATTAAGTCTTTGTGCATGATTTGACTGGAACACCATATGATTTCCAGTCACAACTATAGGAAATACATGTGTATAGTTGCATAAAACCAAATCTACTTTTAAAATTAACCACAACATCATTTGAGAAGCAAGGCTCATCCAAGCCGTAAGATACAAGTGAAGATATATGTGGATGATGCGAAGTGACTGTCTTCGTTTAAAAGACCACACTTCAAAATTGAATATTTTTTTGTGATAATGATCACAACCATGTCCCAAAACAAGGTTGTCAATTTGTCTATATTATTATTTCTACAGCAACTGACATGATGTTTTGTGGTATACACACTATATACAATATAGGCAACTGGCAGACCAAAAGATATATCCGCACGGTATACTATCATGTTAAGTTTAGCATTTAATTGAATCAGGACCGATTACTTCATAAGATACCGGAATTTGTGTGGTCCACAGTTATCAGATCGTGATGCTATTATATACATGTCGCCTGGTGACAATGAACAAGTTTGTTGGGCATTTAACAGGTAATAAGATCACTGATCGAGATGTTCTGTCCTAATCTTTCTACTAGCTTGATCATAATTACACACATAAAGATTAATTGATTGTAATGTGACAATCGCTTCTGTTTTAAAGAAGAACAAAACTGTGACAAAATGACATGTCTGTACCGAAATCGACCCGTCTTACCGTATACCCTGTTACAGCGAGGAATACGTTGATTTTTGTACTGCACGCAGGTATCATGTCGTGTCAAGCTCCTCCTGCTATCATATTGATATCTTAATGAAACATATTGTTTATTTATATCTCTTTAAATGCCTAGCTATTGTTCTTGTTTTGTAATTAACACAAACACACAATGTTACAAGAGGTACGTACTAGCAGGTTTAGGTGTTAGATCATTAATCACCATCAGATACAGATATGCATACAGGATTTTAAAATGAATTCAAATTAAAACAAAAATGACCCTAATTACGTAAAATGCCCAAGAACAGAAACAGACCGCGGCAGAGAACATGCCCTTTTACGGGACAAACTTAATCAACTAGTCTTAATTATTCCTCATCATTTAAAATTATTACTTAACCGATTATTATTTTAAAAAAGGAAATTCGCAAAGTACAAATTCTATATGCAATGCATTACTGAATTTGCGTGAAGAATATGTAAAATCTAGGTCATGGAAAAAGCATACAATGAATAACATCAAACTGTTGCTGCAAATAAAACATTTATACCGATAGTACATGTTGCTGAAAAAACCTATATAACAAACTATGTTTACACAAACAGAAATTAACCCGATTTTCCGGTCCTGTTAACGCTCGTTCCGACGTGAAATATACATTTCGTCATTGTTTGAATTTTCGGTGTGACGTAAATAAATATTAAAGGATATTAAATGTTTTGTAGTTGGATATGGAATTTATTTCACGAGTGGGACAGGATTTTTTGATATTTTCACGATTGTGAAGCACGAGTGAAAATATCAAAAAATCCTGTCTCGTGAGTGAAATAAATTCCACATCCAACAAAAACACTGATTTTTCTGTTAATTACATTTTCTTTGAGTTTCCCTTTGCCTCTCTCTTTTCTTAAGACAGTGTCATAGGCTGTGACGTCATAGTTGAGCAGTTGAGACGTCAGAGCATTGAAAACATTGCAACATGGATTTTATCAACATATCTGGAAAGAAATTGGCAGTTTTAGTCTCTATCAAGATGGTTTAGTTACTATCTCTATCTTATTACAGGCCAAAAATTATTTTTACTTACTTTGATATCTTTTCAAACTGTGACAGAATGTCATTTTGGTATCCTTTCACACTGTGAGAGAATATCACTTTTATTCAACAAATAAATCACAGTATTTCACTGTTGAAAATGTAATAAAAGCACGTTACCACCTATCGAAAGTTCAAACTAATGATGGATATATAATGTATATATTTTTATATCATTTGGAACAAAACATTAGAATGAGGGCGTCTTAAATTCTTTGAACTCTAATCAAATCAGCAATTACGCAAAATTCTAGAATAATCATTTCAACAGTAGGACGGATGAATGGGAAAAGGATAAGTTTTCCTCTATAACCATTATTTTCTTTACGAGAAAGTTAATTCTTTAGGAATTTGTAAACATTACTTATATATGAAAGTTTAGACTGAAAGAAAGGAAGGGGAAAATGATCAGGGTCACGAGAAAATTATTCAAAACAAAACAAAACAAAACAAACAAACAAACAAACAAAAAATCCTTTTCCTTTTGGGTACAATGTGCATGTATTTTGAATAAAGTATGCATTATATATTCTAAAGTTGGCTAGTTGAGATCTCTAGATTGTAGCTATGTAAATGAAATTTTAAAATCTTTTTTTATTTCTTAAACGAAATGCAAGTACAAATGTTAATCTTTTGAAAATAAGAATGTTACTGGAGACATTTCATTTTACTATGCATGTAATTCTATTACTTTCTATTCTATTACTTTCTTGTATTTCACTGGAAAAGTACAAGACGTATTTTAATTGAAATGAACGACTTGACACGACACCGGACCATCTTGGACGCACTTGCCTTTTTTCATTTAGTGTGAAAAATGGTAAATAGATACATACTGAAATCATTGCAGTATGTACCTGGGGAGGACAGTGGCGTGCTGCAATACGTTTGGGTGGTACACTAGGATGATCTCATACCTGTACGATCCCCGCGATTACATACAAAGTGCTTGAAACATTCAAAAAGATTAACCATAGAATCATCTTGTCACGAGCGGAGATACAAAAGACTTGGACTGTGAGCAGAGAAGCGTTGAAGAACAATCAATGTAGATTTCAGTGCTTGATCGTGATAGAGCGATAGACCCGAGTGAGATAGTTACTCACCCGTATTCTCGATACCCAGTTTTCTATCATTTGCCCACCTGTATTATTTTCGGGTGTTTCTTGTGTTTGCATGCACTGTCAATGCTTGCGGGTTTATCTGATGTCCTTACTAACAAGATATCAAATTTAATTAAACACGGAATCAAATCAGAGACGATAAAGGGGTGTTTGTTTGTGACGAATTTAGCTTCTATCTTATCACCATCTGAACATTGTTACAAATTAAAACAATAGTAGGTTGACTCATAACGAGAGCCGCAATCGCTGTCCCTACAACAAGCTGTAAACATTTATTGTACATTGTTACAAACAGAAGTTGTATGCTTACATCAGATAACTCAGGAATTCCGAGTATTTTCCTGTGGATCTGAATATATACTCATTTTCGGGTTTAGCGATAGTTGTTAAACAAAAATGATAATAAATTGTATATCAAATATATAAGAATTATTTCTAATGTCTTACAGAATCTCTGGGGTCCGTTTTACAAAGGAACTATACGGCTAAGACAAAATGTACTTTTTTGGGATAATTTTCTTTACATTAATTTGAAAATGGTATCAATCAGTTTTAAAAGTTATTTTTATCCATGTGATTTTAAACAGATTTTTTTTTTAATTTTGCAAGATTTTACATTCAGCTAAAGTTGTTGGTCTTTGTCGCAAGTTCTTTTGTTAAACGTGACCCTGCAGTGCTGATTATTACATTTTCATTGTTTATATATAATTACATATATGTGTGTTATTTTTACTTTTATCATTTATATTGTTTTGAGATTATGAATAAATCTAAAAAAAATATAGAGTCTTTGTGTTATTTAAAAAGCAGTGAGAATGTTTTATTGATACTAAATATATATACATTGTAGTGATATTATAAATCATTTATTAAAAAAAAAAGTTCGAAACAAGTAATCTTAAAAATCGAATATAACATTAGCAAAATAATTTAAAATTTTCAATTTTACTAAATTTGTGAAATGTATTAAATTAAATTAAATTTAAAGATTAATATTAAAATATAGATTACTAAAAATAAAGTTTATTAGATACCTACATGTAACTCCACACATTATTGCATACTAAAAGAAATATGCAATATTTTAATTTTTATTCTGGGATAAAAGGACAAAGTATTGTTATGGATTAATTTGGCCTTTTATTCACATTAAAATTAAAACAGGGTTAATTTTTTTTTTTTAAAAAAAAGCTAAAAGGATGTCAGTTTCAAAACCAGTTCTGATCTTGCACAAAGACTGAAACAAGCTGATAGATAAAGCAAGTTTCCAAATTCTGTAATTTTTCATGAAATCGCATCAAATGTCGGGTCATTTTTTTCTGTAGAATACCATTCGCGCTATAGCTTAATTTTCTGTGGTTTCTACAGGCGATAGGTACATGTAAGGTTACCTACCTTATTCTACAGTTATGAAATCAAACATACAATGTAATGTATTGATAGAAACAAATCGTTAAAACGTTTTCAAAATTCATTCAATATCAATGCATGTACATGTATCGTTAACATAAGGAATTCTCTTCTGGTATGGCAGTGAGAGATTTTTATTCCTTTTTACTGGATGTTATACATTACGTTTGAAAGACTTAACTCAACCTTTATTTTATGTACATGTATAAAGTTCAATATCAGCAATCGATATGTATTAAATCCAGTAAAATATCTTAACACATTTTCAAAACATCGCACCTGTAGAAACGTAATCTAATCCTTTCTTTGTGTGAACATCGATCTATATGTATCTTTTATTGGTGGAACGAAAATAAAATCACCAAAAATACCAATAAAGGAATTAAATGTATTGAATGATGGCGAGTTTTCTTACAGTCAGGCATTTTTATACAAGATTATAAATGTTCTTATTGGGGACGGATTTTATGTCTTCCAAGCTTTTACTTGATCGTGATCATGCATGTAAAACTTCCGGAAATGAGCGGCAGATAACAATTGTAACAGAGCTTGTGAAATCATGTTCAGTAGGGATGCAGAGTCATTTTCTCCACGGAAAGAGAAAAATTTGTTAAAAATTTTCCAGTGTTCTGTCAGTCAAATCTCAGGATCCAGAACGGTTTGATGTGGTCTTACAGGAGCTCAACAGTTGAGTTTACATTGCACAACCAGCATTAATGATCCATAAACTATGGTGTTCCGATGTGGCCACTCGCACCTTCGCCTTTACGGCGAAAATAAGAAGGCGACAGTGCATAGATGAGAAGGCGAAGAAGCGAAAGTGCGAAGATGCGATGGCGAAAATGCGAAGGTGCCTGCTCATCTTCTTCCTTCGCATCTTTGCACTTTCGCTTCTTCGCCATCGCAAATTGCACTTACGCATCTTCGCCCTAAGTGGCCCCATCAAACACATATACAACATGTTAAAAGAGTAAAGACGAAAATCTGTGGTATCATTGACAGTTTTAATAACCATGATGTAGATGAAAAAAAAATACATGGATCAATAAAAAACGTGTACATAATATTATCTTAATTCTTATATAAATGTGCAGGGTTCGAAATTCACTATATACAACTCTCAAAACGCGAGTTAGAATTCTCCAATTGAGAGTTAAAAATTAGGTAACTCGCAAAAACTTGCTAGTTGATTTTTTTTGCATTGAAACTGTAGCAAAATTATATAATATGACAGAACACAATGCCTTTGATTTAAATCAGTAATTTAAATAAAAGTCACACTGTAGTTGTATTTTGTGTATTGTACAGTAGTTACTTTTTCCTTAAGTTACATGTATTTAATTTATATAAATTTAACTTTATATGAAAATTGCGAATAGTCTTATAAAATTGCGAGTTCAATTTCTTGGTACTCGCAATTATTTGCGAGTTGTAATTTTAGAGAGTTTCTAACCCTGATGTGAGTCTTATAATAATTACATATATTGCCGATATATAGAATACTATAGAAAACATTGCTACTATATACTTGTGCCCCCTCAGTAATAACGTCCGATGAACTTTTTTTTGCTTGTCAAGAAATTTTGGTAGTTGATAGTGCCCCCCCCCCCCCCAACTGAAAATGTATGGTTGTGCCCCCTCAAAGTGAAAAAGTGAAATTGCCTGATATATAATGAACATTATAAGCAATGAACATACAGAATTTTTTAAATCTTAAATATAAGACTTTTCATAGATTACAAAAAATCTGGAAAAAAAATCAACTAAATATAATTTCATTTAAATATCTGAAAATGAATACTGATTATTCAAGTAAAACATTGTACTAAACTTTAATGGTTTAAGTAAAATCTATATTTTGAGATATCTTTCAAACTCTTGAAATTTTCCTCTTTTTTTAAAAGGAAGTTTCGATAATCGTTTATGACAAGGTATAAATCGAAAATACCTTTATATGTACTGGCAGTATTTTACACCTGTTTTTTTAATTCACGATTTTTATTTTCAATAAAAGATGTAGGAAATGAATAGATTTACATTCTACATTGTAAATGCAAGTCTGCTGAAAGTGCATCTATTTATTTAATAGTTTTGTTTAATAATTCAGAATATGTAACAACTTTTCTTTTCATGCAGTGTGGATCGAGGTACACGTATTTTAAACAATATATAATGTATAGGTAGTATGACATTTTTGACATAGCTATTCTATACGTTAAAAAAAATCGATTTTTTAATATATTCATTATATGCAGTTTGGTTCTTTAAAAAATGACGGAATTGCTACTGTTATATTTTTTTTTCAAGCGTTAAAAAATCAGCAAAATATTTCCGTTAGACTTTGTATAATATTTTTTTTAAATCCTGGATTCACCGTCAAAACTGTCACATTTTTTTTTATATATATAAATGGATTTCATTTTTTCTCTGGCATTTTTTTCTATAATTTAAAAAAAAATATTTTATTTATTTATTTTATTTTTTGTAGTATATTACCTGTAAGATTAAATCCCAGTATCATACTTCTCTTATCTCCATATCTAAATAAAGAAATTGTATAAGAATGTAAAAATAGAAGTTCAAAATTCATTTAGAGGCTTGAAATTCTACACCATAATACTAATAAATAATTACAAATATTGACATTAAAGTAAGGTATACACTTCATGTCACAAGTCATGCATACATGTACGTGTATATATAACAATAAGAAAATGGAATGTCCATATATAATACACATAACATATCTTACTATTAGAGTACGTTATATTTATGTAAAATTATTCCCTTGCATAAATATAACACAATTTACTACGTACACAGAAAAAAAATTAATAAATTTGAAACTAGGGGACAGAACATGTACACTTTTGCAAGACAGATTAAAACACATATATAATCGGAACTACAGAACAAAATAAATTCTATACAATCCATCTGCAAATTAAGACGGAATTGGAGCTCTGGGTCTTCTCTGTTTTGTCAACGTAATCAGTTGACGTGTTCTCCCGAAATAGCCTCAAAACAAAAACACGGGGCAGCTGCAATGAGGAGGAAAATTAAAACGATAAATTTTCATTATTATTTGCATACAATATACATCAAAATGCATGTTTTTCCATCTGTAGGATTGCAAATTTCCAAGAAATTCATCCGCTATTTAAATATAAACGAAAGGGTAATCTGTCTCGGGGGGACGTCTTTGAATAATTTTCATCACGAAGCGTTATTCTCCTAGGTACATATATCCCGTAGGTGTAAAGAATATCAAGAAACAACCCCCAAACATGAAATTATCTCATACAATCTATCATAAATCTAGCATTGCTGGTTTTTGCACCAACACCTCATAAAAATCATGCGATTCGGCTATTATATTTTGCATGCATCGAATTGAGATGTCATTCTCTTAGCCAGTTGATCCATCAGCAAAAATGCAAATTTGGCTTGTTTAGCATATGTTTGTACGAACACGGCCCCAGATACATTTGTTTCCATTAGTACACCTTCCCAAGAGTCATGTATAATCCATTTCTAATTATTTCTGGTGTATTCACTTCATTGAGTCCCGAGGCTATGATAAAAGCCGGAGTTGCGTCAGGGGAAGCTTGGGAGACGGAAAATCACCTTGTGTCACCTTAAATATTTAATTTTACACCTTTTGATGGAATTTTCATTGTTTGATGATTTAATATAAGCATTTAATTATGCCACAACTTTTTTTCGTGAAGATTTCATAATCAGCTGCAATCACAATGAATGAAAGACAATGGATATTTTCATAAGAAATCTGTTTATGATTGCAAATCTGCAGACTTTGACAAATGCGTTTTGCAATTGTTTCACCTGTATGCAAAACATCAATGCACTATTTCTGCTCTTTTCAGTACAAAGATCTAGTCATGCAGAATTTGTAATGCATTGACACCCTCTACTTCGCCTCAGTTTAAAATTATGGATAATATACCAGAGGGCTAGTCTGAGCATCATCATTTATTTATGCAAATCTGTCATTATTCGTAACAATATCGCCGAAGCGAGCAGATATTGCAATTGTTATCACCAAATTTTCATTTGTTTTACATCAAATATATTTATTTCTTACACTGTCCTGGAGCGCTTTATTCAGCAACAGATTTGTATTCTACTGAAAGGATCCCGAGGCCTCCCGAGGGACACCACGTCAAACAATGAAATATAGATGCATCAAAAGATGAGAAAGACGCTAGATTTTGTCTCTGTCGATGATTGATACCACATTTTATTCATCACTAATAAAATCTAAAAAGCACCCTAGGAAGGGTACAACCAAAGAACATATTTGTATAATAATTAGATCTAATTTATGATCAATTCTTGTCAAACGAGGCTCTAGCTGGTTCCTCACAAAGATGTAGAATGGAATTAACTATGTATCCGATCATCGTTGCCAGTATCTGTTGGAGAGCTTGATCAATTATTTATAAAGAATTAGAAATAGAATGAAATTTTAGATGAACTAAATCTAATCAATGCATTCAGATTTATATTCGTAACTTTTTGCTTAACTTACAGATGACAATAAAGTATAAAAGTAACATATTCTTCGCTAATAATGTCTTTCTAAATTATTGAGCAGCAAGGTAATTTGAAAAACAATCGGCAAGTACATTACTGTAAATTAAGTATTCTGGAGAAACCTTGAATTATTAACACATTTAAAGCTGCGTAAAAATGATAGAGTATCATTTCTTATCTGAAAAGCAGATAGTGTCGAAGACGAATTGAACACATCTGATAAAAGGAATAAAACACCTCAATTCAAAAGGGCAAAGAATTACATGAAAGTTGATTTCGGACGACATATATTTACTAAATCTTCAGATTTGACGGCCATTATAACACCTATGAATGCTTTATGGAGTGATAACTTGGACATCAGAAGGTCAGCAGGAGTTGAAGTACCAGTAATGTGTTCCAGCATCATTGCATGTCTTCATACAGGTCCGCTTCAATTACCGGAAACCGACAGTGACGTCGGAGTACACATGTTTTCTTCAACGCAGACCAAGTCGACTGTCATATTCTATTTTGTAATCACGCTGATTGATTGTCAATACTATTTATTGCACAGTATTTTTTAAGCAACATTATTTCTTACACAGAGTAAAACCTAAAATGTTACAAATTTCCTGTCATTCTATAAATTGAAGGGAAAAAGGGATTGGCTCATTTTAAGTAAACTGAAACAGAAATCACTTGTTTTCAGCATACTTAAATTTTATTAATGTATTTATTATGTTAATAATATTTCATATAATTAAGTTATTAAATTGCTGAACATATATTTTATAAAGCAAATGAATATTGAATTTTATGTACTCTGGTTTAAAATAATTTACTCCCATACAGGGAATATGTATACACGTTATAGAACACGTTATGAATTTACATCTTTGATTTAAACGCTTTCACAATAAAGTAGATAATTATAGATTCATTTAATTTTTGACCGATTACGCTCAACCAATTTCCCTCAAACTTTCACCCTTAAAAAAATCAGACCTAGTTTATTTCGAGGCGACTTAATTAAATTAAACGACTTAAAGAAAATTAAATCAAAAAACTACATTAGTAAATCATTCAGATTATGTGTGCGTAGTAGTTTTACATTGTAAATGAACTAAGATTTTTTTGATTTACAAGAACTTGCTCTGTTTGAAAACAAATGAGGAACCAGAGAAGAAAATATCGTTTTATAAAAATTACTCAAAATTTAGACAACATAAAGAAAAAAAATCAGTATGAATTTTATTTCCTTTTTTTAAACGATAGTGTATTATCATATTTCTAAAATAAAACGCCCTGTTGAAACTTTCAAGGGCAGCCCCCCTGTTGTAAGAAGAGGGTTCAATAGATCACACCAATGTTCAGTGTTACACTTTATGTGCAAACCACATTTTTTAATGTTATCTGATTGGAAAATGTATATCTTTTCTAATTATTAGACCACAATCAAACCAATATGAAATTTAAATGAAACTTGAAAGAAAGTTATCAGGCTATACACAATTTTATTTGCAATAAAGCGCGCTACTCCTGGATGCGGTTTCAACAGGCCACCCTGAAGTGGAATCGCGAACCCGATATCTCGTGTGTTATATCCCAGTTATAAAAACTATTTTGACATCGGTATGCGTGTGTTTTAAATCATTTTTACCATAGTTATGTTGTTTCTGAAACTGACAGCGACAAGTGGGGAAATTTATACCAGTGATACAAAGAAGAAAAAAGAACCCAATTAAATTATATCTGAAACATTGCATACATTCATAGTGTTTCAAAATGGTTGTAAGCTAATATCTTTGGCTACAGTTGCTTGAATTTGCATTAAAAAGTCGAAGAAGCTTTTCCCGTCAAATCCAGGCAATATTTATGGAAAAAATACCATTTTGCATTTTTGAACCTTATTATCAGTATATCGGAACATTTTATAGGATCCATTGACCGTGTAATTATTCTTTGATAAGCCAAAACGCTATCTGTGATATGGGTACACTGCTCATCTTCAAAAACATAAGTAATGTGTGATAGATTTTATTTTTTGTCGTAAAACCACTCTTTGTATACCTATAAATAGCAGCTTCCACAGCGCCTCTTATCTACGAATGCTGACAAACCGTTAAATATGAAAGCTAGAAATTGTATTTTAAGTGGGATAAATGTTAGTTTATTCCCTTGACGGAGCAGATACCTGCTTATGGCGACTTGATTGATGTGCCAGCGAGGCTTGCAAACCGAATAGTCATCATCGCCACAATGTAGATAAACAACCGAAATCTCTGTTTACATAGATGGCGCTTCAATCTTAACTCGTGCAGAAAACGAGAAAACAAGACGAACTCCCTCTTTAACAAGAAGCAATTTTACAAAAATTGAGAAAATTTGTAGGAATTACTAATCCTCCTCGTTAGCGCAATTTTAAAGAATGGAAAAACAGTATCTGGAAAAAAAGTTTCCGACTCTAATGAAATGCATCTTACGAGTTGGAATAAATTGCAAAGCTTAACTTTCTTTGAAAGATCGAGAAGCATGAGTCTGAAGAAATACATTAAAATAACTTATGAACTCATCAGGAACATTGCAAAGGGGACAAGTTATTTTTGAGGATTTTAGCATTAAAAAGAGGACTACAAATCGGTTTCATCTATACAATAAAAATGCCATGTAAACGAATGTTCGCAAGTACAAAAAAATGGCACACATTTTTCTGGTTTGTATGAACACATTGGATTGATGTTGCTCGCTGATAACGCTATAGTCGTCAGTTTCTTACAACATTAATGACATCAAATTTTTGTTTTGGCTCTCTGCAATGTTTTTACGAGCTCGCAGATTTATCTTTCAAACAAATCCTGTGATGTGTTAGTGATTATCAAAACACATGTAATACATTAGGGTTCCCTACAGTTAATAAATCGGGAAAACTGATATCGAATAAAGTTGGCCTTATCGCATAGTTTAGATTTAAGACGATCGAATATCTTAAAAAATCCGTAAGTGTAAACGCCTCATGTCAATTAAATAATTATATATATCACCGAAGACATAATTCTCTATCCATCAAACATAGTTAGGCCAATTAAACGAACTGTGAGCAGATTCTATCTATGACCTTTGGTGACACCGGTAGTAGAACGCTCAAAACGGATATCAGCCGACACTTGCGCACATCATTTTCAGGAATAAGCGGCGCACCAGGAATGCGATAAGACGAAAACAATAAATATATCTACATGTAAAAGAGATGTTCCACAGTGGGCCAACAAGATTGGCTCATTCGAAGGTTCTTCCTGTAGATTTTTTGTTGAAAATCTGCAAAATGACTCACCTTCTCGAAATATTTTATACTATTATCATGTTGTAATTTTGAATTCACTGGATGGAAGTAAATGCAAAATTTGCAATCATGCTATTTCAACAAAATTCAATTTCAAGAAGTAATGCTGATGAAAATATCTGTTTAATATTTTTATCCATTAACGGTAGTAAAAAATGTTATTTCTGCTTACTTTCTTTACTTGGGCTGTGAGCAGTAGTGTACACGTACTGATGTAGATTTTTGCATAGAATGGCGAAGAAGCTCTAAAATATTTGACATTTCCTCCAATTAGTGTTCAACACGCGATTAACGAACCAAACAAGATTAATCATTAGTTTTTCAGACATTAGTTAATACAACACATCTGATATTTACAATTATACCACCTTTTAGTGCATATATTCTTCATCTATCTATCTAATATTCATTGTAGCATAAATGCCAGTGGTTTTATAGGCGGTGGCTCTTTAAAGAGGGTTTAAATTCAAACTATGATGGAAAAAAATGTATTTGTAATGAGGACCACTTGGTTAGAAATTTTGTATTAAAAGAAATTTAAATATATAAATATCTATTTCCTTGGATCTTGCAAAAAGTATATATTTCTGAAAATATCTGACTTTAATTATAGAATTTATAGATTCTTTAAAATGAAGGATGATTTTTCGTTATATAGCAACTATTATAGGGATTTCATAGGGAAGAAATAAGAAAACCATATTGAAAATTCACTGATTAAAGACTTTGATCTGTTTGCACAATATCGAGGGAATGTTATGAAAATTATTTATATGCATATTAAAACCAAACGTTGAACATACTCCCACGTGTTTGTGTTTTACATGTACCACAGTCATAATTAACCACAAGATTTTAAAATAAAGGTAAAATAGATAAACAAATAAGTAAACACATAAATTAAATGGTGCTAAGATGCGTAAATTCACTAATTATTTCTTATGTTAAATTCATTTTATGAAGAAAATATCCATAATTTAAACAAAGAATGTTTGATGCATGATTTTGGTAAAGTGTTTCTTTAAGATGGGCAGTTTCCCATCAATTAGAATACATTAGCTATAGTGTCCTGGTTTAACACATGAGAACCACACCGATAATCGCTCAACGTCATGTTATTATTGTACAAACACAATTTTTTCCAAAAGTACATAGTAAGCTTCACCCTGTTTGACATACTTAGTGTCTTAAATAAGATAAATTAACCCTAAACCGTAGACAAAATTTAACGCGGAAGAATTTTCAGTCTTTTAAAAAATATAATAATATTCGTTGTTGTGCTATATTTTACCGAATGAGCTGACAGAATAATATCAAAATATCCTTTCATTGCATCGTGATTTATTTTTCGGAATAGTAGAAATAAATTACTAGTAATGATGCATCTTTATTGTTTTTAATTCGTGGAAATAATGCTAAGATGTATATTTTAACAAGTATTCAACGAGAGATTTTGACATCTATAACAACGCACCGAGAATATTAAAAATAATTCAAATTTTACTAAAATAGAATCACATTACAACAGGGGAAAAAGCAATAAAATGGTACTATAAAAGTGATAATTCTATTTAGTAACTTGGTGAACTACTCTTTCCAGGTTAAGAATTGTTAGTACGATCTATGCGGTTGACACGGTAATCACTGCGAACTTAACTTTATCTTGTTTCCACCAATAGCAGAACACCTTGGGAGACGGGCGCTGGAGCTGTGCCATGAAATTGAATAGATTTTAAAATTCCGTTAATTAATCTTTTTTCGAAAGAAATGAAGACAGAGCGATATTTGGGCGTCAAAGGACATTGCATATTTATAGCTTACATGGCTTAACATTGTCTCGTGCATGTAAGACGATAAAATAAGCAAAATGTATCTTATCTGTTATGTAGTTCTACTTTCACAATCAATCATTTTGCCGTCATTGGGCATGCCAGGATAAATATGGAATCCTTGTTTCTATATTTGAGTAGTTTATGTCTTCACAGATTCTTGGTTATTTCTTAAAAGAAAATTCGTTTGGTACTGTGAACCTTAAGAATTTAATTTATTTGTATCTAACTTGTTATGGAGTTGGGAAAAAACTTGATGGACAGTATTGCACCAAATATTCTTCAAATTTTGTACGAAATCTTTCTGTTAAATGCGAAAAAAATTCCTAAGGTAAATCATAACTGTTGAAAATTTATTTGTGGGATTGACTCATCATTACCAAACACTGAAATTTGAAGCTTGGTGTCCATGTGCGGTTTTGACTCATGATAAAACAATACATTTCGCAGGAAAACAGAAAAGAATTGTCCCAAAATTCAGTCACAAAAAAGTAATAAAGTGCAAAACGTATTCATAAATTGAAATCGGAAATCGTTATGTCATTTAAAAAAACATACAAAGGATAATACATAATAAATCATTGGGTGCAACAAACACAGTGGTTAGAGCGTTTGCTCTACAGTCGCGGAGTAAGGAGTTGAAGTTAAGTCGCGGGTTCGAATCCCACTGTGGGACGTGGAGACCGGTCCTTCGGATGAGACCGTATAAACCGAGGTCCCGTGTCGCAGTAGGTGCTGGCACGAAAAAAGATCCCTCACTGCTCAATGGCCCTAAGTGCCGAGT
The DNA here is from genome assembly GCF_033153115.1 of Saccostrea echinata. Lineage (NCBI taxonomy): Eukaryota > Metazoa > Mollusca > Bivalvia > Ostreida > Ostreidae > Saccostrea > Saccostrea echinata. Next base: position 27,688,721 of record NW_026889803.1, read on the forward strand.
AAAGGTCAAAATTTGCAGCTCTCCACCGACAAGTGGTGGCGTCTCCATATGAGTGAAAAATTCTCGAAAGAGACGCTAAACAACAATCAAACAAACAAAGCAACAAACACAGACACCAAGAGTTTCAATTCGTGCAAATAAAAAGCTGTTAAATATTTTTAATCTGTAAAACTAGCCAGCTACCGAAGCAGGTTTAATGCTGCAAGAAAATTATTGGCAGATAAACAATATATGTGTTAACTTGAAGCATAAATGTTATATTCATTCAGATTTTGAAATCTTGCACCCTTAAGTTGAAAAAAAAATTAAAGTTTCTCGTAGTACCAATGCAATATATGCACAATTTGTTCATAGAAATGAAATGTCAAAATATATCTACTTTTACTACTTATTCTCCAAAATCTAGCTTTATTTTCAAGAAAGGTTGGTAAATAAATGTCTCAATACATGTATATAGATTTAGATCATTGCATGACTTTGACGTGGAAGATTAAAAGATGGCTTTATAGATCAACAAAACATAACGAGTTAGACCATTAATCATTCTTTAAGAGGGAAGGATTTGAAACCTATTGATGAATTGTTTAGCAGACAGATTTGCCCATATCAACACTAAAAATCAGTCTCATCACCTGGTTCGCATTCAGTGCGGGGCAGTTTTTAATTCGGTGCGGAGCGGAAATACCTACTGTCTTTAGGTGTGAAAGTCGTTAGAGGGAACAACAGAAAACATGTGTTGATTTTATACTAATATAAAAAAAGATATCGAATGTGCAATGATTTCAAGACCACACATCAAAGATTGGGAGAAAATTGATGTCTTCAACATCAAGTATACTCAACGAACACGTGTCACGCAGGTTCGAAATATACATTGGATGGACACGTGGTTTGCATTTATTGGTGATTCTTTTTATCTTCGTTGATTCTTGAAGACAGAACACTAATAACCCAGATGTCAATTTATTTTTGCAGCAAATGATGAAAATATTTAGGAAAAGATAGTTAAAAAGGTTTTCATGACAGTTTGTAAAAAGCAAATTTTCTGAATAACGAAGGCATATGCAAAGCAGAAGAGTTTCAACATTTCCTTCATTACATAAAAAAAATCATATTAAGTTTAAATTTACTTTCCATCTAGTTGTAGACAGCAATTGTCAAATTAATAGTGTTTAAAAAAAAAATACAGGTTAACTTTTCCACGCTTTTTCTAAGAAATAATAAAGTGCCATTTCGGGACATTTTACTGACATATACCATACACAGTAAGTTTAGCGTGATTGCAAAACAAAATGATTTGTGTCATATCTTTATGATAATTCAACGTAATTCACAAATAAACATTCACAGATACAATAATAAACATAAATTATACAGTGTAAGATGCGGAGATTCCCATAATTACAATACGATGAGAAAACGTAAATTACTATTTGTACTACAAATTCAAACATTGTCGCCATACTTTTAATAATTCAACAGCTAAAATGAACTAACAGGAATTTTGACATATTAATGATGTACACTACTCAGAAATAGACTTGCTACTTATACAAATACACTAGCAAGAATGATTAAAATACATAATGCATGTTGTGTTAATTATAATTCAGATATATACAAACAAATGAATTTCTTTTTTAATTTGTAGACCATGTCATTTCAAAACAATGCAGATTTTTTTTTTCAGATGAGTACATTACATACCACAGCAAAGGATGTATTCACTATTACAAAAGAATTGACCTATAGGAGAGAACAATTTCCCGGAAAAAGTGACATTTAAAAATCAATCAATATTTGTTGTTTTCTACCGTATATATGTCTAGATTTTTCAAATTTGTATTTTACAACTAAAATTTATTATTTACAACTTTACAATAAACCTCCAAAATTGGCCGACACACCATTTTGTCCGTTAAAGCGTTGATTTTTGCATGAATTTTGGCCTAGAAGTCCTTCAGGGCAGGCCTGCCCCCAAATGAAATTGTGATATTTTGATAGGTTGGGATGTAAGGAATAATTTAAGATAGGATTTTTTTAGGGGCACCCCTGCCCTAGGGTCGAAATCCTCAAAAAACCTACAAAAAATAAGTAAACTTGATTTTGACAATCTGCTTCAAATTTATACCTTTCGATCTTATAGTCAGAATAGCTCAGTTGATATATGAACTGACTATTATATCGGTGGTACTTTCTTTTTTAAAGGCGGGGGTTCGAATCCACCTGGTGCCACACTTTTATAGTTTTAAATTTTCGCCTTTTCAAAGACTATTTTAAATTTTTTTATAGGCTTGTTTATTTTCCTTCAATTATCTATCCTTTATGCATTTCCATTCTTGATATAAGAAACACTAGAGAGAGATCAAATCGTAACAATCCAATATATAGTTGTCAGTCAGGCGGAACAAGTCTCAGTATAAGCACACTTTCTCCGAGGACAAGAAAAACTCACTCTGTGTTACTTGATACAGGTATTCTCGGCAGCATTGAGGTGCGATGAATTTCAATTGTATATATTCCTTAGAATTTAATCACATTGGTTTTATTCTGTCTGTGCTACTAGTGCTTGTCTGGGTTACATGTAATATGTTATGTATTGCTTGAATTATTTGAGCTTAATACATGCATATTTAGAATAACATACATGTACTTTTGTTTTCAGTCAATGTTCTAAGATCTTAAGTTTTGAAACAGTAGGTCTACATATATCAGTAACTGTACTCCCTTGGATTTCATTTAGGCCTATATTATTTGCACACAATAATGGCATGTTTTATTATATCCAGCGGAAATGTGTTGTAAAATAAATAGCCTAGACATAAAGAATAGAATTCCAGAGACAGTATACATCACCATTATGGACAATGAGAAATAAAGAAAAATATCAACTATTACATTTGGAGATAACAAACTCAGAATATCGATGAAAGTGTACCTCCTACCTCTACTCACTGAAATAAAGATTTATGAAAAACAAATTGTTACATGTATTCAGCTTAATGTCATTAATCGGAACGGAAATCCACAAGCTTTTTTTAGAGAAAAAAACCAAGCCCGGCCCTATAGGTCAGTTCCCTATATATATAGAAGTGAACCTTTGCTGTCATATAAATAACCAATAGTACACAATATGAACTACATTTTAAAAATCATTTACTGGAAACGAAAACGGCCATGCATCTTGTGATTCTGGAAACAAATTTTAATTGATTCAAAGCAAGAGTTCTATAGTTATAAACCAGACATGATCTCAATTTCCTATTTGACCTTGCTTTGAATCAATCATGCCAAAATCAGAAATGTTCTTCCATTGGGGGAAGACAGATAAAATAGTAATTTGTCGCACAATCATGATCATAAAGTATTACTATCATGTCGTAAGATTTGAAGTTTTTTTTGAAAAAAAAATGTAATCGAGCAAAATGTTTAGCTTATTATGGCATTGTGTGTTGTTAATTTTAATTAAAGGTCATGAACTTTGAGTAATTGTCACAGTGCCATGAGATATAAATAATGTGAATCTTGTCCAGTCAAAAATTTTGCGTAATTGATAAATAAATTGAAAGATTTAAATGTTGTCCAACATAGCATTAGATGATTCAAGGACAGGTTATTGGTCAGGTCAGGTCAACGTAAATGACCGAGAGCTGAGAGTGTCTTCGGGAAGAAAAGACATCTTTTTTTCCAACCATATGAAAAGTTTGGTGACCATTCCTTTTACATAACTCAACACATTTACAATCCCTAATATAGCATCCATGTGTCATCAAGCAAACTTTGTCAGTAAATAATTGGTATCAACTGCAAGCATAACTAACATTCATAGCACATGATTAGCAGCACAAGCATTCAAACAGGAAAACGAAATTTGGTCATTTTTGTTATTATGTCCCCGCATCGAAAGATCCCAGGGGTATATTGTTTTTTTTCCTGTCTGTCTGTTTGTCTGTCTGTCTGTTGTCAACTTTAACCTAGCCCATAACTATTGCGATGTCAAGGGTAAGGCTTCAATATTTGACATGAGTGTTCATTATGACAAGACCTTTCCATTGGTACAGAAATTTTTGATCATGTGACCTCAATTGTGACCTTTGACCTACATTTGAAAAACTTTAACATTGGCCCTAACTATTGCACTGTAGTCTACGTCCCACTCCAGAATTGTGTTACCATCGGGGGCATAGTGTTTCACAAACACATCTTGTTTTAATTTCATTTTTGGTTACAATTTACAGTTTATTTGAAATAGACATTATTACAAAACAAATCGTAAAAAAACCAATTCACTTGCCAAAATTACAATGATGATATTCAATATACAATCTGCTTTCTCAAATACTATAAATTTCATTATTATAACTTCCGGTATACCGGTAGCTTGTAACTTTCGGATCCGGAAGTATTGACCTAAGCCTTGGATCAATTTAAGAAAAGCTAACAAAATTAGCAATAGTGATGTAACAGAAAAAGATTTATTTCACAGAAGTAATACATTAGAAGTTTTATATTTTGATAAACATGTGTGATTCACTGTCTAGACTATCGCAAAAAGTAATGAAAATTGAGTTAACTTGGTTAAAAATAAATTAAAGCACGTATTTTACAAATTTGAAATAGGAATTACAAGTTTCCCCTTATTTCGATCATAAAACTTATTCTCTTTTCTTCCAGATTTTTTTTTTTTTGGGGGGGGGGGGTATTTTTTCCCCAATATTATAAAATGTACATTGTCACCGGGCCCCTTCAGTGAAGATATATCACAAGATGTCAATTAAGTCAATTTTCTTGTAAGAACATTTAATGGAAAAAAAAAATCTTTATATGGATTTTGTTCTTCAATTGACCTACAGGAACACTTCTTTTAAAGTCTATTAAATCATGCAAGTTTTTGGACTTTTCACTGGTCCGTCACCATATTGTCTGTACAAACATGATTTATTCTTGTTTAACATTACATAAATGCAAAAAAGTTTAGAATAATTATATAAGGAATTACAAAAAAAAAAAAGAATTAATTTTAACACTGAATAATTACCCAAATATACGTGTATATATCTTAATTGTCATCAACATTATTTATAAAGTTATAAGACATTTTCATACAAATCTAAAAACTTATTTTTCGGTGAGTGCGCTTAAGAAATTAAAGGAATGAAACAAGAATTTTATATACATATTTTTATCTCAGTGTTACTCGTCTTAATTTTTATTTTTTATGAATATGATATAGTGTCTGTAAAAGAAACCATATATGGCGAGCTAAATCATCATCATCGGTTTCTAATTTCGTATCAAGCATATTGTTGTCGCATAAAAGCTAGAGCGTGTCAGTGTTACACCGATTCTTGATCACGGTAAAAAGGGGGGTTTATCTAATGTACGGTATAGTGTTCCTAAACATAGATTAAATTTCTATATATGACAATAAATGACACAATACATCGTAGGAATGCTAATTCATCAGTTATACATTTATAGCATTTTTTTCAGGCAATGTTTTACAGAAAATACAAGTACGATGCAAATTTTGACAAACACGTGTACATCTTGATATGTTAAACTGCAATAAAAAAAAAAGAAGAAAGAAATGGTTTTAGCAAAAATATTAACAGTTGCGAAAGATTTCACTAGTGTCTACAAAGTTTGACTTTTAAAAACTTAATATTTGACACCTTTGCTTGATGGGCATTTTTTTAAAGCGTGAGTGCAATGTTCAACAAGTACAGAGAATACGTCTGACATGTTAAATTGTAATTTAAAGATTGTAAATGAATAAAACAAAAATCTTTACAGAACTTTTAGAAAGGTTTACATAGTGTCTACATTTAAAGTTTGACTATTATAAAAATCTAATTTTGATACCTTTGCATGGTTCATTTATAACACTGTCGATTTTTGTAGATATTTTTCCATTCTTTTTTATCTTTGAGAAAAAAGAACAGAAGTTGTTAATTCCCTTTTGAAAAAAAATGTTGGTGATGCCTAATAATAAGTTGTTTAAAGTCTTTCTCAAAATTGCAAGTTAAAAGTCGTAATGATTGCAAAGACTAGTTAATTTTCTCAGGAAACGAATTATCTTTGCCTTAAACTCTGAAATGCGAGTGTTTTACACCAATGAACGATATGGAACATTTGAAACAAGTAACATTGGTGGCAGAGGATAGTTTCGGATAAACCGTGAAAAAAAAATTAGGGAAAAAATAGAGACACCTAAGATTTGAATGCATATTCTAGGTGTTTTTATTGCTAGAATATTTTGTGTGTGCATTTGGAGGGAATTGGTGGCCTTGTATATTTTATTGATGTTTGACATTTTAGTGTCACTATATAGCTACGACTACTCATAGAATATGCATTAGAAATACGAAACTAAAACCAAAAATCACTCCCTCAGAAAAGCGGGGTGGGTTCATGGGATGAATTGTAGCTTGAAAGGAAGATGGTTGAACCATACCTGTTGTTGTTCAGCAGTATATACAGGGGTTAGTCTGCATTTTGTGTGGTAGCGCAAGGGCAATAGCATGGGCCTAAGGTGTTGCAGATCAGGTGAAATAGTGAAAATAAGCTAAATTTTCATGAAATTTTGAGACTGTCCCTGTAGTATCATTGGGCTCAACATGTAAGTTTTGCATGATATATTTTTACATGTAGAGAGAATTTTAAAAAAAAATTCTAATACTCATATTAAGGAAAGCGTCAGTCAAACGTTTTGTTTGGGAAAAAAAGCCCTCTGCCGCCATTTGTGAAGTGAGCAAAGGTCTTACGTACACACATAACAGTACGTTTTTTTCATAAACATATGCATCTAAGTAAATGCAACGAAAAATGTTCCCCGTACTGTGGCCGTACAAAGCAAAAAAAAAAAAAAAAAAAAAAAAAAAAAATACAGATAGCTTCCTATCCATGACAAAGTATTCCGTCGCGTATTGTGCATCTGAATGGTTACATTTGCCGGATGCCTCGGGTGGAATCAGATGGTCTCGCACTTTTCAAAAGTTATGTCCGTTGGCCGCCATTTTTGGGGAAAACCCAGAGAATTTTTACAGTAGCTTTTCTGGTTTCTAAATTTGTCATAGAAAAATCGTTTGCGTCTCGCTTTTTGATTGTCCCAGTGGTTGGGCTACCCATAAATTGGAAGACCGTTAATTTATCGCAGTAAACCCAAATGTTTGGTATCATTGTTTCTTTCCCTTTCGGCCTTTGTTTTGGCTGACCCTGCGAAGGGACACAACTCGATTCACATTTTGCAAAGTGTGGATTGAACTACATGTATGTAATTAACTGCAGCCCATCAAAAAAATTCAGGTTATATAAGAAATACTTGATATCAGAAGTAACGTCAATTTGTCTTTTCAATAAAGATTTAAAACAATGGTCTTCTGAGAAAAAATCAGAAAGTTTAATCACGACAAAAAAATTCTGTGCATTGAAATAGTCCAATCTTGTATAAAAACTCGCCGTGTAGGGACATTCGCTATTTGTCAGAGATACTAATGTATTTCAAAGGGACTTCATCCCATTATTTATGGAGATTGAAAAATCAATTAAATAGCTTGCAAATCTGCTTGAATAGCCAAATTATACATTTTCTTTCTATTAGGATCTAAAAATCTTCATCTGTCTGTTGGCATGCGATGCAAATATCTCTGTGACACGTGCTAAAACGTTTAAACGATCAAGACTCGCAGCGGGCACCGGTTCATCAGAACTAAGACAGCCAATCAACGCTTTAAATTACACGTGTCTTAATATAACAAACAGAATGTTATGCAAAAACAAATGAAGGGCTTCGTTAGGAGTCTGATGACTTGGTCAGATAGTTTGCATACACGTCTCTTTCTGGTTTGTTCCTTTTTTTCTTTGAAGTAGTCTAATTGCTCGTCAATGTGCCATATTGAGCAAACTTATCATACTGTTGTCGAATTTTGCGAATTTCGGTATCCGTTGTAATGGCAGCGTAATTAATTTCTTATAATCTCATAGAAATATTTCCTAAATGATGGAGTATTTTTGTTAAAGCACAGTGAAACATATAACTATCATCAATTATAATTCAGTTAATATACATGTAATAAGATTAATATTTTTCAACATTGATCATTTCACTTGTACATACGGTAACTAAAATATGTAACCTCTTTTACAACATTTGATTTAGGAATAAGTGCATCTGATATTCACAATGGGACAAGCTTCAGCGATCTCTTCTTGTTTAGAGGAAGATACTTATATGCAAAAATAATTAAAATGATAAAATTAAAATTTATATACATTGTAATGGCTAATAATTTTGCTCGATAGCCATTAAAGCACCTGAGATTGCTTGTGTACTCGTCATCAACATGTACATGACGGTACAGAATTGGATCACAAAAAGTAAAGAGAACACATTGTCAAATTATTTTCTAATGATGTGAATTAAATTTTTATATCCAAATTATATTCAAGAATGATTGTACGACAAAAATTCAAACAATGTGAAAAGCGAAACTTTTGTATGCATATATTTATGTCCTTAATTTCTTACATATGTCCATGATTTCTCAGAGTGACTTTACTGCATTTTCAATTAATTAAAAATTGTAACCGCATTACCTGGATCCCGATTACAATCTCCTAGATACTTCCAAATGATTCATTTAGGAAATATTCTATGCAAATATAGTTCACTGAATGTCCTTCCTTGTATATTTTTTTTTATTATACATGTAGAATATACAGACCTGCGTTATTTGTATTCCAATCCATGTGCTGCACAAATTACACTAATTAATCTGACGAGAAATTTCCCTGGTATATTTCCTTTATTCCTAGAATATTCAAGTGTTTCCGAGAAGTGCACATGTAATGACATGCAGTTTTTTTTAAGAATGCATTTTAGAAGATTTTTTAATACAGTATAGATAAATACCTATTGATGCCTTTGAAGAAATTTCAAAAAATCCAATACCCATAATATTTTAAAAAGCTTAGGAAATTCTAAATTAATCGAGTCACATGTATACAATAAATAGCCAAATTACACCTATATCTTATATTGCAGAAAAGTGAAATCAATAGAAAACAAAGTACCCAAGTATTAACTGGTAACTATGGAATCCGGATAGGGCCATATAGTTCACTATCTCACCATCGAGCATCGATTAAGGGTTGATGGCGCGATAATGCGATGGTACGGTGACGATGAAGCGATGACAACGCTACTGTGCGGTAGCGGGAAGACTACGATGCGATGGTACGATAGCAAGATGGAGCGATAGTGAACATCGATTGCTTCATCGTCATCGCATTATCACACTATCGACCCAAACTTCAATGGTGCGATAGTGAATTACATGACCCTATCCAGACTCCATAGATATGAAATATACGAAACAGATCGAAACAAGGTGTTAAGTTAAATAAAAGTACCCCCCAATGCCCCCGAGTACCAATTGTGATGTGAAGTCAAAACAATAGCTCCTGGATATAGAATTTTAGTGATTTTATGAGATTTTAGTAGACAGAGAGAGAGGTTGATAATATAGTTATATCATGCCGATGTACAGTGTAGTAAATCCATTATGTTATCGAATTCTGTATTTATCGAAGATGGATGCAGATCGAGTGGGTTTGTATATATTGAGCAATCCTGATCGGGTGCTTATATATATATATATTTTAAACACGGACAGACAAACACAGAGATTTTTAGCTTATAGTGCATTTGAAAGAACATCATTAGTTAACTACGATAGCCTGACTTGAAAAGTTTACCTCAACGGTTTAAGAGTTAAAGCCATATATTAAAGTTTTCGCATACAGGACAAAAATATTAGGCTCCGATCTTTGGGAGTAAAAAAAATGTGTCCGTATATGTGTGTGTAAAGCTAAAATACCGGGATTATGAAATATTTGCCAGGTAATACTCATTGTTCTGTGTTATATGTGTGATGCACACATAGAATTACCTCTTATGTCCGTTTGTCAAATCCCCTGTTCTCCTTGTAATTTTCTTGCTCTCTTTTGCAAAAGAGTATAATTTTAAAAATATTAGTTTCTTCGTGCAGGAAAAATCTCTATCGTTCCTGTCATGAAACTGTCTTTGGACCAGTAAGTATATGTTCCTAAATCCATAAAAAATTTTTTGGATGGTCTGAGTAGTGCTAGTTATGTTAAATTTGTTTAAGACATTTTTTATGTTTCAAATAATAATAAAAAATAAATTTAGCCATATTTTTTCTCAATAAAAATACATGTATTTTTAAAATCTTTAACGTCTTTGCTGGACCGCTTTTATCCCATCTATCTGCGACAAGATAACATATCTGTGATACCCATTGAAACAAAGTGTATTCCCAGAATCTATAATCACATTATAATCTTCAATGCAGATGCGTGCCACGGTCAAAATCCATCAATTTCTTCTTCGGAGGAAGCATGTCTTAACCAAATAAATTGAACTTGTGACAATGAATGACATTATTTAATCACGATTCTTATTAATGTGATCACCCGATCGACAAATTGAACTGTTCAAAAACGAAACTGACACCAAAAGTTACATCCTTTGCCGATAAGAAATGCGATGTGTCAATTTCGAACCATGCGCGAGTTAATAGAAATACAATTTGTGCTCTAAAACAGAAAAATGGAAATTTGAAAGACTGGGCTATCAATTTGTTGGTCAAAAAAGCAGACCATGGCATTTCAAAATGTATATGGAGTTTTCTAAACAAAAAAACGCGCTTTGATTTAGTTTTTGTAAGGTTTGTAATTTTTCTTTCCTTTTTCTTCTCTGTTTGTTTGGTTTTTCGTTGGTATGATTGTTTTTGATTTAGTTTGTATGTTTTTTTTTGTTTAGTTCTGAAGACTTAAGAGTTCAAAGTTTAAAGAGAGAGAGAGAGAGGATGTATCAAAACTATTTTTGCTCAAAGTTGAAAAAAAATCAAATGTATAACTTTAAATTGTAAGAAATTAACTGTAAAAATAGTGTTATTTGTGCCTTATTATATGGATAATAAATAAATACGATTAAAGGCTTTTTTGGTCGCCGGAAGTTGTCTTTTGTCTCATTCCTGTAGTGCATTTTATGAGGTCGTCGCCGAAAGGGGCATCCGATTGCTTATTCTGATAACATTGAAGATTAGTTCATTTGCTTTCTTTCTTTATACATTTCCTTCAAGTTTGCATCTAATACATGTATACACATACAAGATTTTAGTTTGGTTTTTATAAATACATGTAGGTATATACACATAGTAGAGCTCTTTTCTTTTTTAATTTGATTTATACTGAAAAAGAAAATAGATAAATAAATTACACGACGTGCACCGGGGTAAGCTATTTACTTGCAAAACAGAAAAAAATGGTTTATTCTTCTTATGGCTTATAAACTGAATGTAAAAAAAAAAATTGGAAGGTCAAAAAAGCCTGTAAAAAATTGATATAGAATTAGATTCTGAATCCCAAGAACATCATACGCCCATGTAATTTGATAGCGAGGGTGAGTGATTGAACGGGGTTGAACATTATGTTTCTAAAGCCAACTTCTCAGTGGAAAACACAGCGTAATATTTACCACTTTTCAAAACCGAAAATAAATTTTCTCGCCTTCTAACGCTAATAGTGATACAAATTATATCACCTGCCATGACAACCTCATGACGTCTTGTCACCGGAAGTGAGTGTGTCCTCTTAAGGCATCAACTTCTGTTTTTGATTAAATTTGGTCAATTCGACATCTTTGTTTTTACATCCGCTAAGTGATTCCAAGATTAAATTGAGTCTTCTTGTTCACTTGTCTGGCGACCGTTGAGTTCATCGTAACGGACACAAAAGTCTCTAGGGACGCTGGGACGGTATTGACAAATCGTCTATGCTGACGCAGTAATTAAGTAAACGATCAATAAAGGGGCATTTAGTAGAAGCTTGATGATCAGAAAAGAAGACACCAACACCATTAAAGAACAATATTTGTATATTAAAACTATTTTAGGTGACTGACCAGAAAACAGCTTTGCTGCATGATCATACAGTGGCGGATCCAGGATTTTTACTTACAGCGCAAAGTTTAACATATTTCAAGGGGAAAAAAAGAGGGCTTGTCGGGTGCTCTTTACTTAATGCATATAAGAAATATAATCTTATCAAAATGTTATGTTACCATGATGAAACTTGACGATTTTTTTGGATTAGAATGTGAAATGGACATAAGTTTAAAATGCAAATTGGGTATCTTAAGAGACTGTAAATACATTTGATAAGAATACATAATATGTTTGATATCATATACTTATTGAAGGCTCATAGATCTTAAATTATTATGGTTTGATGATAACATTAAAAATTTGTGGTCTTGTGCAAAATATTAGTCACACAAAATTCCTCGCGCAGAGGTTTTTGCGACAATTTTAATCAGAAACTAAATATATCTCTTCAATGAATAAACAACCGCGCATAGCATTGAAATAGATATTAATTAACATAATTGTGTTAATATTAAAATTTAATTGAACTAATTCCTTGTCACATTAACTGTGTAGGTAAATTAATACATTCTTTAGCAGAAAATAGAAAAAAAATTAATCTCTAATAGAGATGTTGAATTCTAATTAACTCCTATTAACATTTCACATATGAATGGTTCTACGTAATAAAAAAAAGATAATAAAAAAAACAAAAAGGGAGAAAAAAAAACATACAACAAACAAACAAACAAAACCCAAAAAAGGTAGTTGTGTTTAATGGTTTCCACCATAAAAACTTAACACTCTGTTGTTTTGACATGGAGATGGATATGCAATAGCAAAGGCAACAGACATTAGGCGACAACTGCGGATATAAAAACCTGGAATAAATGAGGGAGAGTCTAATGATCAACAGGGGGAGGAGGGTACAGCAATACAGCAACATCAAGTCCTCTTTAAAAATGTCATCACTTGCTGGTTATGACGTTTCGGTGTTAATCTCAAAGAAAACTATAAGTCGACAAACCAGTGCGGACATTAAGTCGCAAGTATCCTGTATCATGGTCGAGAAGATTCTTTGATATCAGTCTTTTGTACTTCAATATTTATGTAAGCTGTCTGCTTAAAGGCAAAACATGATGAATAGTTGCGTTTTTCATCTTCGGAACATCAAGTTTTTCCCTTTCGAAGTTTGAAGCTAGGGGGATAATTTGCTGTTTTGTCCGTAAGTTCTGATTATGTGCCCTTGTCTTTGAATCTCTGCTTTAGCAGCTAAACTCTGTGGGGAAATCTTTGGCTCGGTATCATAGTTTATTATTGACAAATAATGTCACAGCATATTCTCTTCGTGGCAAAATGGCTATTTACTATGGCGAATGATCCCTTTATCTTCGCAAACAGTCGCAGCGGTTGGAGCCCGATTGGACACACATTTTCTATTATCGAAGTCATCACGTCATTATTTTCAGTTAAGAGCGACGTGTAAGACATAAAAATGAAGATAATCAGGACACAGTCCCGCGTCGCGCTGTCCGCTCTACCATCATTGGCTTTTTATTAGATTAACATTTCTTTATTGTGGTGGCTTTTTACTTTATTTTAGCGCTTGACCATATTGCTGTTCTAAATAGTCTTTTAATTGTTCAATATGGCTTCTGCCAATCTATAAACAAACTACAATAAACTTCGCTTTTCTAAATAAGAAAAACAAAAAACGCAGAATTGAAAAAAAAACACAAATATATATTTGCTTTTTTTTTCCAAACAAAATATTTGAAACTGTCAAGAAAATTGTTCATAAATATTCCTAAAGTTCTGCACTCATTATTATTGCTAAATACACTACTGCAATTTCTTGTATAATTACATATATGTATCCTTATGCCTAAAAATTAGTCAAAGATTTTTTTTTTGACAAGAACTATTATAACCCTCAAAAAGTGATTTTTTTTAAATCCCCTTTTTTTGCATAAATGACAAGAATAATATAAACTCTATGTATTATTTTTGAAAGCACTGGTGTCGGCTGTAAAGACGACCTATCTAAATTTTAAGATTTGCATCCAAATTTAAAATTACTTCCTCATTTGCTTTCATCTGAAGTAATCGTGTTCTACTGTCATTTCTTCTTGTCTAAAAATGAGTCGAAGGAACAGAATCTTTTTTTTTTTCTTGATGTGTAACACTTAAAAAAAATCATTTAATAAATTCAAAATGATGTAGGCCTACAATACAATTTTATTTCATAATGACAACACAGGTATGTCTTGGTCGCCAAATTGGCAAACAAATCTATCCATCTTAATAATTATGTATAAAGATTCTGGAATTTAAAAATCTATATTATATCAAGATATTGTCCTTTATTTTGTTAGACATTGTATAACTTGTATTTTTAAAAAAATGGCTGAAGTTTGATTTTCCAAATGACTCATATATGTAAAAATAAGAAGCATCTGGGCGAACGAATTGAACAATATGATAAAAATATTCCCTATTATTTTATTAGGAAAACAGGTTTCATGTTTATGGAAAATAGGTCCACTGTGTCCAATAAAAACCATTTATCATCATGACGTCATGGGACCACAAGCAACCATTATATCCAATTGTACAGAATATGGAGTATGTCCAGAGTCCAAGATATTAAACTGATAGCACAAACAGCTGTATTTAGCATAATTTCTATTTGTCTGACAATGTATTGTGATGTTGAGGCGCACGGTCGGACATCAAGCCTCCGGCTTCAAACGTCAGCTTATCTTTATTTGGAACAGACTAAATGGCCAACCAAAAATCATTCTGCAAATGGATTTTCAGTGTTTGAATTTCGTATCAAAATCCAATTATTCAATTACCATATTTACTGTGCGGCTTCAGAGTTTTTGCAAAATGCAATAGCAACAAATCTTCTTTGTTGGTTGAAAATAAAAAGAAATCGAATTTATATCAAAAAACCAGTGGCCATAAGGCAAAACCCATGAAAGCTGATTTCGGATCAGTTTTATCTGGTGCCCCTGGTCTATTTTGTCCAGAGATGAAGGTTTCAGCATATTGAATATGACAAGAAATCAGACAAAAATCGAGCCAGGGGACACTCATCTTTTACAGATTAAGATAAATATCTTTCACGTAAAACTTCATCCTTTGTTTTAAAAAAAAACTTTAGAAAATAATAAATTTAATAACAAAGGTGTCTCTAACTTTAAAAAATCGTATCGATATTTAAACAATCATAAAAATATTTTATTTTTAATTATATTTTGCAGGCATTTTAATGGACCTGAGATTTATACAACTATTTGTTTAAATAATTTTCTTTTGGAATGAGACTTGACAAAAGAAAGGCATGGAAATAGGATAAGAACATGTCAATCAATCAAAAAAAAAACTATAAGAATTGAGAAAAAAGAAGGGGGAAGACAATCAATTTTGCTGCGTATTTTACACATTGAAAAGGTAATTTTCTGGTCTGCACGAGTATGCCAAAGAAATGACCCTTTGTCGAACAAAAACGAAACAAGTAGGAATGAAAGAACCTATGAATCAAAATAAATGTTTTATTTCGGACGCCATCGGGATCGGCAGCTGTTTTGTGCCGATAAGCATGGCGACCTATACGCAAAATCCATCAGCGCCGGACAAACCATAGACAAGCTTGAGATATGTGTTCACAAATCCACATAAAAACTGGATTATAATGTATCAGAGAAAGGGTTCTGGCATTATTATCATTTTATTTGTTTTTTACACAGAACTGATAAATATTCCTGGAGATTTTGAAAATTCGGAATGAGGATGCAATGAAACAACATACTTGCACGTTATGTTCAGCGTGAACTAAAAAAGCCATTTTTATTATTTTTTTTAAATGCATACATTAATGTTCTCTTTTTTTATGAAACATAGAAATAACTTTAATCCCGGCAAAATCACAGCATTACTGCATGTTTTATTCTGACTGAGGTGCTATTATTGCTGCTTATCATTTGAAATATTTTCAGCTTTGAGATGAAAGATTAATGTCTGAAGAAAAATACATTGTAAAAGAGCTGTTGATTTTTATCAATTTATGTTACTTTTTCTTTGTTCCCAAATATCTTGATTTGGTGTTGCAAAAAATATAGAATGGCTGCTTCATATACAATATGGTGCTAAATTTAAAACCCATTAAATCAAAAATATATTGACTTGACAATTTATATAGAGGAACAATCCTATGTTAAATGCAATTTAAAAAACGATGAAAGAGAACAGTAAAAAATGAAACTTTTTATCGTGGCCTTTATGAATTTTTTAATATTATTGTCATTCAACACATTGTATTGACTACTTTATACTGGCAATTATTGTCTAATCGCCAATTATTACCATCTTATTTAATAAAACTGCAATTTATTTTTTAGGTACTACGAAAATATCAAAGACGCATTGAATAAATATTTAAAAAGCCATGTTAAAATACCGAACCTAATTTACATCTCATTATACATGTAACAGAGGGAAAAATTTAGAGATCAGCGGAAAATGATAACCGATTTGAACTGAGCTTTTTATCGGCTGGCAAGATAGGTAATCAAAGGCTATATGGCAATATGGAGGTGAAATGGACCGAAGAAAACAGTGAAGAGTAGTAATCAACGCATCTTACATAGATTTGTGATGGCAAAAGCGAAAGAGAAAAAGCGGGTGCTTTCTTTTCCTCTCTGCGAATGCAGTTCACTTGAGGATTTAGAGGGGATCCAGGGTTAGAAAATATTCATATTAAGATTAAGAGATCATTTTTTCTTTGGGTGAGATATTGCATTCATTATGTCCCCCAAACCCTGAACTTTTCAGGAATTCAGGATCCGCCATGGAAGATTGCATTTTTTTTTTTAAAACGAGAAGCTTTGATTCCAATTAATTTCTGTACTGCAAACAAAGTATTGAGTACAAGAAATACTGTTTCAAATGTTCGATGCCTTCACACATTTCTCTTTCTTCATATCTATATATCAAATTATTACTGTTACATCTATAACCTTTACCATTCAGTGTCGCAATATCTTTTTGTCTTTGGTGCATGTCTCTAAATAAAACTTCAAATTAAACGCATATGAAAATATTTATTTTTCAGATACTTCGGACAATTTAAATGTCATTATATCAACTAACTCTTTCAACAACACGCACAGAATCCGGAACTGTTTAACGTTTTCCGAACCGAAAAATACGTTGTTTATGAGTCGCAATCGAAAACACCGGGTTGCTCCACGCTGTATCACCAAAAGAACGACAACTACACGGTCTATAGAGCGCTGGCAGAAGCAAGCGCCACTCAGCTCCTTTACAAGAGTTTATGTTTGCAATATTATTAAACTAACAGAAGCGATCATTTCCGTCTGTTGCCGAAATGAACATGTAAAAGGCGGAGCTCCTGTCTCGATGCGTTGAAAGATGCGCGAAAAGGTATGTCTAGTCTACTGTCGGACAGACGGCCGTTAGGCCATGCTTTAAGAAATATGTTCAGAAATGAAAAAAAAAATTATAAACTTACATCAGACAGATTTGCTTGATGCAAATATATTTATGTGATTTTACTTTTTAAATAGGCCAGAAACTTAAAAAAAAAGAAGAGAAATTGTGAGTTCCATTTTAAAATTATTTATAAGCAGCATGATAATCCCTTCCAGATAACAGCGCTCACTTACTTTGCCGATTTATGTTACTATACATATAAATATTTCCATTAAAACAATGCCACTTAGTGATCGTTTAATTGAACTATTGGGATCAATAACTGACAAGTATTTCAGGTGTACGAATATTACCTTATTGCGATTTTTATCTTAATCTGATCAATGTTTAACAAAGGTCAATAGGCGAAAATGCACCTCTAAGGGTTAGATTCCGCTCGGGTATGGCGAAGCGATCGTTCTGTGGTAGATCCGAACTCTGCTAATGGATATTAATGGCTGCAATTAGAACCTATGCTCCCAAAAGAATCGAAAATTAATCATATTTATGTACATATATACTTAAGGACATTAATATTGTAGACATGGTCAAAATTCCATGGGCTGCAAATGCACGTCTTGCTTCTTTAAGCAATTTCCGCGCTTACTCCCTGCAGAATTGAACTGTTTCAGACATAATTGCAAATCTTACATCTACATCTACTTAAATGAATCCTCCCTTAGGTATATAGTTTGCTGAACAAACGATTAAACAGATATTATCGATAAATTCCGACATTACTCTTGTTTCTTCTCTATCTGATTGAAACAGAAAACTTTTCGAATACAGATAAAGATCTTCTGTTTTACATGTATAATACATCCTGACATTTATACGTCCGGTGAGTAGATGTAAATTTCAGCCGTAAAATGATGTAAATTTCAGGAGGTGGCCGCAGGCTGACATCTTTGTTGTCAGAATCTTGTGTACATATCACCTGCTCACCCCTCGGCGCTGTGCAAGTCCCGACCTTAATGTCCGTACAAACACCTTCTGGTAGATTTGGTATACCGTTGTCATTAGGTATTTGGCAACGCTGCTGTTTTTTGTAAATTCAGTCATATTTAAGGTTTTAGCACTCAATTAAACGAAACGTTTAATTTCAGAGATACATGTACCTTGTAATTAGTTGAAAAACTTTCTGTATTTTATTTTAATGATACGTCACTTAGAAATGTTAAAAAATTATGTCAATATCATGTACATGTACCTCAGCCCTGTTTGAGTCATAGAACAAGAATATAAATTTGAGATTGTATTTGTACATATAATTTTTCCAAAGTCTAAATATCATATATATCAGATATGGTTTACATGTAATTTTTTGACTGTTTTTCCTCCGTTGAAAAAGAAAACAACACCAGCTGGTATCCGTATGCTTTTCAAAAAATAGTCATTGACAAATTTGACACCGTAAGGCGACAAGTCTAAGATTGTTCGTTATATATCATCTTCTCATAAAAGGGTCAATGAACAGAAAAATTAAAGTTGTAATTACTTAAATTGTTGTTTCACAAGACCAAGATAGATGGGTTTCAGTACTATGCGTTTGTGGGACATAAATCTCAACACAAAATATTTAGACATTTTGCCAATATTTTGCCCTGGCAAAGTGTTATAACGTGGGAGCTTCGGCTCAAACACGTAACTAATTAATGCTGTATGTTTACACCAAAATAAACAAATATTTCTAATGACCCACAGTGTATTCTGCTAACGGTACATTGTATATGTGGGGGAGGCATAATGTCTAGCTATATTAAAAACATACATAAATTGTATTTTTTATCCCTCTGATACAAACATGTTTTATTTGAGTTTGCCGTTTATTTCCGGTGATCTCTATTGCTCTTCATCCATACCACTTAACTAAGATATTTTCGCCAATAGTTCCAATTTTGGGGTGTTGCTGACAAACGAAGAGATGATTTAAGCATCACCTCTGGATCGAAGAGACGGGTTGATGAGCTCGCGAGTTTCATCATGTCACAGCCTAACGTTATAATGAAAGTCCACACTATCTTTGAAAGTATATTGATATAGGTAGAACTTTTCTTCAGCTTAAAAGTGAATAATAATAATTCGGGAAAAAGCAGAGTTCGATTTTGCAAACACAAACTATATTCAGAATATTAATCAAAGAACAAAGAAGTTTATAGCTACTTGGGCTTTTAAACAGCATTTCAATTCAAAGTCAAAGCGTCGAAATGAAAATCAGGCGTCTATTCTCAGAATATTGCAAGTCAGGAATACGCCATTTTCTGGAACCTTCATGCAATGGAAACGATGCGAAGAGTTTATGGTTGTAAAGGGAAAATTTATCTTCGGTAAAAGAAAAAAAATCGTTTTAGGCCTCATAAATTTAAAATTTAGATTCTCATCCTAATTTGCTAAAAAAGTGGGGCGGATGGGCGGATTTTATTTTTTATTTTTTAAAGTATCAACAAAACATTCGTACACGTAATTTTTACATTATGTTAATGCCAATATGAATAGATTTATTTATTGCTACCATATTCTTTTAAATATCTACAGAAGATTCTTGTTGTAGAAAATTAAAATATTTATAGTTTTATTAACAAATTATCAAGTACACAGATACCTGGATACGGCACACGCCAAACAAAATGAGGTGCTGATCCTAATAAATTGCATATGCATGTTTTCTCGTCGGCCTTTCCCCATATACCTTATAGTTTTACCAACAACTCCTTCTGTTCTGTGTGATATACAGATATCACAGATTTCCACTGTCCTCATACATTCAATCGTTCTTGAAACTTGACATGTTCGACATTAAAATATATCATATTTGCAAAACAGGATTGTGTAAAGGCTTATTAGTGGTCCTTTTACGAGTTTTTGTCCACATGTGTCTAGACTTAAGGATAAACAAAACAAACTTTTTTTCCGAAATCAGCAATATATATCTATTCATATACATGTAAGTATATATAACTTGAAAATAACGTTTGCCGAAGTAAGTGTGAGAATTTTGTACGGTTTTGTAATAACGTCATAAAATGTGTGTCAAAATTTGTAAAGATTTATATAGAAAATGGCACAAAGTCGCAAATTTGAACAATTTAGGAATTAGTTATTTTAAAATCAGTCAAAAAATATATATCAATCCATGTATCAAATTTTGTTTGTGCTATGTATCCTTGTTAAACTCAACAGCTTTCGATTGCAATATCGAAGGAATTCTTTGGAGAGTTTTATCAATGTGTTCAAACATCGAGAAATGAAAGAAAAAAGGTTTCTTTCAGAGACTTTTCACAATTGTATTATGCAAGAAATTACACACAATTCATGCAGATATACATTTTTCACAATGTTCATGCAGACATAAAAAAAAAGAATTATGATGCTTGGGAAACTATTTCTATAAATGAGATAACTTTATCAGCAATGGTTTCATTGCAATTACACTACATAAATAGTCATCCATATAACGTTATTTTTTTTAATTAAAAACATGATTGTTACACTAAATGATATAGTATCTCATTTGTTGAAACTCTGTATCATAAGGTGTATTAATTTCAGTTCTAACAAAAAGGGTAATGTTACAAATTTGTCTTCTAACAATATCTCCTACATTTGATTATACATCGAATATCCACCTAGGACAAGAAATCGAAACACTAACAATGTTCTTCTCATTTGCTGATAATTGAATTTCTAAACTTTATTTACCCCAATCTCTGTTTTATTGTACTGTCAAATTAAGAAATGTTAGAGTTAACATTAACGTATTATTTCTGCAAATGAAACACGTAATATAAGAACAGCATTATTTTTTTTTCCTCCAAGGACTCTTACCCTGAAAAAGGATGGGTTTGCAAAAGCGGATGTTTCTGGCCTACATTGCATGTAAAGTTCCTACGAATTGGTCCCAAGTTTGTGTATGGTTTTATTTCAAGGATTATACATTCTCATGAATATGAATGCTAGAAACAGACTTGGTAGTAGAGTGTGCACTAATAGAAATCTCTTAAAAAATAAAGAATTTAATAAAAAAAAAATGTTACTCATTTTATAACCTATATTCTTGAATGTAACAATGAACCATGTCGGTATTTCCTATTTTAAAATTTATACAATTTTGCAAAGCTCTAGAATTGTTAATTCAGAAACAGGTTTAACTAATCTTAGTTATGCATATTCCAATTACATATAAACAAAATTAATTTATGTATTTCAGTTTAATAGGCGAAAATAATTTCGTCAAGAAGTGACATTAACATTTCAATAATTATTTAATTTTCTCTAGATTTTTGTTATATTCCAATGCCTAGTATCCTTGGACAGTGGACATCGTTACAAACTTGTCTCCTACAATCTCCGGACGCTACGACTCTTCCGCGAACAAGCTGTTTTGCATAAAACGGGTTTCTGCAATCGTTTTTCTCATTTATCAAGATTTCCATAGCACTTAGCAGCATCGCATTTATCTTTCGCTAGCTGTTTGCTTTAATTAAATTTACAATGCACATTTCATGCCCCGCGGTCGATTTGTTATTGGGAAGAAATGGACACGGATGCAATCCGTCTCGTTACAATGACTCTAGTGCTATCATGGTGCTGAAATGAGTCAATTTACCAGCAATGAAAGTGAAGCTTTTCATAGTGAATTAGATTTCTTTTGATCGATCCAGCATTAACCTTTGTAGTCGCCATTATTCCTTACTTGACAGATCCTTAAGAATTTGATAGAAAAGAGCAACAAAATCAAGTCCCTAAACTCTTATGATTATTGAAAGTAATGCGATTGTACTGAAGTTTGTGATCAACTGTGCAAAAATATTTCATCATTAATAATTGTCATCCGTTTTTCTTTTTCCGTGGAAAAGAAGGACAAACCAATGAATTTTAGGTGCCATAACGCAATAAAAACTACTTTGCAATTGATGTATGATTTCAAGACATATGTTAGATGATGTAAGGGGTTTTGTTTCAGATATTAATAAACTCACTGACCAAACGCTTGGTTTTCTTTTAACTTGATGGATGGACTCAGCTCAATCTTATCTTGTCCAAGTCTGTATTTTTCTCCAGTTTTTGACATGCTGACAATATCTAAAATATGCAAGAAATGTTTAAGAAAAATAAGATAAAACTTCACTTTATGGATGTTATATTACCTATTGTCAACTCGCAGCTGTGTTATGGATATAAAATAAAGAGGGATTCAAACTCATAATAAAACGATTTGCAGAATTACGTGTGAAGAAAATGTATTGATAAACGGATTTGGTCGAAAGTTTGAATTGAATAACGAAGACGTTTAACAGCAATATAATGGCCAAAAAATTAAAAGTGTTCGATTGGTTTAACTGAAATTTACATAATACAGCGATTTTTATGAAATAAAATGTATCGGCTGTTCGGTAATGACCAGTATTGTAAAAGCATGTTATCCATTTTCCCTTAATATATACAAATGTTACAGCTTTATAAAAGCAATATATTGAAAATAAAAAGGGTTCCCGAGGAAACCAAAATATATTGAATAACCACACCTGGAAGTTATTAATAGACAATTATCATCACATTGACTCCAAGATTTATTCAAGAATACAATGCTCAAGTAGAGAAAAGTACCATATATTCCTTCTTTCTTTTATAAAAAAAACTAATGCAAAATTTGTTTATAACAACAAATTTAGCAAAAATATATCAAAATCTTATTAAAGACACTAATTATCTATAGTAATTTCATCAAGCTTTTTTTTTGAAAGTGTATTTTTAAAAGTCGCCTTTTTAAGGTTAAAATACATTTTGCAATCCCTGAATATTCAATGACAAAGGAAGTTTGTCATGAATTTTTTTTCATAGGATTTCACTAATTCTATATAGAGATTTTATCCGAATAATTAACATGCACAAAGAAAAAACGTACTTGTAAGGCCATTCCATGATTATTATTCTCTTCGGGGAATTCCCTCACTTTTAGAGAGAGGGGCATCTTTAAATTATCCTTTAGTTTCGAGCATTATATTTTTCATCATGCTTTTTCCAACAATGTATTTTTTTATTTTTAAGTTGTGTCTGCGTAGACATCGAGTTAGATATGCAAAAAGACTTTCAGTATCTCAAAGTTTCCACTTTGGTAAAAAATAAAATTTTAAGGAAGATTTCATCCAATATCCGAAAAAAATTATAAAAGTGTTGAACTCGGTAACTAGTTCAGAGCTAAATATTCCGTGCACGCAAAGACAACAAGCTAAATAAGATCTTTTAATTAAAAAGTACTTATTGTCACATAAATTACAGAGGGTGGAACAATCTTGTTCAAATTAAATTATTCCGTGTTTTGACATTCATTAAAGATTTGAACTTCGGCATACTTTAAAATATCTTAATGATCTATACATAGTAAAAGTACATGTTCATTTTTGTCCTAGGACTATTAAGATGATGCTAAAAGTGTTTTATTATCAATATAAATACATTACTAAAATTGTTTTTTTATGAATGAAACTTTCCATATGTTGGGGTTATTTTTTTTTTTTGTTGTACCTCTTCCTTTACCATGTTTAACATTCAAAATAATTATTGCATTTACATAATATCAATGGGAAAGCAATTTATTTAAAGAAATATACACTCATTAATTATATTTTCATTTGATCAATTTTAAGACCCTTTCCGGCACTAGGGGATAGATACACCTTAGGTGTCACCGACAAAAAAATCCATCATTTGTTGCATGTCATTAGACACGTCATTTTAATTATTAAAAGGTGACTTTTAAATTGTATATTCAATTTTAATTACCTTACACTCTTTAAGCTTTCTCCTCTTTTCTTGACACAGGATCTGAGAAGTTGTCTCTTATTTATTTATCTTAAAGACAAAATTAACAAATTCAAATCAAGTGTCATAAGTGAAAATTCTGTTCAATAACATAACCGTACTATTTTAAAAATTATTTTTTAAATAAAATAAAACTTTTATAACCCTTCTCCAACTGCTTTTTTTATATTTGTTATGTGAAAAATTAACTTTTTTATATTAGATGACAGGAAAGCACGGTCCTGCAACACGTGCAGTGATAAGCTAACTGCTTATAAATCACGGGTGTCGTCCAATACACACTAGCTATAATGTAAACTCCTATGTACCTTTGAACTAAGGTGTGAAAATAATGACAATACGGTATAATTAGTCCCTTTTCTCATTTGTTAAGAAGCGGAACAGTAAACATTTATCTTGACCCCTAGCAACATGAAATTGGTTCTCATTTGTTATTCAAATCTGGATGTGGCTTTCTCCGTCACTGAAACACGACCCGGCATATTTCACCTTGATTTTTTGACATCAGTTGTGTCCTCGTGTGATATAGATATAATTGCGCATCAAATTTATGAATCTTTAACATGTCTCATGGTCCGCGATCAGTGGTAAGATAGACTTTGAAGTAAGCATGTCCGAAACATTGTCTTCTCTTGCAGAAAACGAGCTGAGGGTCGAATCCGGACACAGGGGCTCCTTGCTTATGACTTTTTCATCGGTATACAAAAAGACCAGAACTATTTGAGACAGGCTGACACAATTAAGTTCGGACACAAATTTGTCTAGATAGTGAGACATATATTCTATAGATACATGCTAATAAATATAGTATTGCCTTTGAAAGGTCATGTCATACAGTTAGTTATGAATAGATACCGGTATGATAACTGATCACAGACATTTCAATATGTACAGGCACGTAGTAGGGAGGAAGGAGGGCAGGTTACCTGTCTCCTTCCCCCACTTTTTTTCCTTTCCAACATAACCTTTTACTGCTGAAAATGTTCATCGAAAGACTGGTTTCTGCCCCCCCCCCCCACTTTTTGTTGCAGTATAGTCAAATGAAGGTGATTGGCTGATATATTGATAAAATTTGGTTGTGAAAAAAGTTGGTTTGTTGTGTTGAAAAAAACTTATTTTTTGGCCTCTCCAAGATTTTTTTTCCTGTTGAAAGCAGAGGGAGAATTAACACCTTAACTTCTTACCGATATTCTGCAAACTATTTGGCAGACAGAAACAGCACCAGACGGTTGGGAGGTTGGTCGCAGGAAAGGTGACAGCTGACACAGATAATTGGAGAGGAATAATGTTGCTGTCAGGTCCAGCAATATCATTAGCAGAGTCATCTTAAACGGAATGGCCTCAGTGATAGACCCATACAATGTGCCCTCTTAAAGGATAAGATGGATTCAGAACAAAAAACCATGTGCAAACCAGATTTGAGGCAAATTCACGCTGTATGCCAACTTCATTGACTTTGCCAAAGCATTTGACAGCATACACTGTCCTGCTTTATGGAAGATCCTCACACATCATGGCATCCCTAACAAGATCATTTCTATCATTCAGATGCTTTACGAGGACTTCCAAGCAAAGGTGATCTGCGGCACAGAACTGACAGACAGCTTCCCAATCCCGCGGGTGCGACAGGGATGTCTGCTTTCACTATTGCTCTTTACTTTAAGTATAGACTGGATTATGAACATGATAATAGTCAGGCCAATAGAGGAATATCCTGGACGTTTCAAAAGTCGCTCGAATTTCTTGACTTCGCAGATGACATCGCCTTTATAGCACAGCGGCATAAGGATACTAGTATTCAAAACAAAATTGATGACCTAGTCAAGTATAGCAGACAAATCGGACTAAAATACATGTATAAATATAAACAAAACAAAATTATTGAAGATAAATACAAAGGTTAACAAAGAAGTCACGGCAAACAACAATAGAAACAAAGAAGTAGACAATTTCATATATCTTGACAGCAAGATCACAGCCAATGGAGACTCCACCATGGTCTTTGAAAATAGAATTGCAAAAGGCGTGCATCCTTGGCAAACCGACGGAACACCTGGAAGTCTTCAATTATCAGAACCAAAACCAAAATTAGGATTTTCAAAACAAATATTGTATTTAAGTCTTCCTTTATGGATCTGAGTCCTGGAAGGTGACAAACAACATCACACAAAAATTAGACACCTTCCAAACAAGATAATAGCCCAAATAAGTATTTTCAAATAACAAATATTATTTGATTGTAGCTCCTTATGGATTTGAGTCCTGGAAGGTGTCAAAACAACATCACACAAAAACTAGACACCTTCCAAACAAGAGACCTCTGTAGAATACTCAAGATCATATCTGACCAGATTAAAGAAAAGCGATGGAAATGGATTGGTCATGTTCTAAGAATGGAAACGTAGGATATAACAAGGGTAGCCTTAAGCTGGACTCCACCAGGAAAGCGAAATAGAGGGCAACTAAAAGAGACATGACGGCGATTAACAGAAAAAAAGAGTTAAAGATCAGGATTGGAATTTGGGCATGGTGCAGCAAATGTCAGCGGACAGACAGATATGGAGGTCCTGTGTGCAGGTCTTTCATGCTCAAGCGCGAAGAGAACTAGTAAATAAGTTTATTTTTCAGGTAAGTTGTCATTTTTTTCTGACTCCCCCTTTCAAAAACGATACTACGTGCTTGATGTATACTACTTTGTTGGTGTTTGCTTTGTTTATATGTTTTTGATAGGTTGAAGAAAGCTTCAGTATTAAAACCATTAGTCATCCGTTGTTGTAAAAGGTTAGTGTATTTATAAGATCTTGTGCTCTTGGCTGTTTGTCACGGAAGTCGTGCGCAGCATCGAAATTCTTAAACGATACATGTATTGTAGATTTCAGAGGAAGGAAATATAACCTAGGCCGAAATTTCTCCAAGGCGATGAACACATGTATTACAAGACATAAAAATACTTCGTAACTGAAACAAATATCAGTATTATTCACATTACCTCATGATCACAATCGTGTTGTACAGTGCATCTAAAAGCTTTCTGTTACGAAAGTCTGTCTTTGGGACCTTAGACCTAACAGATTTGTAAGCATATACAGGTACTTTTTATTTACTTAAGAAACAACGATGAGCAATTTGATATTGGGATGATAAGCAAAAGTTATGAAATATTTCTGTCGGGAAATGAACAAGTCAGTCCATTTTGTTTGACAATAATTACCCAACACTTTTCTCTGATCCAATCTATTAACTTAAGAGTGTCTTTTTTCATTTCAATTAAAAAAAAATCACGAGAAAACACATACACATATACAACGAATCCAGCTACATGTATTGACTTCCATAAAACAAAATAAGGAATTTTTTCGGTTATCTTGCGCCAGCTAAAGTAATAATGAATATAATTCGCAATCATCTAAAAAGTGCCTTTCAATCATATTAAAGGCTTGCAAACAGGCAGTTAATGGGTATATCTTCAATTAATAAAGCTGTACACTAAAACAGTGCATTTATTCCAAATGCACTGTGGAAGGAAACGAAACTTGGCAACCATGCATTTCACAGTATGACACAACAGGTACATGTACTTCACGATGTAAAAGAGGAAGCAAAAAATGCACGTTTTGCAGATTCAAATGACGTTCATTGATGAAGTTTGTCTTTCTTTTAAGATATGATAGCTTTAATTACAAATTTACGTTCAAACATATAAAATCTGTCAAAAATTGAAATGACTTTTACAACACGAGCAGTGATTACCCATAGTTTCCTTAATCCAGTAAAAAGAGTTCATTACTAAAAGTTTTAATTTATTCTTTTCAATTAAGTGTTTAATCATTTTCTACATTTCTGACATAATGCTGTTCATTCATTAACAGTTGCTTTTATTGCCTAATTTTCGTTCAATCAAAGAATATTGCATGTTAATAGATATGTTTTGACATTTATTTGTTTCCATCAAATGAAAAAAAGAACACAATGCCTTTTTTCTTCTCTATTCAGCCTATATGTTAGCTGGTGTTTCGGGCGACATGTAGGAATTACCAATGTATTTCGAGTGATAAAAAATTTCATCTCCACATATCGAATATTTCGTCAAAGTAAACCAAAGAAAAACTGACATTCCGACAAGTATTTAGAAAAAGAAATGCGGCTTCCAAAAGCAACAACAACAACAAACTTGCTAATAAATTTCTGAAACGTGAAGCATCTACAATAATGCAGAAGAAAAGAAAATCATTAACATTAATTATAATGAAAGCAGTGACATAGGTCTCTGATGAAAGAAATAGTCTCCATTTTTTTTTTTACAGGAAATTAATAATATAATAATGACCTCATCCTTGCAGACAGACAACAGCAGGGGGAAAAAAGAAAAAGACAAACTGAATACATTGGCTGATAAAAGAGACGGCTCCAAAGCTCTGAAATACATTTTTGCAACTGAATTACAAAAGCGTACAGTGATGTCAAATTAGTATTAAACACTGGCAAAAACACGACTAAGATTCTAAGAATTGAACAAAAATGACACGGCGACATTGTACAAAGAGAATGAAATATACATTTGAGAACTTAGAACATGCTGGAGAGAGGGGTCAACTCTCGGTATCAATTCTCCCTCCGGTGAATGTAAATATTAGGATGTATATCAAAGACCTCTCTCTGGATGATAAACCCAGACTCGTGTTAGTTTGTATATGATATGAATGACTTGTATATCAATATTTAAGTAAGAATGTTTGCCCTACGATTTGTTTTTATGATGTGTTTATTTTTTCGGTGTCGAGTATATATCACTGTTCGTTGTTAATACAGACGCCACTTCGCGAAATGAAACCCAAAGAACCAATGCACGCTTTGAATTCATTTTATTTAAAGAAAATCCCAGAAAGCACTGATTATAAAACGAACTACTTATAATTAGGATAAAGTCTTTGGGTCCTAACAGTTACCTGAATATCACAAGGCAGGCTTTTGTTGTCTTTGTTACGTGTGCCATTTCCTTAGCTTGGTTCTAACAGCAATGATATAAGCACAAATTATTACAAGGACATTTTAATATTAATATAGCAATTAGGAGTCTTGCTTTTTTCTTATCTTGTTCTTTAAATCCCTTTATATTGTAATCTGAAAGACTGAAAATCTCTAGCTGTCTTATAGACCATAATTTGAACAAATATCTTGAATCTACACTTCTTGGGGATGGTTACTTGCATGTGTAAGTTTTACAATTTGTAGCCTTGTAGTTTTCTATTCATTTCCATGTAAAACCTTTGACCCCTTTGCTGATCCAATTCTGTCAACTATTTTTAATCACCCCACTCTATATTTTTACTACATGTACCTTTATGATATTTCACAATCATTTACCTTCGCAAAAGATTTAAATAAATCTGAATTGCCGTTGCCCGCATATTCAATGCAAATGCGTGATCGGGAGGTCGTGAGCTCGAATCTAGACCGCGACTGACCTAAGTCGATAAAAAATGGGTAGAAACTGTTCTTTCGCCATGCGCTCGGCACTTTGAAGTGAAAGTTGCGGGTCCTTCGGATGAGACCTTAAAAACCGAGGCCCCGTGTCACGGCAGGCGTTGGCACGATAAAGATCCCTCTCTGGTCAATGGCCCTGAGTGCCGAGAAAAGGTCAAAATTTGAAGGCTTTCACCGGTATATGGTGACGTCTCTATATGAGTGAAAAATTCTCGAATGGGACGTATAACAACAAACAATCAATCAATGCAAATGTGGTATATAACCCTGTACAATAGTAGATGTACTATAGAAGATGCTGAAATCAAAAGAAGGACTAAGAAAAGACTAATACAGAGAGTAATATGCTCCTTCCTAAATATTCAGAAAGAAATTCGTGAAAATTCACGTTCCCCACATTTTATGGATACATAAAATGTGAGTTTTCTCTCAAATTCCTTGGAAAATTTTCAAGTTTAATTTTTCATCCTTATGTTCTTCAACTGATGAGTAATATAGCGCTTCATGAAAAATACTTTGGTCATAACTTCAAGAACTTCTAAAACAGAATTACATTAATTTGCTTAATTGATCAAATTCAAATTAAATACTTGTATTTCTAAAATTTTAGCGATGACGTGCGAGATTTAACTTTTTTTAAGCTCAAGAAATCTACAACCAATGACAGTTCAATAAATACATTGACAAAGCTTTGTTATTAATGTTCAAGGACTTAAGGTTAATTTGGTATGTGCAGATCGGGGATTTGCAGAATTAATTGATAATTCTACCAATACGAAACGGTACCTATAGAGTCTAATTTTTTGATTTGTATTCTTTGATAGTTCCAGATTGACAATCCAACTCATGTATACAGCACCTGTTGATTTGACATTTGACTTGCAGCTTGTAAATTCTTGCGTGTATTTTTTACGAAGTCAATGAACATATGGCATTTGATGTAATTCGATCAATTAATTTTATTATTTTTTTTAATTCAGTTTTTTTTTCTTCCGTATTCTTCGTGGGCGCCTTTTCCCCCCTGAATTTGATGAAGTTTGTTTTCAAAACATGTACGGCCCAATGACATTTCAATAATTACACAGGTATAAATCCACTTTTAAGTTACATGCAGCTGCGTACAACATTGTTTTCTCTGCATTTTATTGAACATTTATGACCTGTCTTTGTGTTACAAAAAGTTTCTTTTATATATTAAAATGGTATTTACCTTCCTATGATATTACAAAGATGAATACATTGTATGTATTGTTTTATTATTTTCGTAACTTACCTAAGAAAGGAAAGATGCCTGCAATGTATGGAACACCATATTAACAAATCTTCAAATATTTATATCTATCTTCAAATAATTGTACCTGTCTTCAAATCAGTTGTACCCATCTCCAAATAAAATGAAGATAGGGTTAATTCAGTTATACCTATCTTTAATTCATTTGGAAATAGGTAAATTGATTTGAACATAGGTATCAATGAATTGAAGATAGGTACAAACACCATGAACTAAAGATAGCTATAATTGATGTAAAGATAGGTGCTATTGAATTGAACCTAGGTATAATTGATTTGTACCTATCTTTAAATCCTTTGAGAAGATGTATCTTTAAATCAATTGTACCAATCTTTGAAATCAATTGTACCTATCTCTAAATGAATTTATACGGAAGCCGGTAGGTGGCAGGTAGAAAAATATTTTATCTGGCGGCCGCCACATAACTGGCGGCCGCCAGAAACTTATCTGGCGGCCGACAGTTAACCTTCTGGCGGCTGCCAGATCTATTTATCTGGCGGCCGCCAGATATTATATGGCGGTCGCCAAATAAATAGATCTGGCGGCCGCCAGATAAAATATTTTTTCTACCTGGCACCAACCGGCTTCCGTAAATTTAAGATAGGTATAATTCAATTGAACCTATCTGCAATTGAATTGAACCTATCTATAATATAATTAAAGATAGGTGTAATTCCTTTGAACCTAGGTTCAATTATTTAAAGATGGTGTAATTATTTATACCTCTCTTTAATTCAATTAAACTATCTTTAATTCAGTTGTACCTATCTTCAATTCAATTTTTTTGATTTGTACCTTTCTTCAAATCAAATCTTCAAATCAATTGTACCTGTCTCTAATTGAGTCGAAGAGAGGTTTAATTCAATTAAACATATCTTTAATTCATTTGGAAATTGGTACAATTGATTTTAAAATATGTATAATTGAATTAAAGATAGATACAAATACCATGAATTAAAGATAGGTATAATTGATTTAAAGATAGGTGCAATTGAATTGAACCTAGGTACAATATCTTTAAATCATTTGCGGAGATGTATTAATTGTACCTATTTTTAAATTAATTGTATCTATTTTCAAATGAATTAAAGATAGGTATAATTCTATTGAACCTATCTGTAATTGAATTGAACCTATTTTTTATAATGGAATTAAAGATAGTTTTAATTCATCAGAACCTAGATTCAATTATTTAAAGATAGGTGTAATTATTTATCTTCAATATCTTTAATTCATTTAAACCTACATGTATCTCTAATTCAATTGTACCTATCTTCAATTTAGTTGAAGATAAGTACAATTATTTGAAGATAGGCACACTTATTTGAAGATAGGTACAAATATTTGAATATATGTTAATTTGGCGTTCCATAGTAATGCGATTCTGAATGTATCATACACGAAAAACTTTTATTTGTGGAGATGTTTGAGCACAGCTTCATTTCTTGTCGTCCGAAAAACTCCAGAACAAAGAAAATTTATGTATAAATGTGTGTCTGTGTTAAATATAAACATATTATTTACATGGTTTTCCGGAATACGAAAAATTCAGTACAAAAACACATCTTAATGTCCAGTGAAAAATTTGACTTGTTCAGTATAAGTCGGTTATGGTACAAACGAGCACTACTGTACATTTGTATTCAAATCCAAATATCATTTCCTCTCCTTAATTAGGGAGGTAAATGAGGAAATGCCGTGGGTGCGTGACGTGTCCCTAGTTCTTATCTGCATGTTGTTTGGAATATGTCATCAATGTTTCATATTCTTTCTTGGCGTGTACAAGAATTTGATGAACAAGTGATAAGAAAGATACAAAGTATAAAGTTTGATTAAACCTGTTTATTGGATAATCTGAATGCAAAATACATGATTTCTTACAGGGCTCACACATCTAATTTCCGATTTTTGGTCTCGAGGGGGCACGATCTCGACAAATCTTGGGATATATTCAGCCCACTTGATTGCTACCTTGCACTTTAGGTAGAAGATTTAACAGATATTTATTTGGAAGTACAAGTCCCTGTATACAATAATTAGTGTTCGTCATACACAGCATGTTCTGAGCAAAACATGTTTTTATCTGCATGAGTTTTTGTCACGGTAGTTAAGAAATTACAGTTTTTCATTTCACATATTTTATCATTCATGAGCAATGAAGACTTCAACTCTAATCAGAGGATTTGCATGAAAAAATATAATACATATCAACCATGAGACCCTTAGAAAGTTCAAAGATTTCAGTATATGAAAATCCACGAGTGGACTCACGACTGAGTGGACTTAGGATCCCAAACAACATCCGTTGTGAGACTGGAATTTGAGCTAAAGTGATTATTATTTTTTCTAAATTGTCTACTTCTCATCTTAATATCTAGAGAATGTAAAGTGACATTTCAATTCGCTCTGACTTCGCGTGCATTCCTTCTGCTTGATCATCCGCGCATTATATGCAATTAGAACAAATTCGGACAGACTCGTGTGCACGTTGACAGTGAGGGTCACGCTATTTAGTGTATCATCATGATTTTTTTGTTCTTTGTTATATCTAGTTTATTGTTATTTTCAACACGTACCATACACCATATACATCCTAAATATTGAGTATTTTGAACATATTCAATTGATTGACATAAATAAAGTTGTCAATTGACAAAACCTCAAATGATTTAACATACAATTAGAACATGCCGATTTCGACTTCTTATTTGATCTACAGGCTTTTTATTATTTATGAACACGTCAAATTCATCATAACTTTTTAAATAATATGCACGGAAAAAAGTAGAAGGCTCGCACAATAGGTAAAAAGGAATTAAACTACTTAATCATTAGGCGATATTTTAATAATTTCTACATATGTTCCTGTCAACCGATGACTCCATTTATCATTGCTGAAAATCTAATAAATTCCCGTTCATTTATCACACCGAAAACCACGGCCACCAAAAACTACAATTAGAAGTAGAATCTTTATAATTTTTGTGCATCTTACATAGTGAAGATGAATGTTGTTGCATGAAAATCAGATCGAATCGTGGCTACTAGAGTCTAAATTTAGCCCCAACTCATGTGTTGGATCATGAGAATTTGGGACACGAGTGACAAAAATAATTTATTTTCTCGAATTTTGTTTTATAAACACGAGTATTACATAAACATATACCTAGAATGTTCAGTAGAATGACTTTATTTCAAGAACATAACATAATTTGTTAGGGTTATTTTTTGTGTATGGTTTTGTTGATTTAGTGGTCATTTAGAGGTGATAAATTGTAGGTGCATCGTGTACATGTATCTCTCTCTCTCTCTCTCTCTCTCTCTCTCTCTGGCAAAAGACAAGAAGCTTGTCAAATAAAACTTGGTTAATCTTGTTTTTCCTATAAATCAAAGCTTGGTGGTGATAACATCTAAGAAAGTTATGTGATAAATGTGTTTTAATCATTCCAAGATGTAATTAACAAATATTTTTTTAACCAATGATGTTTGCTTTTATGAACTTTAAAATTCAAAAGAGACAAAAATAGATTCATCATACATTGGTCTGGCGACGAACACCAAATTTCTTTTCCATTAATTATATACAAAGTATATTTTTATTCACAGTATATACATGTATTTCTCATTACTTAATAAAGACTCCGACTGTTTATTGATTAGAATATAAATTAATCATAACTCTGAGAAAAAGAAAATTACCTTACTTTACTTTCATCCGAGGAAGAAATTGCGAGAAAAAAAAAATAAAATCTGTCAGATCTGTTTAAATTTGTATAAAGGTGATTTCCTTTAGAATTTTGAATGGAGACCGGTCAAATTAGATAAAAGTGTGAACATACCTTAACACAGTTTAAAATGACTGATTGTCTAACACAGTTAAATATGTCTGTTTGTCTTGTAGAAAAAAATTCTGCCTGTCAATTTGCTGTCGTTTAACTTCATTGTTTCATGAATACTAACTACTGTCTAAGTCTTCGAGATCTTAGGGAAATAGTGATTATCTTACCCCCTCCTTTTACACACACGTTTAAAATTATAGCCGCATTTGGAAGATAGTTCTGATGGAATTTATCCTATTGAATTTTAAATTTCAAAAACGGAATTTTTTACAGTTACATGTATCCAACTGAATGTTTTTTTTTTAAATGCTGTAGAAATTTTACATAAACTTCAAAGAGTTTGATGTTCATTAAGGAAATTCTCTTGACCAAGGGTATTATTATGTTTTCTATCAAATTTGTTAGTATAATTGTTAAAAGGACGGACTACACTACGTACAATGTTATTTTTATGAATATTTCAGTAGGTAAATTTTAAAATATGATAAGTACCCCCCTTTTTTTAAAATTAAGATTTCCTTCTTTTTTTTTTTAAATTATAAGTATCATTTTTAAAGTTCTTAAAACGAGATAATATGTTACTTTAATTTTTCTTTTTGATAAAAAAGGTATCATTTCTTCTCGAATTTTCTCCAAACCTTTTTTTAAACATTTGTAATAATTTAAAAATTTGGAGACATGAGCGTAAACGACGTAAGGGGTTGTATTAGATAAAAGCATTAAAAATGTTATTCCACGAGAAACCAAAAATATTATTCCACGAGAAACCAAAATTGTTATTCTACGAGAAACCTTAGTACTGTCACTGAAAAAGTCATTTACATTATTCAAGTTATGGATTTGAAAAAAAAACCAAACACACACACACACACACACACACACAGAAGGAAAACATGCGAATTTAGTTGAGGACACTTTATTTGGATATGAATTACTCTTTTCAATCTTTCAACATAACTCAAAAATTTCTCATGGCAAGTGTTTTCGTAGGAAAAAAGTACATAAATTACATAATTTCGTATTGTCAAAAAGGACTCAGATGACAGAAAATGTTGTATTCTAGGATTTAGAGTGCAGCTGCTAGACGTGTATGAATTAAGTCTAAATTTAGATATTCATATCAAGCACGGCCTTGCACATACTTTATCACCAATGCACAGTTTTCTGTCATTATAGACTAGCATTGTATTCAGTATTTGACGCATTTTTATTGGGATTTCCTCATTCAAATGACCATATATATATATATATATATATATATATATATATATATATATATATATATATATATATATATATATATATATATATTACTTCATGTCATGACGAATTGCTGAAAAAAGTTCTGTTTTACAGTAAAGTTTGATATCTTTTTTTTCAAAAAGTCTCTAATAGTGACGACGAAAATATCTTGAACAATTACGAAAAAGCTGATCTGACTCCACTGTATATCACTATAATAATACTGTATTGTAGAGCGTAATCAGATTGTTCAAGGTTCAAGCGCGGCGCCTCCCCCCCCCCCATCCCCCTTTCCCCTATCCGTCCTTCTAGAATTAAACAAAGCATGCTAAAACGGTCCCGAAAGTAATATGCAACATAGAAATGATGAATAAAAGTAATTAATATCTAGGTCTTAATGTCTTAATTCATTAAAAACCTTTATATTGTCGGCGTAATTAGTTTTCGTACTTTATGACTTTTAGCACTACTTAGCTGACCCGAGTACATAAGAAGTTATAAGGAATAAGTTCCCCCATACCACAATTTCAATAATCAGGGTTAATGAACATTTGCATTTCTTATCTGACCTCTCCTTTATTATTTATTTCCAAAAAAATATTCAAATGCCTACATATATATAATTAGAAATCATTAGAAAGAAATATTTAAAATAATGAACTGTCGTGATTTTTAAAAAACTAATCGTGTTTACTATTTCAATGAAGATAATTCATAGTAATTTAAGCTGGTCACAAAAACCACGAATCAAAATAAATCAATGATCTAAATTGCATTATTTGACTTCTGGCTATCATTAGAACACTCGATACTAATTATTGATTAATAAACTTTGAATTAATATCAACTTTTGATGTACAAACGTAACACGTCGTAACTCTCACCGCTATTTGGATAAAATAACTTTAATTAATGTTGGGTGGCAAACCGTATCAGGTTGTACCATACAAATATTATTCAATACTTTAACTGTTTCTTAGTGCAGTGCTTTCCTTAATCTCACACGCTGACAGAGTTTTAGGACTGAAACTTATCAGGATGAAAGGGAATATATTGTTTTATATTTTTACAAATCATGTCAAATGTTTATTGAAAGTTTAGAAATTATTATCTCTCAGAGAGGATTTTGTAGCTACCAAAGCCTGACACCGCTGAAAACCACAACTGATTTGAAGAAAATATAATTTTACACTACATTAGTGAACTATTAAAATACTTATTTTTATTGGAACGTTTAAAATGTTTAATTACCGCATTAATGAATATATGCATCCGATATTTTTCTTAGAAATAATAATTTTATTCTTCTTCTACACAGTTAAAAGATTTGGGATAACAATAAGCCACGTTTAGTTAAATTGTCTTCGAAAAGAAAGCTTGAAGATTTTTTTTCTCAGGAAATAATCTCTTTCTCCCGCTTCAATAGAAATACTTTATAACAGACATGACACAGACACGTGCAGATATCAATGTCCTGATCCTGCTGGCAAGCTATCTGGACAACTGGTTTGTCGTATTTTGGTTTCTTTTACTAAAGATATTGCAAAAATAGAGACATCTTCGATTCAACGACTAAAGAATGGCATACAAGAAAAACATTGCAGACGAAATAGTCCCATCCGCTGCACATTTTTGCTATGTAGTTCGGTAATTCCTCTTTATTGTCTGAAATCTTGATTGATTTAACCTCTGCTGGAGAGAGAGCAGTTCAAACTGTCCCGTTCATGTTGAAGTGTACCTCTGGTCGTCCACACAATTTGGACCGGCAAACTCTGCAACCTAAAAATGTTTAAACAAAATTTCGTCACTTGAATGGAGAGAATGGAAAATAACAAATACTTCTTGGAAATTGGTTTCTATCTAAAATGGAAGGAAAATTATATGATCAATACTTGCAATGATAATAACAGTCAGAACTTTGATATCTTAAGGGACACCGCCACTATTTCGTATCAAATGAGACACTATGGTTATAAAATAAAGTGAAATGAAAAACAAATTTCACTAATTTTCAAACAAAGACCAAAGACGTTGTTAAAAGGAATAGCAGAAAATTAATTGTGCTTTCGTATCCTTTTTTTAACATACGTATTTTTCCAAGAAAACGAAGCAGAAAAAGTTGCATGTATGTGCATAAATTTGTGAAAAGAACACTTAATAAATTACCTTTTCAACATATTTAGTTCCTCGAGTTTTAATTCCATAAAGAATTTTTTCACTCAATTAGAAATAATATTTCCCCCTTACATAAATTACATAATTATTTTACATAATTATTTTATTCTTAATTAAGTGAGCTAATTACTGACCTGTCATACTGTCTTAGTTTACATACGTCAGAATCAGTTATTGTGCTGCATTGTTTTTGTTGTAATGCGTAACAGGCAAACAATTTGCTAGTTGGATATCCAACGGTAAAGGAAAGTAACGAAAATTTCTAAAGAGAACAGAGATTCTGGAATTTTGGTCCCTCCATTCAAGCCCCAATGGATTTTACTCTTTTTGTTTCCCTTTACCCCAAAGTGCTATGTAATAAAATTGATTGAAAATGAAAATATCGTTTCCGTGAAGACACTGAACATGTTCAAAAATTTACGCACGGCATTTTCAGATGATGGCACGGCGTATGGAAACAGTGACAGAGAAAGGTCACTTGATTGACTAAGGTGATTGACTTAAAAATCGGCACTCGGAGCTCCTCGGGTGGCTCGTATCGGACCGAGAGAATGGAAAGGTTAAAGTGCTTACAAAAACAGAACTTAACCTAAGGTGGAATTATATCTAAAAAAAACAACCATTAATATTTCATGCTAAAACTTTACAGTTAAAACACTCATTTTTAGAGAAAAAGGATTAATATACATTATAAATTCAGCTGTTTTTATCTGATAATATTTGTAAAGTACGCTTTGTGATGAGATATTTTCAAAGTGGACAAAATATGACTGATCGAGGTGTTATCAATTCATCTTTGATTTATTATTCACTATTATGTCGGCATACTTCACCTCAAAAAATTAGAAATAATCACGAAATCAAATTATTAATTAACATGATTTGTATAATCCCTCGAATTCATCTTTCGTTATTCTTAACATCATCCTGTTTCATAAAAGAGCAATTTTCTATCGCTAATAAAAATTTAATGTTCAATGCGATTGAACTGTATTTTAATTACACTCTGATTTAGTTAAACACCAAGGAAATAGAGAATATTCATTAGGAATTGGAAACTAAAAATAATTTTTTCAAACGTGGAAAAAAAGCAATGATAAGGGAAAAGTGCAAACGAATTTTCATCAAAGATTTGTTTAACACAGCCTGAGGAATTCGTCTGAGTTAGGCTAGGTCTTAAAACAGAATACGTTTGTGAAATATAATGTAGAACGTCTCCAATGGCGACCCCTGTTCTTTATCTTTGGATTCTATCAGTAAATGATACTCAGATACTTGTAACCAGTAATAAAAATGCATTTATTTATTACATTTAACAATAAAGCTTAACAAGTTCGTGTAAAAAGCATACAGATTTATAACTTTGGGAGGTGGGTGGGTTTAAAATTCTTTATCTATTTTAAACGGAATTCATAATTAGAATATTCAAACTTGAGGCCTCTTTAATTATTGTTAAATATTTGAAATATGAAATCAATAAGATAAATTTCGAAAAAGCATCGACATTTTTTTCCCCAGATAATACATTGGTCAAAAATAATAAATGCATATTGAGATATCTGAACAGGGTACGGTACTACACTATCGTTATGTGAAATATCTAAACTATGAAATTAAAATAAAGTCTTATTTCTGAAAATTGATGACATTTTCTTTCATTTTTACAAATATGTCACAGATTATCCAAATGTTATGGAAATATGGGAACGGTGCTTTGAATGAATTTACCCTCGTTCTTAAGAATGTAACTTCTATATTCGTGCTAAACACGATTTTGACATGTGCCTTCGCAGGTTAGCTGACATAAATCTACTAACTGTCATAATCCGGAATATTTTGAAACAAAACAGATTATTTCTGAGAAGCACTATATGTTCAATCCATAAGTCAAGTTGTTAAATATCCATGAATTAGCGGAAGGATATGTAGGAGGTTGAAAGTGATACGGCCGAAGCGTAGGACCAACCACAATTCAAAATCGGAACTAATGTCAGATTTCATATCCGCAACAAGAGCCAAAAGACACGAAGACGACAAGAAAATTTTGCATTTAAGATGTGCTTTTAAAGTGTCAAATCAAGATTACGGTGCCCCCTCCTGGGATATGACAGCAAAATGGGAGAAGAGAAATGATTGGCCCGTCCAAATGCATTAACCAGATTTTGAAATATAAAACTGACCGATAATGTTTGGAGGAAAATGGTTTTAGAAACTTTATATGAATTTACAAGACTACGGTATTGTAAATCATAGTAATGATGTTTGTTTCAATTCCATAAGGATTCGAACTAGCCTTGACCGCATCGTTCGCAGTATTGTATATAAAATCCTTGGGTTTAGGAACTGAGGCAAATAATAGGAACTTGAGCTTTCCAACATGCTAGTATCTACTTCCACAACTCTCTCTAAGTCGTGTAATACATTTACAACTTTAATTTTATCTGATCAAAGATAATTTTTAAAAAGCAATAGTCGCTCGCATGGCGAAGTGGTTAGAGCGTTTGGAGTAAGGAGTTGATCCTTATGTCGCGGGTTCGAATCTCACTGCAGGTAGTGGAGTCTGGTCCTTCGGATAAGGCCGTATAAATCGAGGTCCTGTGTCACAGTAGATGCTGACACGAAAAAGATCCCTCACTGCTCAATGGCCCTCGGTGCCAAGTATAGATCTAAATTTGTAGCCGTCCACCGGCAAGTGGCGGCGTCTCAATATGAGTGAAAAATTCTCGAAAGGGACGTTAAAAAACAAACAAACAAAGCAGTATAGCATTGCATTTGAAACAAAATTATATGTTTTACGCCAATCTTCTTGTAAGTAGCTTTCATACGTTTGTAACAACATTCTTTCATATTTTTGTAACAACAGATCAATAAAATGAAACGACTGTTTCTTTTGTTATCAATATGAGTGGATTGAAGACTTACTTGTAATGTGCATCAATAAAAATTAACACTCTACAGACATCATTCATCAAGGACACTTTCGCCATGTAAAACTAAATGAAATTGTACATTATACCCCTATCAGTATGTAACATTCCAGTATTTTCTCACGTAAATTTCCCCATATTTTTATTATATTGAATGTATATCCAAGACATATATTAAGAAATTTCTGCAGAAAAAGTTCAGATATTTTAATAGTGATTTATTCCTATACAGGTATATTTTTACCAGTCTCACATGATAACAAGGGCACCGCAAAGCGGGGCATCCCCACGCAAAGATCAAGGCAGCATTCGACATCGATCCCGATGCAAATTACGTCACTTCCGTTTTGCACAAGGACAAACTAACACACACACACACACACCAACAAACACACACAAGCGCGTTACTACATGTATATCCCCTCCAACTTCGTTGCGAGGGGATAAAAAAACGTAAGGATATCATTAGACATTCTGGCAGGATTGTATTCTGCAGTACAATCGATGTTATTTGGCTTTTCATTCTTCATTGTTTTCAATGCTGATCTAACTCGACCAACAGTAATAATTAGAAAATAGGAAATGTCTTGTGGGCCATAATCATCATGAGTAACTGCATCACAGAGCTCTGCAAGCATGTAGTTTGCCTTGTCAGACAATGGTTTTAATTAGGCTTACATACCGCCGATTCTGAAAACAATGGCCTCTGACACGCTAGCCTTAATAAGCAGGCTCTTTGCGTTTCCTTAAATGGAACGTAAAAAAGCAAACAAATTGTGGGGGTTTGGGAAGAAAATATTGAAAATCAAGGGTTAACGGTAGTTTAAACTGCATTTATTTGTTGCTAATGTAGTCCAATTGATTGAATTTTCGACGTAACCTGTAGTTATGTTTTTGATTGTTTGCAGCATTCCAAATACCAAATATAAACAACCTCTTAGAGAAATGAGGGGGTTTTGCGCTCCCAAGACAGACACGAGATAAAATACCCTTCGACAACGTATAGTTATGTACCTCTAATTGAAGCCATTTTGGAGCTCAGAGGAATCACGGAGACAGAGAAATCATGTTAAGACCTCGTCCAAAACCTTTTTCTTCCTGCCATTATGTGGACCTTGCGATGGAATTAGACACGATGACGAATTGGGGCCACGGTACTGACGAAAGGGGGA
The DNA here is from genome assembly GCF_033153115.1 of Saccostrea echinata. Lineage (NCBI taxonomy): Eukaryota > Metazoa > Mollusca > Bivalvia > Ostreida > Ostreidae > Saccostrea > Saccostrea echinata. The sequence goes on from NW_026889803.1 coordinate 27,731,123, forward strand.
CAGGATTTATGACGGTTTTGGCTAAATGGAATTCTCTAGTATTGACCTTAGGTTTGTTGAGTACACAGTACCACGATATGCAATATTTCATATCTTGATAATCCAAAGGTTAAATAAATATACTTTTAAAAATTTAGATGTATATGTATTGTGGTAATGAAATAAAACAACTGAAAGCAACACTTGAAAAAAGTTAGTGCCAAAATTGATTGTTGCAAGCGTTTAAATATCATTTAAAAGATTGATATTTCACAACCTTTAAGGTTTCATTAAATTCTTAATGCCAAAAAAGAAAACCAAAGCCACGAATATGTCATACGGAAAAATGTATTGAAATGTGCTTTACTGGTCAACTGGTCTCATTCTAAATATCGTCTTTTGTTCTGAGAATTGAGTTATTGAGTGTGCACGTGATTACTGACTGATAATAATAATTATCATGCAATACAATGTATTTTGTCAATCATCAATGTACTTACGCATGCGCAATACGTAAATGTTTCAGCATGTGCTTAGTATCATACAAACAGGGATACATCTGTTCTGCATGCTCTACATGGTATATACTTGAACTGACCGTCATCTGTGGTGTATTTTTATATGGAGGATCTTCTATGAGCCACTCTATCAGTCGAACAAACCATAACACGGTGGTTATCAAGAGTTTTCAATGTTAAATGAACCCTTGACAAAACCTGACATCCACTTACGATTAAGTTATCATAGAACAAATACTGTTCAACTGATAAGTCCAATTTCAAATTATGATGTATGAGTTACCACCACTCTATTTATACAATAATTTTGACATAAAATGAAAATCAAATCACTTCTCTTCTGATAGTGAAAAGCCACGAACTAGCTCTATACACAACGGGGGTTTGATATTAATACATCTTTTTGATACTTCGGTGATAAAAGAGGAACATTCTAATCGCAAAGAATATATTTCTTCTTGTTCTGTGCTGTGAAATGTTTGTTTTATAGCTAATATATATGACGTATCGCTGATAATTTATAACAATATAGCATCGCGGTCATATGTCAGCAAGCTATTTCAAGAATTGCAGAGAAAAAAAGCCTCTCTTTTCCAGCTGATAAACAGCTGGCAGGAATACCGGGGACCACCTAAAATTATTTTTTTTTATTTTTAATGAGCACATAATATATTCCCTAAGTCATTCGTCAATCTCTACTCCATTCTATGAAATCGATAACAATTGACAGAATATTAAATAAAAATCACCATCTTACTGCATGGAGTCCAATTTAGGTTTCTTTTCCATACAGCTTTAAACAAATGGAATGCAAAATCTATCAATCATAAAATGAACATGGAGTAAACCTGTTTTTATAGATATATTATTATTTAAATGAAGTTATCGTTTAATAGGTACAAACATTTGTTATGATTAAGCATATTTTGAAAAACGTGGAATATTTTAAAATTTAGAAATCTGTATGGCGTTTTCTTGCTCTCTGGCTTTTGATTGACAACACTTTGTCTTTTAGCTAAAAGAAAAAGTTACATGACGTATTGTATGAAAAGAGATTTGCAGTTAACATTTTCGAATTCTATTTGGGACGAGGTTATATACCGGAAAAGCAACTCTAGCAATTGCAGCTCGTGCCCATACACTAATGCTTGGACTTCCAAAGTATAAAAAAAGTGTCGTCCCCAGACAAACAAGTAAATAAGTTATCAATGACCAATATCGTTGTATGACAAGAAGCTTGACATATAACTTACATTAAAAAAGTCTCTTCTTTAAAAGTGATGACTTTAATTTTTCAATAGTCAACTTCCCATACTTATGCAGCAATATACCCTTCTCACCTGCATATGGGGTGTATATCTCTCAGTTGATTCGATACGCAAGAGCATGCTGTACGTATGAACAATTTTTAAAACGAGGTAAGTAACTGACAAACAAGTTGATGAAACAAGTATATCAACAGTCTCGTTTAAAGTCATATTTTCGTAAGTTCTATGGTCGATACAATGACCTTGTCAGCAAAATGCAATCTATCGATCATTAAGTCATATGATGATTGACGTTTTTCATACTAATATTCACATACTGAATTGTCTACGGATTTTCCCGTTATTTACCGATCATCACAAGGAGCATACGGCAGGTGTGACCGGTCGGCGGGGGATGCTCACTCCTCCATGACACCTGATCCCACCTCTGATGTTTTTGGAGGTCCGTGTTTGCTCTACTCCCAATTTGTATTGTTTTAATGGACTTTGAGCTTGAATACTGTTCGTTCTCTCCATATTTCATTATATAACTTAGAAAGATAGAAAACAAAGACCCGGAGCATTGTGTGGCTCATTAAAATATTCATTTTAGTTAAGTTTTCGTGAGATTTCTCTTTTACTGTAACAAAATTTATGAGGATGTCAGAATTAAAGTAAAAGATGACCAGTTTAGTTGGTTGATGCAGAAATTTTTATTTCGAAGTAAAGCATGTTGATTGGAGCAGTGTCCCTGCTCGCGTTCACGCATTGAACGCAACGGATGTAATAGGAGTCTATCAACTGCACTTTAAGAATACTAATAGTGCGATTACAAACACCATGAATGGACTTTTCTTTCATTCATAAAATTGACCAGCTACAGGGTAAACAAAGTTTATTTGACCTCCAGACTATTGACGCCTGACAGAGACCTTGCCCGGTTTAGTGGACATAAGTCAACATCGGGGTATCTTCCTCAAACACCACTATCTGTAGTCTGTCATCTGTCAATCACTGGACTGGTCCTCAAATCAGCTTACAGACCATGGTACTACCCAAAAGATGGACGTTATACAAGAATCCATCTGGTTGTTGTATAACTAGAGTCTCTGACGCCGTGTTCACACTGTTCTTACATTTCCAAGCAGGAAGTACATTGTCTGAATTAGATCATGTATAAAGTCGGATACTTTAATGTTTGACTTATTTTTGTTTTTAGCAACACCATTTAGGAGATATACATGTACATGTAGTTGGACTGTGTTTGAATTGAATCTTTCTTTTTGATCAAAATTTGAAAGATATTTCTGCCATTTTTAAGCCCAACTCCTTGGTTAAGTTGAAGCCTACTATACTAGGTCTGACACATCAAGTCCCAATAAACCGAAAACCCATCTTTTCACTGGAGTAGCTACATGTGTATTACCTCTTATTTTGCACTTTTTAAATACTTTAGTTTATGGATTTAAAAAGAGCTTGTTCTCCTATAAAAGATGCGCATAAAATCTGAGAAATTGTGATCTAGAAACAAGTGTGTGAAAGTAATTCAAATTGTAAGAGATGAATGTTTAACAACACATTTTTTTTAATGCAGAATATTTTGCTCTAACTCTCTGGATTACTCGTAAACGACACTGATGAACATAGAGCGCGATAGATACAAGGCACACGTGTGATTTATCTGATATATGATTGGAGTACTATAAGCGTAAAAAGATTGAACCACTACCTAATTCAAAAAATTAACATTGTTTATCAAAATTTTAATTCATCGCCTCACCGAAAACATTTGTTCTCAAACTGTGTATCGGTCTGGAAATAAAACTAAAAAAAAAATACACCAGAAAGTGAATTTCAAATATAAAATCCTAAATAAACACTCTTCTTTTTCTGCTGATAAGTTGGAGGTCTGATGCGAAAATTATGTAACCTGTCAATCTCAGCCATCAATACATCATCATATTCCAATCTCTAAAAGTTAAATGATTAAGTATTAAAATTCGGTGGAACGTGCCGAAATGCATGTTGTGCAAGATTGTTACATCTGGCCTGCCTGTAAGATTATGACAGTTACAGAGAGTCGCTGGAGAAGCCTATAATTTATATTTTTGCTTCCAGTTGAACACAGATATATAAGTGTCATTTAACACCATTTTCTAATGATGTTCTGTTATCTTTTCGACGTGATATTTCGTCAAAGACACTGTAATCGGCTTGTAATGGATGTTTCACGACAAACTTTCAAGTTTTTAACCTAAATCTTTTTCCTGATAACACATGTTGACACCCTTAAGACGTAAATTTTTTGCCAAATCTTTTTCTTGCTACCTAGGACAGGAAAAGTGCAAAACATAAATAAACTCAAATGAAAACTTTGAAATATTATTCTTATCTTTGTATTTTCGTTGCAATTAAAATTCAAAAACGTATTTTGATACTAAACAGACTTTTCTAAACAGCAGCGCCAACTTTCAATCTGGTATATCCCGAGATTACTTTTGACACTTATGTGTGAAAAGTTAGAAAACATACAAAGAAAAGGGGTTTAAAAATCCGGCATATATGTCTGATGTCAGAGAGATCATATAGTGTGTTGGCGAGAGTTCTCGTCTGACTCACGCGAGAAAGTGCGTTACCGGGGTCCTTTGCAACATCAATGTTTTTCCTCACGACGGACAGCAGATCGAAAAATCTTGCTCGTCTCTCCATTTCCTTGTCTTATTCCCAAGGAACACCAGCAGATCTCAGTAAGAAATTGGCTCTCGGTCTTGTGCAAATTGGCTGAAACGATTTAATTAAACCTTATCAGCTCCAAATCACTGTCGAGTTGAGCTTTGTACCTAGATGGGAACCAACCAGGAACGACTTATGGAATTGCTGGATAGCATTGTTTTCGCTAGCATTCCGACATCAAAACTAATTAAATGAATAAATACTTGACTGAGAATCCATCAAGATTCTAGAAATCAATGAACCTCAGGGGATTATGTGTTAATTTCACGATAAAAGAAACAATAATTAAACATCAGCTAACAGTCCATCGACTGTGCGGACTTGGGCAATATCCACAACCTCTGCCCCGTGATATATACTTGTTAACCCGTCAGCGCAATGAAATCTAATCAAAGATGGTGTGTACTTTCACGCAAAGCAATGATGATGTCGCAATCTGTTTTTACACTAAATACATTAGAAGGAGAATTAATTCTTTTCCTCTCGAATAATCAACGTTATTTTTATATCCAGTGACTGTTTGTTTGATATCATTAACTTTTTTTTAAATAGATTAACAAACAGGGATTGTAAATAGCCTTTAAAAACAACCTTGTTTTTCTTTTCTTTTAAATGTCAATCGTTGTTTTCAAACTGGATAGTGCAAATTAAAACTGAATTCCAAATAAAGGGTTACATGTATTTGTAATTATAAATACTTAGTCAATACATAAATGTATTTATGTATGATAAATATGTTGTTTTCTTTTCAAAATAACAGGAGGGTTAGATTGTTGAGATCTTTAAGATACTAAAAACACAAAAATCGCCTATTATTCACAATTTACATCTAGTACACTGTATATCACGTACATTGTACAAGTGGCAGTGGTGCAGGATTTCAAGTTCTAAGGGGTTTTTCCCCGTATTTTGTACATGTATAATTCAGGCTCCAAGACAATAACCTGAGAACAAACTTAAGGCAAACTTTCAAATCAATATAAATTTTGAAATGATTTTGATAATGTTACAAAATTTTTATCATATGTTTGAATTTCGATATTATACAAACTTGCATCAACCAGGAAACAATTAGGCATAACTAACATTACTTGTGTCTACTCTATTCTCCCAAAAGAACACGCAAATATATATATTTGCCGACTAGCCCATGAAGCATATCAGGGAGCCTGAAGTTTATTACAGTACATTCGATAACTATAATACACATTATATACAAATGTATACATGTATTTGAATAACACATAACATGTTGTATAACTGTTGTGAAATTTGATTGGCCAGGATAAAAAAAAACAGAGATATAAAACTTAAGATTTTTGAAAAGAAAAACCTTTCCCCTATAATAAACAATATACTCTAAATAATTCTGAAACAAGTACCCGGTACCTAGCATATAAATGAAATTATATTCTAATAAAGTTTGATGTGTCTTCTTTGGAAGACGGGCTAGAACTAACTTCCCATGCTATTCGAACACTTCTCATAGACTTGTACCACGTGACTTTATACTCCTATTTCATTGCATAACCTATTTCCGAATTTGTAAGACAATTACACTTGTATTTTCCGCTAATCTCAGTAACCGCGGAAAATATTATATACTGTCAGCATTTCTATCGTTCAAATCAGTACACTCCAAGCTAGGTTTTTTCCTCCTCCTTTTTTGAGGAATATTTTTATGCACCCGTAAGCGAGGATTCCGAGGGCATATAGTTTTCGGTCTGTCTGTCTGTGCGCAAAATCTTTAACCTTGCCTAAAATTTTTGTCTGGTTGAAGCTAGGGTTTTATATTTCACGTGTATTTATTGTGACAATACCTTTCTTTGATAACAGTACCAACATATTTGACATCTTGACCTTCATCTTGGAGTTTGACCCACTTTTGCAAAATTTTATCAAACTTGAATCGTGCATGGCCATAATTTTTGAACGGTTGAGTCTAGGGCCTTTCATTTTTCACAAATGTATTTCTTGTGACAAGACCTTCCGTTAAATACCAACAATTAAGACCTTTTGGGCTTGACCTTGGAGTTTGACCTACTTTTGAAAAACAATAACTTTGGTCATAACTTATGAACGGTTGGTGTGAGGGGTATCATGTTTCGCAGGTGTATTCCTTGTGATAAAATCAACATTTTTTATCTCTTAAACTTGACCTTGGAGTATGACTTACTTTTGAAAAACTTCAACTTTGACCACAATATCTGAATGGTGCAAGGGCTTTCATATTTCACAAGTATATATTCCTTGTGACAAGACCTTTCGTTGGGTACCAACATTTTTGACCTCTTAACCTTGACTTGGAGTTTGACCTGCATTTGAGAAACTTTAATTTTTGACTTTTTAACCTTGACCTTGGAGTTTGACTTGCAATTGAGAAACTTTAACCTTGGTCATGAGCTGTCATACGAGGGAATCAGTGTTTCACAAACACTTCTTGTTTTTCTTTTCAAAAATACTACGTGATTTGTTTACATTAACTTAAAAGACTTTTTCAGTCGCATATAGAATAATAAAAAAAGGAATAAAAACAAACTGAAAACTATAAAATTAAGGATTCAAATGCTAAAATTATAATTTTGAAATTTTGTTTATCTACTTGGTTTGAACATATTTTATTGTTTAGATGTTACAACAAAAGGATCGGGCACAAGTTCTTAAAACTTAGAACGTCCTCTCCTATCTACTTCCTGTTCATGGTATCATGTGATATCACATGAGGACAATCGCATCATCTCAGGCCTTTCCGGCAAGCTCGGAAAAGACTCCTCGAATGTATTTACATCACCGGATGTTAAAATGTTAAACAAAATGGAGTCGCTTCCTATTTATTAAAGTGTTACCAAGAGAGAGTTGATTGTCCCTTCTGTAGAATATTTAAGGTAATATCTTTACATTTAATGAAATTATGCTTCCCGCTCTGCATATAAGAGGTCTCTCTGCACTTATTTCAATGTTTATAAGAAAGGAGGTTGTCTTGGACGCCTACTTACATGTACATGTAATATTCGAGGTCCTTTTTCTGCTTGTCGTCGAAAAGACCCGAGAAGTTGCGACTGCATCAATGCTGCCTTCCGTTAGCACTGACTTCCTAAAATCAGCATAACTACATGCATGTACATGTTGTGAGCATCAGCAAGAATAAGGAAGCATTTAAATCAGCAGGACAAGCATACAAGAAAATCAGCATTAATTTTATAACAGGAAAGTGTACCTGTCATTTATCATTTTATTATTTTTTTCCCTTAAAATGTTACCAAGGCATGACTCTAGAATCATTGTTGTGGAGAAGAATATAAATATTGACTGAAAGTGTGTTAGTAAACGATATACAAGTAGTTTATAATTTTATTAATACACTTCCATGTATAACATTGAAATTGCTTTAGTTCTCCGACATTTTCCAATTCTAAAGTCTCTTTAGATCGATAGAAATTAAAATAATAATAATGTGTTTCCGGTTGATTGATTTTGGTTTCGGTTCAATTTCTCTTCCCAAAATTAAATTTCCAGGAAATTGATCAGCTTTATCCTAACATTTTTAAGTCAATGAAAAACAGACGCGACTATTCAAAGCGAGATAACTCTATCTTTGCTATTGGCCATGTATGTATTCACTGTACCCATGAAAGAGATAAAAATTCTGTACAATATCTAATAATGTGAACAAGAACCGAAGGCCAGAAGTCAGCCATCATTAGGCTGAATTAAATACAAATTGTCAAACATTGTTAGGTCGATCATTTACAACATCTCTCAGAAACGGCAGCCATGATGGCATCATTCATCACACGACGCCATCTAACCACATCATTGAGCCTCACCATCGAGTTCGGCCTCTCGTGAGAAAAGAGGTACAAAAACCCCTGGCGATGATAACGTTAGATTATCTTCTACCTCATTATATCAAGGAAAAAAAGTTAAGAATTCTCGAGACTCGATGTTGTTAATAAGTAAATACATCCCAGGTCAAACTCCCGACATTTGCAGAAAATAAATTCAGCGTCCCATCTCCGGTAACGAGAACCCGAGAAGATATTTCATGCCGTTTTCTCCCAATTTAACAAGTATTATTTATTTGTTTTATCAGTTTTTGTAGGTTTGAGACGAGTTTTTACATGTGTATATTTGATATTGTAAACATTTTCAACTGTTTAACAGTTCTTCTTGTCGAAAAGTGAGATTCGGGGCATTAACTTTATTTTGAAATTTAGCGGAATTTTGGAGAGTTAGCTTTAATAAATCACACATTTCAAAGGAATTTAAGGCATAGGGTGTATTCCGATTCGTAAAATGAAACTATCTGTTTGTCTGCAATACTTTTATAGCGCACAGATACAGAAGGTATTTCTATCACGTGCGAATTGCAGGAAGGCACTATTTTAATCGGTCAAATTTTAAGGTGGGGATGTATTTTGAACTTTAATCAATCAAAAAAACAGTCTTCCTTGTTTTTAATTAAGTACAACATTTCTTTCATCACGTTCAACATCCATATCATTTTTGTGGTCAGTTCATTGTAAATCATCTTAATTAGAACAAGAGGAAACTGCAAAAATTGCACTATTTAATTAATGATAATTATTAATATCTGGCTTGTCTTTAATTGTCAAAAATGTTATTTTAACACCGATGTGGTATGTTATGCACACGGAAAAATCCTTCATTTACAAATAGGGAATGATAGACGACAGGAACGTGAAGCCGCTCACCTTTATAAGCCACAATAGACCTTCACCTGTCTTCTGATTTAATGAAAAATATCCGATATATGCACTTTATGTAACTATATAAAAACATATTATCTACAGTATTAACTTTATACCTTGCAGAACTTAAGATAACATGGTTTTTTTGCAATAATGACTGTAGACTGACACTCCGCCCCATTTTCAATATCATTCAAGATGTACCCCCCATCCACACCCTCTAGAGAGAGATTTAATGATTTATTGAAATATAGTGTTGGTGTTTTGTCTATACATTTTATGACAATTCTGATTAATGTCAAGAATAAGCTTTGTTCAGATCACAAGCTGTGGTATTAGCCCATGTGCATAGTCAAAAGCTAATTTCTTTTGCCGACCTTTCACTTTGTGGTCAATTTTCAGGCTGACATTTTCGGAGACAAATTCAAAACTTTATACAACATCAATTATGGTTTTCCACAAGCCATGTGCACGCCCTTTCTTAACTAGACAATTAACTTTAATACAGTTTTAAATATATATATTTTTTTATTATCATGAAAATATCACAAATTATTCTAGTGTGAAATTCTTTGATAGGGAAGTTAGGCTGATGCAACTTCCAAAAAGTTAAAAATATAATATCTGGCTTGTCTTCATATACTAGGGTTGTTCGGAAAGTTTATATAAAAACTATACATCATTAGTTTTATTTTTAAATAAATTGTTGATGTTTTTGAAAGCAATGGTATGTCCAGGCGGCGCAACCTCGAAGATTACGTTTTTTCTACCTAAGTGTAATTGAGAAAAACTCTTTTTTTTAATGTGAGCATTTGTCATTCAAAATCCAGTTAATTCACTTATATGGTATGACTAAATTGTACCGTAGAATTTGCAATTTTTACCACATTCTGTAAGTTCTATGAAATTTTATCGTAACTTTTATACGAAATGTCCAAACAATTATATATGGGGTTGTAATGACTTCAGAAAGGGGGTGGGTTTCTTTTTCCAACATTCTATAAAGTTTCACCCTCTTGGAAAACTGACATAGACCTAGGAAATATTTAAATGGGCTACTGAAAAATAAAATGCATTCATAGTACTTGTTTTTAAACGCCGAAAAAGATTAGAGAGATGTAAAAGTTAATGTCGATTTGTAGTAAGGGTGTTCAAAGATTGTCACGTCGAAAAGTGACGCTGATCATGTGTGATAGATGTTGAACTCCGACAAGCAAATATGCTGTTATAATCAAGTGGGGATTTTTTCAGACTCATTTACAATATTATATGCATTGAAATCAGCTGTTTGTGACATTGTAAAATCATATAAACAAGACGGGTTTAAATCTTTACTTTATAACTCCAAGGAAATTCATCAAGACAAGTGTATGAGGTAGAGAATGCGGACATTGAAAAACAATGACGTCATGAAACTAGATGGCGACAGCGCCGAGTAATCATATAATGACTTTTTTTATTTCATGATAATTTGGCAAATATTCAAGGTATCAAGCTAAAATTTCCAACCTTTCGTTAAATTTTGTTGTTTTATGTTCATTAAAAATTTTGTAAGCATAGACTATACATAGTATTGATTTTATCGCATCAGTCCACGAACTTTTCGAACAACCCTCGTATCTCAAGATTCCTTTGAGCTTTTGCAATGAAATTTTACATAACAACTCCCTGTGGCCTAAGAAAGACCCCTATTGATTTAAAGGTCAAAAGGTCAAAGTTCAAGATCGTAAATTCATACATTCCCTCTGTGTGTAACACTTTCGTTTCCGGGCGATATCTCAAGAAACTTTTGAGCTTTTGCAATGAAATTTTATACCATAACTAAATCAGTCGATCAGTTTATTCACTCAAACCATACAACATGGTAAATGAGGGACATAAAGTATAAATCATATCTATTAAATCGTCAGAGGTACATACAACATATATATATTTATATAAATAAATATTTTACAACTGCATGTAAAAGAATAGACATATAGTATTAACAGTATGTATGTATTCAACGCAAGGAAAAACACCCAGGAGGACAATTAAGGGGGACAGACAGTCTCGAAGATTTTTGAAATAAATGTACAAAGTTTTCTTAAAGATTTAACATTTGAATTTGCCATGAGTTCATAGAACTTAACAACATTTGGTCTACTGCAGTAACTACTACGTAAAAATTCTTTCCTAATTTCTGAAAAAGCTATACATTCTAAAATGTAGTGGTATTCATCACCTATTTTTCCATTGTTACATAGTAAACATATTCTTTCATTTAGTGGGGTGCCACACCATCTCCCTGTTTCTACAGGTAGATGATGATTTGAAGTACGCATTTTCATCAATACATGTACCTTTCAATGCGTTTTGTAAATCATCAGCAGATTCTGCTAATATAACAGTGTCATCAGCATAAAATTAAATTATAAGTTTTAAATGTTGCAAAAGTTCATCCTCAATTTCTTTACTAATACTTTGTAGTCCAATTATGTCTTTTTCTAACAAAAATTCTTCAAGGTCGTTTATGTACACAGAAAATAAAAAAAGGTGTCAGATTTTCTCCTTGTCTTACCCCGACATTACATTCGAAAAATCCCGAGGACATACCATTTTGTTTCACTAAAGATTTAATTTCCATGTACATATTTCTTATGTAATTAAAACATTTTCCGTTTATTCCATTTTTGAATAGCTTATTCCATAAACCATTTCTCCATACAGTGTCAAATGCCTGCTTAAAATCAATGAATGCACAAAAAAGTTTCTTTTTTCTTTTCATGAGAATATCAGATAGAAATTGCAAAGTCAAAATATGGTTTAGTGTTGAGTAATTTTTCCTAAATCCTGTTTGATTATTATTAAGAAGGTCAACCTCATTTGCATAAACTTTAAGTCTATTTGCCAATATACGGGTAAAAAGCTTGCCTAGACAGCTTAACAAAGATATGGGACAGTAATTTTTCAGGCTGGGTTGGGTCGCCCTTATTCTTATAAATTGGTCTAACAGTACCAATTAACCATTCATCTGGAACATAACCACTATCAAAAATTATATTAAAGAACTTCTTATATAAAGGTAAAAGAGTTGACAATGTTGTAGAAATATGTTCATTTACAATGTTATCATACCCTGCAGCTTTACCATTTTTAAGTTTCTGAACAGCCGCTATTATTTCCTCTTCGACAATTTCGGCAAGTGGACAAGTTTGTGAGTTAAGGTAGTATGGGATACCTCCACGTTATGACGTATTTCCGTTTGAAGTATTGTTTTGATTTGCATGAGTGCTTATTATCGGGTCAAAATTTGTAGATACACCGTTGAAAAGAACACTCTGAAGCCTATTTCAATGCAAGTTCTCACAAGTCGGCATTTTAAGTAAAAATAGACAAAAAAATCGCAAGTATATAAATTTACTTATAATTGTACAACGGACATTTAAAAAAGCAAACCCCTGTAAAAGGTAGTTTCAACATTGCTGCTTTTGAACACTTTTAAGCAAAAGCTGTATTTCAATTGTTTGAGTAACTGTACAGCACCTTGTGTGCGGTGAGGCATGGATAAGTGCGATTACTTCACATTGTGCTGAATTATCACCAATCAATTATCACGTTAACCAGAGCTGGACTTTTTTGTTATTTAATTCAAGAAGTAACTGTTTGGTCACAAATCAGCTAGCTGTTGTATATAGTCCCAAAACGTTCAGATGAATGCAATTGCTCTGAACAAGACACGTCCTGGAAAGCGATTGTCCATGCATTGTTTTCAAAACCGCTCAAAGTTGAAAACTACAAAGTGCGATTTTTTTATGGTTGGGAAAAAAATGCTCATCATTTCTAAAATAGCACCCAGGTTTTTTCAACCCTTGGAAAATAAAGAAGGATAACTCTTCCGCTCGGATCTTTTAATTCAAAAAATTTTTAATGCATTTTATATTTTCCATTTATATATATATTTTCAATTTGTTTATTTCACTTTGCTAACATATTAAGATACATTCTTATTGTAGACTTTCATGAAATGGTATCCGTCTGTTTTCAAGAAATAAAGTTTTCCCAGTTTTTTACGCTTATTTTTTGTTGAAAATTAAAAAAATACTAAGACATATTTCTTGTCATTTTTGTTTTTATAAACACTTTATATTAGCAAACGCCTGCCTATAATATTAAGCTTATGAAAAAAGAATTATGCAAGAAAAAAAAATTGTTTTTGTATTTCTCATTAAAATAATAAAAAAATTATTAAAATTACACTTTAATATACTGAAAGGTGGGGGTATTTCAAATCCTTCTAATTTGGGTACATAAATATGTAGGAGAAGTTTCGTTTGGTATCCCATACCACCTTAAATTTTTTCTATAACCCTTTAACTCCCTATAGCCTCTTTCGCCCCTCTCAAAGTGTCCCGCCCCGTTTTTTTAATTTATTGTATTAAAAGTCGCTTGGCACTATTTTTAGCAAAGGGGCATGTTGAGACTCGTATTACGTATAATTCAGGTTGTCGGCGGACTTCATATTCTAATTACATCTATTATAACTGTTTAGTAAAGTGTCCTTCCTGATATACTTTATTTTGACAAATAAAATATACAACATGACTATCTATAGTCATGTTGTATATTTTATTTGTCAAAATAAAGTATATCAGGAAGGACAAAAGGCTAAATTAGACACCATGTATTGTGCAAAATTTTGTAAAATATTTACTTATGTATATATATATGTTGTATGTACCTCTGACGATTTAATAGATATGATTTATACTTTATGTACCTCATGTACCTTTTTGTATGGTTTGAGTGAATAAACTGATTGATTGCAAAATTTTGACAATATCGAACGTGAATATAAACATTATACGTGACCTAATGTTTGCATTTAATTTGCTGTAAAATCAAGTGCGTCCGTGGTCTAGGGGTATGATTCTTGCTTATCAAGTGAGAGGTACCGGTGTAACGATGAAAAGTGACCCCCGTAGAATATTGACCAGGGGGTCAAATTTCTACGTAGAAAAATGATCCTGGGTCAATATTCCTCAAGTAGGGTCATTTTTCGACCGTAGAAAACCCTTCCAGACCGGTAATTCTACGACTCCTCTCACGTTGAAAAATGACCCTCATAGAAATCTGACACCCCCCCCCCCCCACTTTTTCACAACATAATATATTAAAACCTGTTAAAAAAACCCTTTAGAAATGAGATATGATACGCGTTAATTTTTCCCTAAGAAAATTTCAACATACATTTGGACGGGTGAGAAAAGAAAAAAGAAATTGTTTTCTGGAGGTAAGAAAAAATTGAGTCGGGCCATTTTAGCCAGTCGGTCGGGAGAAGGTTAACAAACATTTTTTTTTTTAAAGATGGCCTTGGCTTGTCTCCAAATCATGCACTGCAGTTATAGAATTTCTAACATGTTTTCTACCTCCTTCCTCAGTCCTTTTCATAATTTAAGGAGGAATGCCACTCATAATTTTATTTAATAGACCTTTAAGACATCCCTTTTAAACTATGGTTGCAGCACTGAAAGACTGATATTAGCTCTTAATTATATTTAATACGATTTTTGGGGTATTTTTTCTGAGAAAATGAAAAAAAAATGTTTTATTTCCAAAGATGCTTATTAAAAAAAAATCAAATTTATTGTAAATCGGAAAACTCTTTCACTCATGTACACAACCTTTCTTAGACCCCAGTTAGAATACGCTTCCTTGGTGTGGGGTGGATGTAATGTAGGCGATAGCAAAAAATTAGCTCTTAACTCTATTAGCTTCTAAAGATGCACTATACTTTGAAACTGTATGAGAACCATTACATGAAAGAAGAAAAAATACTAGCTTAACTACAAAAACCAAGTTCCTGAATATCTATCTGATATAATCTCAAATTTGCGTTGTAATTCATCAAGTTACAGTACGAGAAATTCATATAACTATAACATACCTAAATACAGATTGCAAACATATAAGTCAACTTTCATCCCCTTGTTATTGACGAATTGAACTCATTACCTCTTATTGTGAGAAATTCTTCCTCATTGTCTATCTTTAAAAAGTCCACTTCTTACAAACCTATGCCACCCTCTTATTTCAGTTACGGGATTCGACGCTTAAATATATATTACATACAAGGCTTCGACACAACTGCGTGCTTAATAGCGATCTTTTTCGATGTAATATAATTTTGAGTCCCCTATGTTCTTGTGGAAGAGTGGAGGATATTCATCATTTTTTCTTTTCATGCAAAAAATATACAGTGGCCAGAAAAAAAATTTCACTCATTTCTGCGAATGGGAAAATTACATACTGTTGATACTCACATTTTACTGTGGGGAGATGAAACGATAAACGATGTTGAAAATGAATACCTATATTCCATTGTACAAACATTCATTAAAAATTCAGGTTGTTTTTGTTGATACAATTATCACTTTTTACGAATTCTATACAGCTTGTGTATTATATAAGAAATATATTATATTGAATATTGTTCCTCTGATTATTATGCTTTTCTGTGTTTATTTATTTTAAGCTGAAACCAATATATGTAAATATGTTTGGTATAATTTATATGTAGGGAAAGGGCGTATCAATTTTTTAGATCTTTTGCTCAATCCTATTTGTAAAGTTAATAGACAATAAAATACGTTCAAATCAAAGATGTTTTATGGTTTAAAATTTGCTAGTAAAAAAAAATTTTTTCAGTAAAAAAAAAATTAAAATGTCCAGCTTGCTTTTGTTCACATATTTTATTAGATATTCATTTTCTGCATTTATTAATAGCAATTTTTTTTAACTCTACAACATCTTATTTGCAAATTTTTTTTTTTTCATTTTCTATGAAAAAATTGGGAAAAAATCTTATAAAATAATTGAGAGCTAATATCGGCCTTTTAATGCTGAAACCATAGTTTAAAGGGGATGTCTTAAAGATCTATGAAAAAAAATTGATGCTTACTTCAAGTGTTTTACAATTTATAAACTTTATCTCTAAAATGTGATGTACAGTACATGCAGATTGAGGAGGGTTCCTGCGCGACAGAGGCAACTTTGGAACAATTTTTTAAGCCCACAATTTGCTTGACTTTCTTTTTTGATTGGATGGCTCTATTACTTAAATGAATGATTTTAGTTTTCCCAGAAGCTTTGCTAGGACCTGTAATAAGGTGAACATTTACTCAAATTACGTTGATAGCCCAACGGTTAATCATTTAACACTGTCCATTCAAAACCGTTTAGTACATGTAGAAATCTATGGTTAGCAGAGTAGAACCATGCAACAAGTAAAGATTATACATAGTTTTATTAAGAGTGCTTATTTGAACAAACACCAAACGAACGTTTATCTGCAATAAGAAAATATGAAATGCCGGATAATCCGTAGAACAACGAGTGAGTCATGATGCAAGTGCATTTTGGTTAACATTGAAAGCAACAGGTTTCTAACATTGATGAGCTGTATTGAAAATTATAATACAAGTTGGAGGTAATTAAAATGCAAAATTTACAACATGTTAATTAGTTATCATGTTGTAAATTTTAATACATCTCCTTTGTTAATAATATGTATATAAGCATGTAATTTCAAATATTACATCACAGTTTCATTTTATTCAATACCAGCAAGGAATTTTTTTCAACCCTTTAGTATGAATTAGAATTTAAAAAAAAAAGAAGAAAAACTTGAAATAATTTAAGGAAGTTTGTTTATCGCACTTTTTCTGTATATTTTGTCGTTTTACAATGTATGCACAGCCACTTTAATTTAAAATGACTATTCATATACATGAAATTGAAGCATTAAATCACTCCTACAATTTGCTGATTTAGTATATATACCGGGGTTCATTGACCTACTTTTGAAAACTTTAACCTTGGCCATAACTTTTGAACAGTTGGTCCTTGGGGTTTCAAACTTCACATGTGTATTTCTTGTGACAAAACTTTCCTCACACATACATGAATACTTTTACACGTTTAATATATCTTGTTCCATCAACTGTCATACAATGCTCGTCTCCTAGCAGAAGAGAAATAACTCGTACTGTCGAAAAAATTTCAACTACTGATATTTTTTATCTATATTTTTATAGACTCTGGTTCGTATTTATTATGGCAATGTTGTAATACATATATTAAAGCACGTGTTATGACAATTCCTCTGGTAAAGAATAAATTAGAATTACAAAACGTGTAATAATTTCCCTATCATGTATTTCAAGCAACGGATTAGGAGTTATCGTTCTTTCAACCGCAACTGAACACACCCCCACAATTTCTTTATGTTCCGAAAAATAATATTTAGGAAAATGCTGAACAAATAGGACATCAAACCATTCTCTCATTAAAAATCAAAAACTATAAATAAGAATTCTCGCCGTCGGTCATTAGAAAGCCGTAACATTTATCAGAAACCACTTTGGGTACTTCAATTTGATACGCACTCGGGCTGTCATCGGCCAAACTTGGTTCAAGAGCAATCTACGGCACTTAAGTCTAATGGATCAGCCATCCAACATCCTATCGCGTTCCCTTGTGTTGATGGATAGGTGGCAGATTTTTTCTGGACGGAAACGTATCCGAACATATGTTCATATCTTGTTAAAAGTGATCGAATTTATCAGTGATCGATGTAAAAACAAAATAGAAGTGTAATTACATTGCAGGAGATATAGATGATAACAGACCAGAACTTACTGTATTCATTATTATTTTTTTTTTTTGCTTTGCTCAGAGGACGGAAAATGATATTTCATGACCATGGCAAAATCTGTGAGCACTTGACTTCTTCTGGTTGATATTTGTAAATTTAAACAATCCGTATGTTTATTGTTTGATATTTTGAGAGAGGAAAGATTATAACAAACCACAGAGAAATTCCGTACAAGAGAGGTCTGTATAGGAACTGCCGGAGGGTAACAAAATACCTTTCTGAACTGCTTGTTCATTTAAAAACATATATTGCATTGCCTTGCACTCCAATGGGTTGCAAGATCCCTCAGTCTGAGGCTTCTGAGCAACTAGTTAGTTTTTAAGTACGCGCACTTCTTTAAAAAGTTTGGCTATATTTATGTTATCCTGGTCCGTCCGTCTATCAAACTATCTTCTTCCTCAAACTCATCTTTTATTTAATGCAGTAAACAATTCGTCTTTTGGAATAAAGTAGATGGGGTCCTGTATATATGTGTTTTAAAAAAAGAATTTTATTTTCACCCTAGGTGCCCATTAGGGGTCGAAAACAATGCTTTTTCTATGAAATTCTGGTTCTCAGACTCCCTTTTCAAATACATGCAGTAGCCCATCTTTTGGAATATGATAAGTGATGTCCTGTAGATATGCAATAAGGCTTTGAAATGTTCATTTTCACCCTAGGGTCATTTGGAGGTAGAAAAACGACTTTTTTTTTCTACGAAAAGCTGGTTCCCAGATTTCCTCCTAAATGTTATGTAGTAGCCGAATCATGTTAAGAATATAATTGGTCGTATCCTGTAGAAATGCAATAAGGTTTAAGAACTTTTTATTTTCATCTAGAAGGCCAGCTGGGGCCGGAAAATTGTTTTTTATAATTTTGGAAATCAAGGAGGCCAATTTCGGGTCAAAAAATTAAAATTCCTTCTTTTTTTTTTTTAGCAAAACTTTCTTTCAAAACTCTTTTTTTTTTCATACAGAATATGTGCTTCAGTAAATTCTTTAATTTCAGACTGGTAATGAATTTATTGTACGAAATACTAGCATAAGAGACACATTGGCCGCATGATTACCTGAACATTTTTCTATTCAATTTGATATCTGTACCTGTATTGTAATGTAAAAATTATTTTTAAAGAAGTTATTATAGTGTTGTTTTTCACTAGTTACCCAGATACGAAGAAGAATAAGAAGATGGGCGAACAAGGCGAGCGAAATGCCTATAGTGCGACAAAATTAAATCTCAATTATAACAAAATTTTCTTTGATATTTCATCTAACGTTAAAGTATACTTTATGTAAAATCTCCACAATTTGCAAAACCCTCTCACAACTTGAAATTATATGCTTATGAAATAGCATACATACACTAGAGAGGGCAAAAAGGACCATTTTCTCATACTAATACAATTTTTCGATATATGAGTGGGTCTTCTCTCCTTTTTTTTGAAAGTTTATCCTCAAAGTTTGCGTAAAATATACATTTTTTGGTTAACAAAAACATAAGCAAAGACCCAATATGCCTTAAAAATACACTTTTATGACACAACATTCGCATTTTTCGAGAAATACATGAAAGGAAAATGATTCTCAGGATTTTTATCGCTAGGGTTCGAACCCTACAAATACCACATTATTTTTTAATAATAGAATAATAACAGAATAAGTTTTGCCGAGAAAACTTTCTTTAGAAAAGTTTTATTTATCATAATTTCATAAATTTCAATAATGAGAACTTACAATGTGATTGTAGATACTTAATTCACAAACTGAATATGAATTTTTTTTATTTTCGGAGCTATAGGCATTCTGCACGCCTTGTTCACCATGAATCTCCTTTAGAGGAAAACACTTATGTTTTTGCCTCTAAAATGTAAATGGATGTAGTCAACAGACTTTGCAGTACGAGTATTTGTTAAGAGCGAGTGACTGATTCCTGGTTTTTGAATAAATTTTCTAGAGAGAAGAAAAAAAAAACAATTGACAGAGAAATAAACCAAATTCTCTCACAATGATATTTTTACCTCATTTTTTTTGGAGAGAGAGAGAGAGAGAGAGAGAGATTCACTGGATTCAAATTATTGTCGTTCAGAACATTAAGATTAATATTATTTTTTTAATTATCGTATCGGGTTCAGTTGAAAAGAAAACAAAGACATAAATATTTTCCTCCAAACTTTGAAGCGTTATTACCATCGAATTAATAATTTACACCTTAAGGCCATACTTTGATTAAAAATGATTATGTTAATTTTATGACGAATAAAAGGGCTATGCCCATAAGGTCCCCAAAATAGAAGTGCATTGATATTATAGACTGCAAATTATCTTAATTATTATCTCTCTCTATTTTTTTTTCATCAGAATGTTACACATCTTTTGTGAGAATCTCGGTAGATTAAAATTTCATAAAAACAACACAGTAGATGATCGAAGATTGTACCATCAATTTCTGTAAAAATATTTTGTCAAAAATTTAAAAAAAAATGTACTTTTTTTTCTTATTCAATTTAATTTTTGTAAGTATTAACGTCAAATCTTTAAACATAGTGAATTTATAAATGGTTTGTTTTAGATTCCAAATTAAAAGAAGAGGTCCATATGGGCCACAATGCTCACCTTTGTCAACTTGGCCCCGTTCGGGAAAAAAAATTTAAAAAAATTTTCTAAATTTTTTTCCATGACAAATTTTGACCCAATATTGCGGCCCCAACCTGGCGTTTTGATTAAAAAGTTTAAAAAAAAAATTAAAATCCACACATTGGGGTGGTTCAATGTCAGTATGATTAACTGGGCCCTGTTGTTCTGGAGGAAAAAAAAATTACATGAAATTTTATCTCCAATATAAGCCCTGTCTTATTCCCTTGTAAAACTCTGATCAACTATTGTAGCCCCACCCTATCTCCATAGGCCATGATTTGACCAAACATTAATGAGCACTCTCTCAGAATGCTTGCTTATCATTATGACTTATCCAGTCTCTGTTGTTCTTGGGAATTTTTTTTTAAGATTTAGTCATATTTCAACATGTCAAACCTTGATCTTTTGTTGTCCGACCATACTCCGGGGGTCATGATTTGAACAAATATGAATCTGTACAGTTCCCCTTTTAAACTTTGATCCCATATTGTGGCTCCACCCTTCCCCAAGGAGCCCTGATTTGAACAAACTTGAATCCATACAACCTGTGGCTGCTTCCAAATTAATATAAATCATCACGATCCAGGTGTTCATCAGAAGATGATTTCTAAAGATTTATATATATATATATATTCCCATGTAAAACTTTGATCTATTGTTGCCCCATTTTCCCTTCCCCAGGGCGCCAAGATTTGAACAAACTTGAATCTACACTACCTGAGGATACCCTCATATTACTATGACTCATCATGGCCATGATGTTAGAAGAATCGTTTTTGAAAGATTTCTTCCTATATTTTCCCATGTAAAACTTCATTGCTATTTTATCCCCATCCTACCCCCAGGGGCCATGATTTGAACAAACTTGAATCTACACCACCTTGAAGTATGGACTTACCCTCAAACAGACTTTTTTGTATTCAAAAATGATCTCAAGATTAACAGAAACTCCTTGGCATTAATGAATATCCCCGGATCCATATTTATTTCTCTCCTAGAAAACAGAGGAAAGCCATATGTACAATCAATAAATCAGTACCGAGTGATTCTAAAACAAATCTACAAAAACGTCAAATAATTAAAAATAAAATGGTACCAGATAACAGTCACATTTTAGGATAACCTATTCAAACGTATATAAGGGAAAGATCTATAACCCAAGGTCAATGAAAGATCAAACAAAACAAGCCAGCAACATGTTTTAAAGGAACTTTAGCAATTAATACCATAATGTTACAATAATTAGCCATCTTTAGAAATTTTTAATCAAGGTACTAAGATAATTTACTACCAAAGTAATTATCTCAAGGATTCGCCTTAAGGGGAGCGGATCAAGAAGGTAACCTTGACATGTACGACATCGTAAGAGTACATATATAGGATCCCAGCTATAACTGTTTTTTTTTAATGTAGTGCCAGGTTCCAATGATAAAAAAGAGTTTTTTTAGTAAAGATACTGGTATTGCAAGAAGGAAGAGGGCCAGGAATTTCTGCTTTTAACAAACCGATAAGGTTTCCTTAGATTGCACATTTAATGCATCATATTTCGAGGTAGAGTAAAGTTAATTAGATGCCGTCATAAAACAGTTGTATTTGAAGTGTTCACCTCTAAAATTATTATCTGTACCTGGGTTACTGGTGAAGAAGACACAAAAGTTATTCCATAATATTATTTGCATAAATATACATGTATCAATTTGAGCATAAAAGGCTCAGGTGATCATGTGGCACATGGACCTTTTATGTTAGTATTTCATATAATTATTTCATTATCAGTCTAAAAACTAATGAATAAAGTATAAATTCTGTTTTAAAAGGAGCTTTGAAAAGAAAGATTTGTGTTTAAAAAATGATTTTTTTTCAGGGCCCTAACTGGCCCCCCTATCTAGAAAAGAAAATTCCCAAACCTTATTGCATATCTACACGACACCACAAATCCTATAGTATAATATAAGTTGATTGGCTACTTTATGAAATATAAGAGTTCTGGGAATTTTTTTTTAATTTTTATTTCTTGGCCCCCAATCGGCCTCCAATATGAAAAATGAAAATTCAAGAAAACCTTATTGCATATCTTTAGGATATCACGAATCATATTCCAAAAGATGATTTGGCCAAAGCGTAAAATGTTGTAACAGAAGTTCTGAAACCAGTTTCTTTTCTTTTCTTTTTTTTTTGTAGAAAATTTAAAAAGTCGTTATTCGACCCTCAATCTGCTCAGAGGGTGAAAAATGAAAATTCCGAAGCGATATAGCACCTGTAAGGAACAGCGCCTTTCATTTCTGAGAATATTAGTCTGATAATTATTAAAAAGTAAGTCTAAATGAGTTTGAAGAATAACATTAGATAGAGAAACGTCGTTTTCCAGCCCACGTTGGCCCCTAGGATGAAAATGAGTACTCCAAAACCTAAATTGCACATCTATAGGACATCAAATTATTCCAAAAGATGATTTTGCCACTATGCAAAATACATGTGCACTGCATTAGGTGAATTCTGTAAACCAGGTTTTCATAGAAAAACGTTGTTTTTCGATCCCCAATTGGTTCCTAGGATGTAAATTCTGAAACACCTGTCATATTGCATATTACAAAAGATAAACTGGCTACTGCTTAAAATGTAAGAGGAGTTTGAGAAACAAGATAGTTTGACATCCGGACGGACGAGAATAACAACAATATATCCTAACTTTCTTTAGAAAATGCAGGTACTTGTATACATTTAATTACTTGATATTTACCCAATATACGAAGAACGTTTTGAGTATATGTAATTTAGTCATTAAATATACGACCAAAAAATATACATACAGCTTGACGTCATGAGCATGACGAAGAGCACACAGAAGTATCATTGGCAAAGTGGCTCTTCTTTTTTTAGGTCCTTTATGTTATACTGCAAATTACAGACCTGCAATGCTTCACAAAAAATTCTACATAAAATTAAAATTACTTGTTGAAAAATGTCATAAAAAAAGATAGAAACCTTCTTCAAGATGATACCCTCAGTGTCTAAGGAAAGTCCGGCTATATTATTAAGAAGTAACCAAACTTTCTGGAATTTTTGGTGTCCTCAAGATGTGCAATAAGGTTTCGGAATATTAATTTTTATCCTGGGGGCCAATTGGGGTCTAAAAACATTTTTATACTAAGACCAGCTGGTAGTCTAAACTATAGTTGTCAAGTCTTCTTTTGGAATATGTTTGGTGAGTTCCTGTAGTTGTGCAATAAGGTTTCTGAATTTCCATTTTAATCCTAGGTGCCAATTAGGCTCGGAAAACGACTTTTTTCGTAAGGAAACCTGATTCCCAAAACTCTTTTATGTTTTATGCAAGAGCAAAATCAGCTTTACTCAAAGTTTAATCAGCTTAAGCATTCAGCATTTTCATAGGCCAAGATAAATAAATTGAATACTTTATTTGTATCCCCCCCCCACTTTTAAGTATACTACAGTGATTTCTGTTCATCAATACTTCGTTGTCTTTGAACATTTTCCCTGGGGTAAATGCCGCCATTGCAAAAGCATTGACAAAGAAAGATAAATCTAGTACTATACAGCTTTAGGTAAGTTTTGGTTAAGTGGACGTATGCAACCAGTACACCCCATCTTTTCTTAAGTTTTAGCTTTAAAGGCATTTTCATGGGGCTCCTTCGTATGAGACCGTATAAACCGACGTCCCCTGTCGCAGTAGGTGCTGGCACGAAAAAGATCCCTCGTTATTCAAAGCTCTCTAAATACAGTCCTTCGCGCAATTTGTGGCGTCTAAATGAAGAACGAAAAATTCTCGAAGGGGCGTAAAACAAACAAACCAACCAACCAACCAACCAACAAACAAACAATAAACTCGATTTCATTTTCGATAGCTTGCATCTGATCCCTAGGCCCTCTTTAATTCTAGCTTTACATGGGATTGTTCTTACTTGTACAATAAACTCAGGCCCGTAGGAAGCAATTTCAGTTTGGGGGGGGGGGGGGGGACAGCCATACATTTTTCAGTTGACGTTGAGGGAGCACTACCAAAAATTTCCTGACAAGCAAAAAAAAAACATCAACTATCAACTACCAAAATTCCTTAACAAGCAAAAAAAAAAAAAAAAAAAAAAAAAAGGTCATCAGACGTTTTTATTGAGGGGGCACAAGCACACATTATCTATGTTTACTATAGTAATCTATATATCGGCAAAATTATTGGGGGGGGGCACGGTCCCCCCCGTGCCCCCCCCCGGTTCCTACGGCCATGAAACTCTATTTCAAATTCGTCGATTTTGCATTATATTGACTTAAAGATTCGCATTCCAATTCACCACAACTTCATGTGCTTAAGCACTGGATTTTCTATCAGCATTCTGCTCTTTGACACGAAGTTGGGGTGATGGTTAGGTCGTCTCGAGTCGTCTTCGTATCTTTTGCAATTTCGTGACAGATAGAGCCAGATTTTAACGAAAAGCAGCAAATCTTGCCTTGTTTTTGGAACTATTTTTTGATACTAGATATAGAGATGGGCATTGAAGGTGAATGCGTGCAGAACTTGTTCTGCGGTGGAATATGACATACTTGATTGATAAATTATTGACCGAAACAAATGTTTCATCACATTTAAGAACTGAATTACAAAACTATCATTTGTTGTTGAATTGTTGTAAAAAAAATCTTACAAATTATATAATTTGATTTATTACAAAAGAGTTTAATGAGGTCGACCAAACTTTTAATCGATGGAAAAGTTTTGATTGAAAAACTAATATATGCCATATGCATTTTTAATCTGCATTAGATAATGTAATATTTGGCTCAAAATATTTTATAATTCTATGTAGATCGGCAATATAATTTTCAACAAAATAATTTAAATATTTCAATTGTTTTCATCTCAAATGATACTAGTATTTTGTTTTAAAAACGGTATCCTTTAAACTTTAGGAAACTTTCGGAAGCTAATTTAAGAAATTGGTATATGCATATCATATTTCTGATTGAGTGAAACAAATAGTTGTTTTTTTAAATTTTTTGGCATAAACCACTTAAGGATATGATTGGTAAAACCCCCTGAGGATATGAGGGATGGGGAAAACCTATTAAAATCAATGCATTCTTCATCAAAGTTCTTCTTTATCCTGGACATTGGTATTACTGTATACATTCCTTTTTATTTTCGCCCTCGTTGCAGACGGGACAAACTGAAGAGAAACATTATTTCTTACACACAGCTGTGTCTGGGCGAATTTAAAACGGGGCAAAACTTTTTGCTAGTGAGAAAGGGAGAAAATAACCCTGTATACAGTATTTAAAATGAGTACTGAGTAATTAGACCTCTGCCAAAAATAGGAAATAGTAAACCTCTGATTCCAGGATTTCAACTCCAGCTAGGGTGGGACTAAGCTGGTCACATATTAAAAATGCATATATTTATAATTATATCTTTAAAAATCTTCTTTACTCCTGGACATCCATGGCTAGTCAAAATGTCTTCATGGTTATAAAGATCTATGAGCCTTTTCACTAGAGAGTAGAGAGCGCAGGAGGAAATTCAAGTATGGATTTTTCCACCCGCGCATTCTCTGACTTTATCACTGGTGAATGTACATCACATCTTATGAAGAGTGATGTCTATCTTTTGCATACAGCGTTCGTGGTACTGATTTGTGTTTTTCCCACGGCAACAGAAAATTTCAATCAATATACATGTATGTTGCTCCATAACATTCTGTTGCTCCGTGACGTTTACCTGACGTCACCCTCGTACTTGATTTTTAGTTCTATAAGTCAGAGACCAGAAGAGTTTAAATTATATGCGATAGTAAGGTGCCCGTCGTCCGTCCGTCTGTCTGTCTGTAAACATTTTTTTTTTCAAAATGCTACTCCTATAGTTTTGGTCCAATTTCAATATAACTTGGTACAGAAGTAGATTACACTAAGATATTCGGTTTTTGATTTCGATGAACGGTGTTGCCGTGTTTACTAAAAAAGAAATTTCTGTAAAATTCTTGCAAAACGCTACTCCTCCTACAGTTTTAGTCCACTTTCCATAAAACTAAGTACACAAGTAGATAATATAATGATACATGTATATAATTCTGTTTATCAATTTTTGATTTTGATGAAAAGTGTAGCCATGGTTACTAAAACTAAAAATTTCTGTGAAAATCTTTCAAAACGCTACAGTTTTAGTCCGATTTCAATAAGAATTGGTAAACAAGTAGACTATACTAAGATACACAATTCTGATTATCATTACTTAATTTTTTTAAGGATATACTTCCGATTGGATTCAAAGATTACATGAATGAAATACAATGTACAAGTCCTATTAGAGCATCAGGTGGTTTTTTTTTTGTTTGTTTGTTTGTTTTTGTTTTTGTTTTTGTTTTGTTTTTGTTTTTTTTTTTTTTGTAATTTTAATTTACACTTTATTTAAAATTTTTAGTGGATTCATTTCAAAACGATTTTTTTTATCTAAATTTAATTGATCAATATTTTATTATGTGAAGTCAAATTACATAATATTGGATTACACATCAGGCATAGTCTATGTAAGTCCTCTCCAAGAAGGTCAAGGTTACAAATGTTAAGAATGGACAATAATCGTGTGTAATGGTTTACAATGATGAAATAATTCGTAATAAATATATTAATTTCTAATGTAAACTAGAAAAGAAAGAAATGAAAAAAAGATAAATTATACAGATTTATTACTTAGCATATACTCTCATTATACAATATAATGAAAAGAAAAGAAAAGAGTGCAGCATACAGCAAAACTGAATAGGTAAATAAAAAAATGCAAAAGACAAATATGCATGGAAAGATACCAAAAAAAAGGGGGGAACAAACAACAAAACTGAATAGGTAAATAAAAAAATGCAAAAGACAAATATGCATGGAAAGATACCAAAAAGGGGGGAACAAACAACAAAACTGAATAGGTAAATAAAGAAAGTGCAAAAGACAATATGCAAGGAAAGATACATTCATACATGTATACATGGAAATGCTGAGATTTGAAGTAAGTATAAATATCAAAATATTAAGAAATTTAATAAAACTTTAAAATGAAATAATATCAAAATCTCTTTGAAGACTTCATATACAGTTGGACTGCTTCAAAATTTGAACAATTTTATTTGGTAATTGCCTATCACCAAACAGCAAAGTAAGCAAAATTTGATCGAGAGGGTTTCAAATTCTATTATTCTCTGAAGACTTTCAAAAAGCATCATTCTCTGATTATTATAGGCAGGGCATCCTAAGAAAAAATGACAGTTATCCTTGCTCTGATATCAACACTAAGTACAAGATGCTATTTTACTTAAGTACTGATTATACAGGTGAGTATTTAAATTACTAGATTTATTTCATAGTTGACAATGTATAATGTTTTTCTTGCGATTACCATAATTAAAGATCTTGACATTCTTTATTCTATCTACAGTAGGTCTCTTTAGGATATTCTTAAGAGGGCTGGGTGGTTGTGGCCATTTTCAGACTATATTGATCTCCTTTAGAAGAAGAGCTCAATGTAAAGATATACAAAAATGATCAAATTTTAAAACTAAAATGTATGAAATTTTTGTTTGCCAAATGATAGTTGACAGCTTAAGATATCATATCTAAAAAATTAAGTTATATCTGATGGTTAATTTGTTGACCCCCCAGCCTCCTTAAAACTTGAATAGGAATCAATACAGTTTGTTTCTATAATGGTAAATTGTTCCATAACTGAAAAGTAAAAGGCAGAGAACTGTTGAAATATGAGACTATTCTTGATTGAGGTAAGACAAAATTAAAATTACCAATATTTTTAAGATTGTAAACATGCTTTGCAATTGGTGGCATAGAAGGTAGGACCATTTCTTGCAAGTAGAGAGGGGCTATACCATACACAATTTTACAGAATAACAAGAGTTTTTGTCTTTCCCTTCTCTTATTTAATGGTTCTCAACCTAATTCAGTACAGAGCATTTCTTGGTGAAAATTTCCTAAGTTCTGTTATTATTCGGGCTGCTTATACTTGAATATTTTCTAAAAGATTTGAAAATTCTTGTAAGCAATTATCCCAGACAATACTACCATATTCTAAAATGGGTCGAATAAAAGCAAAATAGAATTTTATTAAGATTATTTTATTAATGCAAATTTTTCAATATTCTTAAAAGATTTAGTCGAGAACAAGCTATTATTTATATGCTATCTGGCATCATTTGTACTTAAATGTGTAAATTGAAAAAAAAAGATTTAGTCTGACAGCATATTGCTTTTTTATTCCATTCAATCATATACAAGCTTTCTGTGCAGCTCTCGAACAGATAAAGAGAGAGAGAAAAAAAATTAAGCTGGATGAAAGAAACCATAAACTCAATTCAAGAGTTCTGGAGGACCAACAACCAACAGCTTGAAGACTTTGTGTACAGGAACTTTATCAAATTCATGTATACCTTTAAAGCTTTGGATAGCTATACAATCTCAGGTGAAGTTAGTTTTTAGTCATTTGCTTTGTAATACATGGATGCACACTTAACGATTGCAAAGTTGTCCAAAATTAAGTTTGCGTCAAATGTCGCAAAAGCTTTAGAAAAAAAGACTATCTAAATGTTAAAATTACAACTTGAAGAAAATTAGCAGAAGTTATAATGCCAAGACAAAGAAACAAATTTCGGAATAAAACAAATATTTAAGCTTACAACAAAAAAACCTTCAATTCATCTTTCTATATTTTTGCCCATAAGGTGTCACGTGATTCTTCAAACCGGAAACAAGATCATCGTGTAACATCGGGTCGACATCACCACAACAATGTTGACGACACCAGTAAGTCTGTATGCAGGGCCTTTGATGTGGATTTGCGTACCTAGACTAAATCGTCACCAAGTATCTGAATCAAACAGAAGTTCAATCAACACGATCCGCATGCTTCGTGTAACTTTACGAAATTCATATCCCTATATTAGTATATAAAGTCATATTTGGTGAACACTTGTAAATCACAAATATAGTTCATGGGAAAGATCAACATTGTTTATTTATTTTTTTTTTACTTTTTAACAGACAGTACACAGTATCAATGTCGTATTCCTCGCTTTTTCTTAAAGAGTAATCTATTGTTATCCTACATACATGTATATCGCAATAATTATTATACTCAACGGATGCATGGATAACTTTCTTGGCTGCAATTTATCAAATGGTTAAATTGGAGCAAACATTTTAAATTGCCGAAAAAGTACACTTCAATAAATATTGAATTGGAACACTGAAAATACATAGATATCAAGAAATTTGTCTCTTGCAAACTACATAATAATGACAAACCTATGCATTATGGGTAATGAAAAATGCAGTATGGGTAATGAATACGAACTACATCTTTAGTCTGAAAAAAAAAACCAAACTGATCAGGTAGACAAATAGATCAGGTAGAAACTGTTGCATAAAACTCTACATCATTATGCTTCATTCAATTGAAGTCAAACAAAACTTTTCAAAATCTGTATTTTTTTTTTAAAAGGAAGGGAGAAAGAAAAAGGGTTATGTACATTTATTTTACCTCCCAAAAACATAGAGTTCGCTAAAGTTTAATCCTTCTGTTAGCTTTAAGGAAGGTTTCTAAAATTGTTTTATAGCCGATTTTTAAAAAAATGTGCGTCACCGATTACCTAAGTTTCGTGTTATTTTATTTGTTCAATTATATCTCAAAGAGATGAATTTTTTTCTAAAAGAACTAGTCTACCTGCAGCTAACCTCCGTGTTCATTACCATTACAACTGGGTATATATTTTCATTATCATAGCAAATAATGGATCCGACGTTGTTTGTGATGGTGCACTTTGTTTTCTCAACAGTTTTGATTAAAGAAACTTGCTCCTTCTATTGCATGTAAACAGGTGTTCTACAATTGTAATAACTACTCACGTTAATTATTCTTTGTCTTACGTCAATGTTAGTCGTTCCGATACGACAATAATATGTACTCTTTAGAAAACTAAAAGGCTTTTGAAGTTAAAGTAAGAACCATTGTTTATGTGAGTATTTTGGGTTTAAAACGACTTTTTTTGTCTGGTTTTATTTTTCGCTTTCTTTGAAATACGTCTGAAGTCCGAGACTTTTTAAAAGACATGTGCATGCAATGTCTGTGTCATGTTGTCAAAGAAATTATTTTTGGTCTCTATAAGTATTCATAAATGAAATATGAATATTATGGAATTTTTTTTTAAAATTCATTTTTGTCTAAGAACAAGATTAACGAATCAGTCTGGTTTCCTTGTAGTTATTTTGTTGAATTAATAAAAAAAAGTCGAAAATGAAAGGTCATCTGTGCAAAAAGTGTATTTATTTCTCTAATTTGCATTGTGTGTTCGCGAATATTGCATATACATGGCAAATTCACTTTGTATTTGTTTTGAGAGCAGATATTTTCAATATGAAGAGCACGAGGTGAAAAGGGGTGAGGTGCGGTTGATCAGGGCTTAGATTGTATCGCGATTCCTTTTCATCATAGACTTGAAAAAAGAGTTTTGAACATTTTTTTACTTTCTTGTAAGTATTGTTATGAACAAAGTAGGATTGTTGCAATCTAAGAAAAGTGCCTTTAAATTTATTTACCATTTCTTTATACTTTTGTCTCTAAACCTTCAATATTTATTTTGCATCCTCTGTATTCAGCTGTCTCATATTAAAACATCGTGAATGTCTTAATATTAACATTGTATTAATGTTAACGTTAAACATTATATAGTCAAACAAATTAGTTATATAGTTACAAAAAAGATTGTGTGAAAAAGGACCAGTTACATTATTATTCAAACATTAATATATTCCGCTTTCTCGATATTTCATATATGCCCTTTTAATTCCTTTTTAATTAACAAATAAATTGTATCAATTAATACCTGATTTGAATTAGCCTCTTTCAGTTTTGCTTTGATTCATAAAAGAAAAAAGACAGCACCGTATTTTAATAAAGACGAAAAATCCATGGTCCTAGAGTATCCGAAGCGCAATTTGATGGCTTAATCAATAAATTGCCAATCGTGTATTGCAATAAAATATTTGCCTATAAATGTGCTTTTGATATAATATTACAACTTGTTAACATTCAATTGACAAGGAATGAATTCGTACCTAATAAACCGATCTCGTAGCGGATATTGTTTTTCTCCACCTAAGTTCGTTTATTGACGCTCTATGACAGAGCGCTTTAGAGTTGCTGGGCTGAGAAGATACAAAACCGGCTTACGGTGAATCGTTGTCTGACAACTACTTGATGATGGAGACAAAAGACCCCTAAGTCCCCTGTCAACTTGGGGTCGTGGTTGCTGGTCATCTCCATTTCCTTATTTAATCGTTGTCGTTGCGAAGAAAGGAAAGACTTTTACTCGGAGACAAATCGGTGCGTGTACATGTTTGGTGAAAACGATTAGTTTTGTTTTCTTAAACAGATATTTGTGGGAAAAATTGTATGATATGCAAATCTTAGTTAGTAGATAAAAAAAAGTAGATCTCTGCTTCATTGGGAAATAATAAACCTCGGTAGAACAATGATGAAATATTGTTGATTGAAGATTATAACTTATAATAGATTTACTAAAAGAGTGAACTTATTAAATGCACTTTTAAAGTTTTTATTGCATATCATTGAGTTTAGAAAACGTGATAACCACATTGTTTTCATATACTTGAACTTTTTGTTAAAAGTTACCTCAATTGAGATAGTTTTTCGAAAAACAGAAAAAAGCAGCTTCTCCACTTAACCTATGTGCTTAATCAGTGCAACTTACTTGCTTAATTAGTGCAAAGATCTGTCCAGAAGATGTATATTATTCGGGTATAGAATTAATAAGCGATGATATTATTGTCATAACTTGTATAATAAGAGACGTCAGTAATTACGATAGTTTATGTTACTTTGTGCAACAAATAGAGCGAACGAAAAAAATATGGCGGCTCCTTTTGGGCAACCGGAAACGGAAATCGTCAACGACGTAGCAAATGATATAATTATGAACAAAACGACTGGCATTAAAATTGTTTGATATGTTCATTTTTATATCATTGTCACTCGAGTGAAATATAGCACAAATTCTATAGTTTTTATGGCCTGAGGGAATCTATATCATTATATGGCACTTTGGCGAGGAAAACGATAAATTGTCAAGGCCATATCCGTCGAGTGACTAATGTAGGAATATTGTCCCCGCTATAGTTAATGGCCTTAATGACATTAATTTTAGCTTAAAATCATTAAGATATCTGTTATATTGGAATATGAGAGTCGGGATTTATTTAAACGATTTTATCTGGATGATATGGTAAGAAATATTTGGGCTTATTCCTTTAAATTTTTCTTGTTCTAATGTACATGTAGAGTCGAAAAACAGTTTGCTCTGATATAAGTATTTTAAAATATCCAATACCCATTGCTTTTGATTTAAAAAAAAAAGATATTATTCTGAGAGTTAGCTATATGTACGTGTAATTTATAAGGTTAGTATATGATTGAATACATATATTGACAATAAATGGACTTTAAGATCATCTTAAAATTCATTTCTACTTACATATGACATACATGTATATAATTATATAATGTGTCTGACCTTTGTCCATCGTCGACAAAAATTCTAGGGCTCCTATAAATGAATGGTTTCATGTTCATTGATTTAAAATTGTTTGGTTGCATTCTTGTTAATAAAATCAAAAACATACATCTCTCTATTTTGATAAATTTAAAGGCAGTTAATAATGAAAATAACTTCCCTGAAACTTAATGAATTGTTGTTTCAGTTTTATCCATTTCTTTGATGTTCAGTAACCCATGAAATATTTTTTGACATTTGGGGGCTCTTGATGGTTGTTAATTTCAATGGTCCTCATGCATATTTATGACGCTAATATCCGACTCTTATAAAAGTTGATACTCTCTCGATAGTCCAGATGGCTGACCGTTCGACTTTTTCATTCATAAGCATAAAATCTTTGGGGTAAAGGAACTCGGGGCTAATCCGTTTAGGCCTTCCCCTATAATAGCATTACCGTAGTCCGGTGAACATTTGTCTCACCTGCAAGGTAACATATGTCGAATCACATTTTCCACACTTCAAAATTGCTTCGATTAGTACGGGGTGTATAATGAATATCTTTATAACCAGTTAGAGCAGAATAAATCGGTTTAGTAGCGATTGCATTGCAGAATAGAAATATTATTCTTTGATATTTAGAAAGATATTCTCTTAAAAAGTCTACCCATGTTTTGTTATTTTTTAACCCATAATTCTCGAAGTATTCATTTAATTTGACACTTTGTAATTTCGTTGTTGTCATAGTAGTTATACTATAGTATATTTGATCAGTGTTGTTTATTGATTTTTTTTTTTTTTACACAACTGCACCTAGTGTCCTCTACAAAAATTTAGAATTTTTCAATTTAAAATTTGTATATGAAAATTAATTTAAATTGAAATATTCTATATTCTTGTACAGGACACTAGTGTTGATGAGAGATAAACTGACACCTTTGTTTCAAGGGGTTTTTTTCTGGTGAAATATATAAATTTTAGATGCTTAAACATGTATAATCAAAGACTTGAAATGTTAAACATGTATGATCATAAATTAATAAAGTTAAGAAATGAGCGTAGAAAAATGATTAATACTAGAGTATACAAAAAGAATATTTCTAAACAAAGAATAGATTCTTAAATTATCATATAAAATATATTATCTATAAATCAAGTATATGATTTCTTCTTTGTAATTTTGAATTGCTAAGCTGAAAAATAATGCTACAAAAAATTCTGTGTTGACGGGTTTGGTTCAAACAGATACACCAAACTCCTAAAATATCTTATGTTTACTACCGTACGTGTTTTCACTTCGGAACATTGTCGGATTAACCAAAAGGGAATAGAAATATTACAAAATAATTTCCCAACATGAAGTTTGGCATATGTAATATTGGTTTTGCATGTGTATTTCCCAGCAAATCGTGTATGTTTCTTGTTAGCCTCGTGCTTTTATTGTACACAACATATGTATGGTCTATGGGGTCTCGATGCCGTTGTATAATGTCGGCAAAGAATGTCTAGCGCACTCGCCCTAACCTGGTAGCATTGCCAGCACAATGTCCAGCACAAATGATTTGGTCAGATTTGGCCAAACATGATGGATTAAGCTAGACTGGGACATGTTCGCTTGTCTTTACAATCAAGGTGACCGTTCCGCGATGATTATCAACGTCATCTGAGATTTCTCATTTGCAGATTTGCTGGGTGTACCATGACCGATCCCTGTAATTCTGATTGAAATATCTTGACCTCTGTATACCAATTGTTACATTGGCAGGAATGGTACACAAGCTGAGGTATATTAACAATATGATGTTTCAGTTGCGCAAACTGCATATAGATATACATGTATACATTTAAAATATGCGTTTTATACTTACGTTTTTTTAATGTTGAATATTTGTCTCAAACTGGTCATTACAGTAACTGTATTTATACTTTTCCAGTTTTCATCTTACTTGAAACAAAAAAACAAAAACAAACAAAAAACAAAAACAAAACAAAGAGAGAGAGGGGGGGTGAGAGAGAGAGAGATATTTATACAGCTACTGAAATTAAAAAAGGCAATACATTTATATTGGAAGGGTTCAATGCAACTGAATTATGAAAATATATAAATTTCCGTTTTTGGGGATTGTATTTATATGTTATATATAGTCTTTTTTAACTATTCTAAAATCTACTTAACTATAAAGCTTTATAAAAAGCTCAAGGTATGTGACTTTTATGAATTAATCAATTTTTATTAGAAAAATAAAATAATATCTACACTAAGGATTTTTAAATGTGTACATACGCATAAAGACATTATTCTGGCCATTTGGTATTATTTTTATCCTTAACTACCTCATTCAGACTTGAAATTTATAGTGAATTTTAAATGAAATTAAATTACAAATATGTTTTCATACATTTTCCTTAAAATTGTAATAAAAATGAAAATAAATTATTGTAATTTCCTGAAACTTTTAATCAAATTATAGATAAAATATTGTAAAATTCAAATAAGATACAGCGGATTCGTATAAATTAACACATCACAGTTTAAGACCTGTGAATTAGGATCTCTGCAAATCGATCGGAGGAAATCTGTGGCAGGATTGATCGGCATATTCAAGGTGTCAGGAAATAGTCAGCTTCATTTATAACAGCTGAAGGCTCTAGCAATGTTTCATTACTTACTATATTTAACCTGAACTAATGAATTCTACATATTTATCATTTTCGGGCTTAACGTTTTTCAAGATATGCCATATCTCCGATTTAAGATATTTCCTTTTCTATTAAATTGCGAGATGGTAAAAGTAATTTTTATTATCCTTAAAATGATAACATTATTTTCGCACATCATTTACTGTTTTCAACATCTACTAAAAGATTGGCGATATGCGTTTGGACGATTTATAGTATAAGGAAAGATATAATAATGTAGGCAGTTAGATTTAAATTGTTTTTCATTTTTTTAATTTAACATTACAATCTATATATAACATTCTTAACAAAATTCTTAACAAAAACTGATTTCTTTGTTGAAAAAAATTACTTATCATGGGATCTTAAGTTGGTTGAAAATGAAAAAAAAAAATCCATTTCCTTGTAAAAATATATTTTTAATTTTTTTTACTTTCGAATAGTACATGTATATTAATCACATAAGTAAACTCAGACACTTACATGTCTTTCAAATAGATCTTTAGAAAAATAGTTCATTGAGGAAAAGATTAAAGACGCTAACTTCGAAAATAAAAATTCTGAAAATTTCAGTAAAAGCAAGCTTTTCATTTTAAAAATTTCTGCATATCTTGATTCATTTCATCTTCTTTTCCTTAATAACCTCAAAGAAAATGAAGAATCAACTTTCAATATGAGGACTTTTTTTTTGTCTTGGTAACAATGACTAGAGGTCTCGAGGGTCAAGAAGGCCGAAGTTTCATTAAAACAACCAGTGACCAGCACTCATGTACCAGTGATATTTAAAGAAAATCTCCCCAAACCGATTGACAGACTTTTTCTTCCGCCAGAGAAAATTAAACCGTCGAATGAAACACAAAATCAATGGCTGTTTGCAAATAGTTCATTGGGTGTCAGTGTAAATAGAGTTAGACGGGCAAATGATACACCGCCGTCCACGAGAATGAATAGACGATGATTTTAATTAATTTATTTAAAGGATAAATTTACAGGGAGGGAGTATCAATATCGCAAAATCAAGGGGGAAATTAAGACAGTAAAGAGATTAGGGGGGCACCTGTGACACATATCGGAGGAAAAAGGAATCTTTTTATGCTGTTAAACTAATATCGAGCCGAGATAAAAAAAAAAAAATGGCTCAATTCATAAATGACCACCTGATCGGGGAATTCCTTCATTTTTAAGCAAGAACATTTTCCTTTAAATCCGTCGCTTTGATATCTATAGGAAGTTGATTGTTATTTTAACTTGGTCTGTATTAATATAAAACTATCTTGTTATCATAACTAGGGAATCTGTGGAGACGTATTTCTTTTCTTTAGAAATATCAAAGTTATTCTTGGGATGGATGGGAATTGTTTGCTAAGATTTTTGTTCATGATTCAGTTTATTTTTCATTAAATCGAATGCTCTCCGTAGACAGCCATCTTTTCTATAGAAATATCAAAGACACATGTATGTGCATGTAAACCTTCAGGTATTAATACTACATATATATTATCATTTACACCGTTAATTAGAAATAAATAAACTATGTTGTACATGTCATACTAAGATTTCTAAGTATTTTAATGTTCGATAACAATTTTTACCTTATTACGTTTTGCAATTTGTAATTTTCATTGTAAAGAAAATGAACAAGTCGACAAACTATAATTTTCTTTTAATTTAGAGTAATGAGTGTGTTAGACAACGAGAATTTCTAATAATTGAAAAGGTTTTAACATAATTACTAGCTATATATTCTTTTTTACAGATAATATATATTGGACAGAAGTTCTAAAAATGTAGTACAAATTTGCTGTATTTTTCAATTTATGAGTAGTCATAATTTAAAACTGAAAAAAGATAGTGTTAATGATAACGAAAAATAAATACTAAAGATACGTTGATCTCGTTGTAAAAAATTAAAATGCAGAATGAAGTTAGTGTTAGGCTCTGCAATGTTATTACTATTAATGCTGTTCTAATTGCTAATTTTGTGTTACATTCTCAATGACTTTAGATAATTAATATATGGCAGGGTGACCCTGTCTACACACTAATACATGCAGAGAGCTAACTCAAAACGATCAAATGCTTTCATTAAAAAAATATCTTTGTAACCCCACTTCAGTTTGGTCTTTTTCCTTTAAAATGCACACAAAGGGTAAAAAATATTCAGAAATATTACAGAAAAGATTAATAAAGACTGGAACAAAATCTGATAAACCTTCGCTTTCCCGGTTCTCACGAAAATCTCCAACTAAGCTTATTTCTATTGTAACAACATCCAGGGTGGACTTGAACCTAAGCCGGTTGATGTATTTAACATGCTTTTGATGTCTGTCTTAATATTTTGTGTCGTTCTTCATCAGGAACACAATTTGCACCTGTGGTATCGAAATTCATTCATAATTTCTCTTTCTCAAATCGTGTATTCTGCATTTTTAGATATTTTTGCAGCAATTTTCTTTGATAACCTCTCTTATTGAAATCCAGATGTTACATTTTCTCCAGAAACAGGTTTTAATATCCCGTTTCAATAATCTGAAGGTTCATATTGTAGTGTTTGTGACTCACGATTTGTAGAGCAAATGCAGTCATACATTGTATGTATGTGTGAATGAAAAAAAATTCAATATCATCAATGTACGTGACGCTTTCGCTCGATTTCAATAAGTATTGGGAAAATGACATTAGTCATTTTTTGCAAAGCGTTCATTCCACCTTATTTTGTTTTTTTAATGTAAAACTTTCAGGCATGTTGAGATAATTGTTATCATGTTTAAAAAATGTAAGCAATTAAGTTTAATGCAATGTTTAACAAAAAAAAAAAAAAAGAAAGGAAGAAAGAAAGAAATGAGAACGAAAACTAGTGGGCGTAGACCAAATTTATACCGGAAGCAATAAACAGACGAAGTCAAGTACGTATTTATTATTTTATGAAACATTCAACAAATATCGAGACTTGGTGCGTTCTTGGATAGTCTCTCAGGGCAAGTGGAGAAGTCTGGATAATATAGATGACATACCAGACAGGTGCTAGGTTATGTGATCTGGATATTGCAAAGGTTAATATAAATGTGAATGTTTTCTTTATCACAAATACCTTTTCTGAATTGGAATAATTGGCGAAGATGATACTTCCGCGAGAGGGCCAATTAAAACGGGCGGTCGTTTAGAAAGTAAACAAGTCTTTCTGGCGGTAATTAGATGCTTTTTGCTGGTGGAACGCACGACTGCTAGCTTCTCTTGGCATGCTCTTATCTTTTTCCCCCCGATATAACAATCACCAATGCAGTAAATACATATATATATTCCTTATTGTCTTAGCGAGTTACTACCACTTGAGAACAAATTATGCTGCAGTTAAGTCATAATTAACGTTAGATAAGCACGGGTTAAAGCGCTATTGAGACCCACTTAAGCAATTCTATGTTAGAACATCTTGGCGACAAGGAAAGAGCCTTTCAGACAAGAAGCGCTGTCAAAGGAGTATTAGGAAGTTTTCGCCGAAGAACATTCTCTTCTCTTACTTCTGTCTAGCTCAATTTCAATGTAGCAGAAAATGTTGATGTGTGTTTTATTAAAGCAAATGTAGCGTGTGATGTTTTTGTTGGAGGTGACTTGCGAGCGCTTGGAATCTACGACCACACAGCGCCGGTATTGCTCGAAAAACTTTCAGCACTTCTCCGTACGAATGGGATCAAGAAATCTGTGGCGCCCATACAATTAAAACAATCTAACCAATCTTGAACGAGAATGTCAATAGATAGTAGAATTGTTAGCAACTGTCGATTCGTTGTCTTCGACTCGCCATTGCCTTACCAGGGGGAACTTTATCAGATATTGCAACATATGTAATCTTGCGTCAAAACAAAACGTTTACTCGGCCCCGATCTTTGTCTCTGATTGAGATGCAAGAGCAAAGAAAAAAACGTTTTGTAACAAGTGCGCGATATAGGAGCAGACCAATTTCTGTTATTATTTAAGAAATGGAATGTTGAATATGATAATGGAGTTTCAATCGGTTTTTATGGGTTTTATGAGACGTGCGTTTGAAATAAAATCTCTCTGTTGCTCTTTTTGCATGTGCCGAGCACTCTTGATCCAACAGGAGTTATCTGATGCATCTAATGATTACGGCATTTGTTTCAATAATGACGTCATTAAGAGATTATAGACTAATGAAGGGAGCGTGATAATACGATAATACTTAAGATTAATTTTAATTTAGTTTATCTCGTAAATCTCTTCAATTGAAACACGTTCATCATGAAAATAAGAAATGAATATCAAATAATTTGTAAAGTTAACTGCATTTCTTAAAGGAGCAATTCAACGTCTTTATCGCTTGGAGTTAATCTTTTAAGTCAAACATTAACCCAAAAAGATTCATTTTAAATCTTGTTGATTCAATATTTGCTGACTATGTAAAATGACTTTATTGCTGACATTAGATATATATTTTTGCATGTATACATATTTCCAAAAAAACTTGCAATTTAAATATAGGCTAATGTTAATTTACTTATGATTTCTGAATCCATTCAACCTGCATTTTTTTTATGACACCATTATAAAATTCTTAATATACACTCCAAAAGTTCTCTCAGATCCATATATGCAATTACATTCTTGAAAGCACTATATGTATTTGGCTAGAGTCATAAAGACAAGGAAATATACAATGAGGATATATTTATCAATGACATCAGTAAGATCTTCAAGAAATAAAGAATAATGCATGACAAAATAACACCCCATATCAACCCGAGACTCCAATATCAGCCCGAGGGCCGAAGGTCAGAGGGCCGATATTGGTTGAGGGCTGATATGGGTATGATACAGATTTTACCATGTATTACTGTTTTGCTATATACATCCATGTATTTAAAAATAGTGTCCTCAGTTCATATAAACGTGTAATTATATTTTTAGTGTGTTCTTCTCTTCATTGTTCAAGCTCAAAAGTCCATTAAACAATATAATTATATAAGTGAAAAATTCTCGAACGGGACGTAAAACAACATACAATCAATCTTGTTGAATTTTCGTTTTTCACCATTTTATCCAAAGGCAATACAGTTAGCGATACATGCAAGAATAAGAATAATTATGAATTAAACAAATAATTATTTTGAATCTTAATAGAAAATAACATTAATAGAAAAAAAAGTCTGAGGTATTCCGACTGAAAAGTACAGAGATGCTCCGGAAAGGTTTAATAAAGGGTGTGATAAAGGGTAAACAAAGGGTTGCCATGCTAACAAAAGGTGTGTAATATAAGACGCGTGCTTGTGTTCATATCAGGAATACAAAAATACTATATCATATATATACCAAATATATAAAAACACAGATAACTTCCAAAGTAAAGGGTGTGATAAAGGGTAAATAAAGGGTTGCCATGCTGATAAAGAGTGTGTAATACAAGATGCATGAATGTGTTCATATCAGGGATTCAAAAATCCTGTATTATATTCAAAAATATATTAAAACACAGATAACTTCCAAACCTTCCACTTATATAGTGAATAATACATACCCCTCTCCATATCACACCCTTTATCAGCCCTAGGGCAAAAGACCCGAGACTGATATTGGTTGAGGGCAGATACAAACTTTTACGTTTTACGTTTCTATATCACCCACATCCTCGCATTTGCAACGATACATGTAGATCATGGCTGAAGATGGGGGGAGATTGCTGGCACAGATCTAAGTTTAACAGTAGATCATTGACAAGAACATATATGGACAATGTTTTCAAAGTGTTTTAATTTCTTTGGAATCAAGAATTTTAAGATTAAGTAATTTAAATCATGTATCCTGATTCTAAAATTATAAATAAATATTAGAGGAAGCTAGTGTGGAAACCTTAAAAAGTTTGACAAGAAAAAAAAATTACATGTAGCTTCCCAATTTCTGTGCAATATTTTGTTTTGCAATGCAAAAATTTGCCACAGTTTGACTATACAAATAATAAATAAAAACAGGCCCGTAGAACGCTTTTTTCTGAGAACAGTATTTTGCTATAGTAAACTTTAGATGCTGGTTGCCCCCACTTTTTGATGTTGTAAGGTCGAACACTGGCAATTCCAGGATATGGACAGTAAATTAGCCTTTCTTTTTTTAAATGCTCGTCAGATAATTTTTCCCCTCCCCGCACACTTTTGGTCAGTTTATTTTTTTTTTTTGTTTGTCTTACTTTTTTGGTAAGCCCTCCCCCCACCCCCAACCCCACTTTTGAAACCGTTGCTACGGACCTGAAAAAAAACCTTTTTAAACTTTTTAAAATGATTTATAATAAGTCCTTTGAAAATGTGTTTCTAATAAGTTTAAGTGTTTTAGCGAAATGTTGAATTATATCAATGGTTTGGT
Source organism: Saccostrea echinata (assembly GCF_033153115.1). Lineage (NCBI taxonomy): Eukaryota > Metazoa > Mollusca > Bivalvia > Ostreida > Ostreidae > Saccostrea > Saccostrea echinata. Next base: position 27,773,236 of record NW_026889803.1, read on the forward strand.
CTCAGTACATGTTATTTTAGTAATGGATTATCACATAAGAAACGGCATCTCCACTTTAAAGTTCTCATCCGAAGGACCCATACATAACTCTCGTTTGATAACACTTTAGCAAAGAGCAGTCATTGCCCTGCCTTGCACAATGAATGCTTAGCCAACGGTTTATGTACCTCAGCACAAATCATAATCACCCAGGGACCAGGCTGAAGGACAGTTCTGAACTTCATTGCTGTACGCGAGATTGATATCGCTAGTTTTTCTTACATTATTCTTCGCTCTAGAAAAAAAAATACAGGATTCTTTATCGTGTCAACGATAAAACTTAAGATTGGCTTCGGTTTCTCTCCAAAGTTCTGCTTAAACCGATTTCGACTCTTATCCAGACAAGGGTACATTTTTTTTTATTTGAAATTTATTAAAATCGTCGTCCCACGAAGGATTTGAACCGTGATTTCTTGCCGCAGACAGAAGCCTGTCACCACTAGACCACCGACGAAGAGATGACATAAATAGGTTCAATACACGATTTTCGACCAAAGTATTATAGAAAACAAAGTAATCAAGAGGAATAGTTAATGCTTAGTATATTTTTCTCTTATCACATTAAATGTCTGGAATGCAAAACGTGTATTCGTTAATTTCACCTCAGCATCTTTATCCACGGTGGTAGATTCCCCAATCACGAAGCAGGTAGTCGGTGTGACGAACTTTTATCTGTGATTCAGTCCTGGCATTTGTTCCTATTAGTGTCAATTTCATTTTTAAAGCCAGATCTCGGATTAGAGATTTACGCAATACACCGATGACAGGGTAAAACAGGCAAGACATGCCGTCCTAGACCGAATCGAGCTATCTTCGTTATCGGAAGCAGAGTAGATAAAACCTTCCCGCCGCCATTACTCAGCCAAAGCAGCCGATATCGTCCTCTCAGATAACTCCAAAATATTTACTTCATCAATTATCGAACTGGTTAGCAATTTAAATTGGCTGAAGGTAATTGCTGTAATAAAGCACATTTAATGATGTTAATTTGAGTGTATTCACTGTCCCAGCAGTGGATAACCTACTGCATTTTAAAGTGTCGTCTGCTGTCGACGACTGCACGGGAGTTCGACTAGCTAGGCGGTCTTCTGCGTGAGTTTCTTTAATCACTGCTGTGATTTGTAATTTTGGTGATAATAAAAAGTCATAACAATTAGCTTCTTACGAAATGATTGACAGATTAACAGGGGACTGTCTCAGTGCATAATATCACGTCATCTGCGCTATGTTTGTTTTAAACTTTAAATAAAAGGCAAAGAAAACAGTCGTTCAATGTATGCGGTCAGAGGTTCGATCTCCAGTAGCGACTGTGCTAGGCTGCAGCATGGAAACAAGCATTATGGTTCACTGCGTTTCTTTACAGCTTGCAATTTTAATTTGTAGCTGTGAGACATCCGTCTGAAAGGAGTTGGGTTCATGCTACATCATCGTCGCAAACCAAGGCCAAAATGTACGGTCCTCTCCCATTCTTGGAGAGAGCTATATGCGGACTCCGGACCGTGGCTTGAGAGGATGATGCTACATATGAATTATAATGAAAGATCGCACAATAACCTAATTCAGTTCACCACTCCACAGTGTGAATAATGTAAATTTTGTCTCTACATGTACATGCAACGTCCATCCCTGCTGAAACCTTGATATTATCTCTAAAGTAAAGCATGACTCACCCAATAAACTGCCATTTTAAAATGATAATATACATGTATCATCGGTCATCTTTCATGCTTGTCAAGTGTCTTTGAAAGTCTGTGTCATATGGAAAATCTCAAACATTTATCTTCTGTTAAAAGATTGTCTTTCAATTAAATACACATGTAGATTATAATTCATATTATAGAACAAGTTTCGTTACATTATTTTATTTTATTATAATTTTGGCTAATTCCATCTTTTTTCTATTAAAAGACAATTGTTTGAAAATAAAATTTAAATGAATACAATAAAAAAAAAGTTTTTTGTGACCTAAGAACTAAAATTAAACGATGTTAGAAAAGAAACTTTGCATCAAAATCTTTAAAGTTATTGAGAAGGCATGAAACATTTTGACGGTAAATAAATATTTTTAAAAACTTCTATGAAACTGAATCTCCAGAATATTTTTTCAAGTATTTACCCCTCTTCCTGTCCCACTTCTACTCTGTTGAGGAATACATATTTTTCTCAGCTACTGAAATTCTGAGAGGGTGAAGACATATTCGTATATGACGTCATAGTATAAACCGAATTGCCCCTACAGTATGCGATTTACTTTTTCCCCCAAAATTAACTATATTTTCTCAATTGTCTTAAAGATTTCGATGTAATATTTCTACCAAAATAATTGAAAAGGGTGCTTTTAAAATATGCGTAAAAAAAAAAAACCTGGTTGTGTGCTTTACAAGTGTGCAGAGATGATATTAAACAAAGGTTCGATCTACAATAATGTATGTAAAGTGCATTTTTGTCTGTTGGGCTAAAGTCTTTGGCAAGACTTCATTTTTGTGATAAATAGGACAAACGTATTTAAAATGTATTATTTTAAAAGAGACGTAATTTTCCCCAATACTTAGAAACGACATCCTTTCAAAAAACGAGTCTTGGTGCAAAAAGGTCAAAAATCTAATTAGATATTAAAATACAGATAACATTTAAATGAATACGAATACATATACTTTTTTCCTGATGAAATAAAAAAAAAATTATATGTTAAATATTAGATTTTCCTGATTTGGATTTTTCTCAGAGATTTTCACAAATATTTGAAATAACATTTATTTAAACATTTACATTATGAAAACATGATCTAAAGGGGTATACAGTTAGGGTGTATTGCATCATAGGTGTAGAGAATATGACTTCAAATTTCTAATTTTTTTCAACAAAAAATATTTATGCTTATATATCAGTTGAGTCAAATATATCTTTCGTTATCATTGTTTTTATTGTTCAATACATAGTTCTATGTGAATTCATCCCAAGCTGATTTTCAACCGCAGGGACGACCTGTACTCCAACTTTAAGTGATACTGCTGAAAAAAAAATAATACGGTGACAAAAGGCCATACATTAATAGGTTTTATGTGAGTTCATTAAATAACGTTTTAAGTTGGACAAATTTTCCTCAGAAACTAACCCGAGTATTGCTGTTCCTTAAACATTTAAAAAATTCTGACATTGCTTGACTCAATAGGCCTACTAATATTTTCCATTAATGGAGTTGAGTATATATTATCATGAATTTATTCGGAAGGGTATGATTGAGTACTGAGAAGAAATATGTTCCTCTTTATTCTTAATGGGCACAACATAACGACTGTATAGCCTCTTGTAAACATGACCTCTTGTCATTGTAAGAAAACAGAAAAAAACGATGATTGACAATAATATCGAGAAGTTGATACATGGTATAAAAATCTGAATGGAGCTTAAATACTTTCTAAAAATCTTCGGTTGGCAAAAAAGTTTTCATGAAAAAAAAAGTTTTGGCTTTCATTAGAATATTTGTGGAGCAGCAAAATCAGAAAAATAAATGTTTTGGTCAAGTAAAGTTTAAGTATTTTTGTACATACTTTTAGTAATTTGATATGTCAACAAGTCTCTTACTACAGGTGTCGGTGAGAGTCGAGAACATTGTAAAAGAGACCAATATTTATTATGTATAATTTGTTGTTATTTTGTTAGGGGACTGTGGTTGAAATGTAGAGACCTTTGCTGATTTTACAAGTGTTTAGATAGCAAATTCCTGTAGGGGCTTTTATGAACTGCATTGGAAGCTTTTTTTGGGTAATTGAGAAGTGCACAGCAGTCGACGTCAAATTTTGAATTTCGTGAAGGTTTTTCTTTTCTTTTTTAAATCATGATTTATAAAGTTATTAAAATATTCCGAATAAAAAAATATAAATCTTATCTAATTTCTTATTTTTAAAGATTAAATTATTAGAGAGAGAGAAGAGAGAGAGAGAGAGTATTACAACTGTTTTTATCAATTAAAATTAGCTACCCACAAAAGTATGTTTAGATTATTGGACAAAATAAGCCATAAGGAATCGAGCTTATTAATTGCATCATGCCGAGATTGGTCGCCGTGGCCTTTTCCGTTTACAGATGACCCATCAATTAAATCTGGTGAAAACATAGATAAACCATTAATACTAGTTCTTTGTGATTCATTAACACATTTTTAAATTAGCTTTTTATTTGTGAAAGGTGAATGTGTGCGAATGATCCCGAAACTGTGACAGAAGGGGCGTGACAATCTACATCCGATCATGTCTTATAAAAGTTTTAAAAGTGTGAAATAATTTTTTGTTCATTTTACCAAGATTTTGATCGTTAGTTACACTATTCATTCAACTGTATTATTTCAACTTTGTTTTGATACTGATATTGAGAAGGGGGGGGGGGGGTAATAAGCACCCGGTACATCCGTGCAAGTGTTGAAAAGTCTTTTAAGAAATTTCGGCACAATATTTAGCATTTCATATCATGCGTCATAATGAAAAATAAATGAACAAACATAGTAGCAAATGATTGAAAGTATGAATAAAAATTAAAGAAATTAATTGATTATTAGAATAACCTATCAAACAACCAACCAAACAAAATTGCATTTCAATCCAAACATTTGAAAAATAATAATAATAAAAAAAAAAAAGATTTTAAAAAATGATAACACTGATAAATTAAAAAAAAAAAAACAATATCCTTTAAAAAAATATGAAATAAAATATTTAATTCTGTAAAGTTGAAAAAAATTATGAGATACTCTTTTAATTTATTTGTAGAACTTTCGTTAAAAATGAAAATAATCTTGTATCATTTTCTTTTAAGAGCTTACAATAAGCACCCTTTGCCATTTCTGAAAAAAAAAAAAGAATGTTGATTTGTGAATTATCAAATCTGAAAACCCGCAAAAATTAATTCAATTGCCAGTTAATGTATTTCTTGCTGTTGGGATTCGTGCAGAATGCTAGTCCTGTACCAACTGCGTGAACATGCTTAACGTTTGTCTCTAATCAAAGTTTAAATTCGGAAACGTCCAAACAAGAGCTACAAGATTTTTCTTTTTCTCTTATTTACAGTGATGCACTTAACAAGAGTGAATTGCTGTTTTTGCTTTTGTTTCAAGAGTATGAGTTGATTAGTCAGACTTTGTTAATTTGCTGCCTATTGTATCGACAACATTCGATTGGAAGGTAGGCTGATTTTTTTAAAAGAATAATTCACTTTTTTTTGTTTTTTTACCTCTGAACTCTTTTCCCCTCTCTCTCTCTCCTCTGTTTATCTGCTTTATTTTTTAAAAATGTACTCTACATGTATATTAATAGCACTTTTGCCGGAAAAAAGTAAACTTCAAATTCCCTGTATCGTTCTCACTCTCTGCATTTCGCTGGAGAGATAGTCTTACTTCATTAAGACTGTGAACATCTTGACAATACAAATCATTATATATAAACTTTCCTATCCTCGGTGGATTCACAGTTTATATGGAGGAAAATGCTTCTACCTTAGACATAAACCAAAAGCACATTCTTTGATCTGACAGTAGTTCTATGATTACGAGATTAGCATTGAGGCCGTGAGTTTAGCGAGAGTTTGCAGCACTGCCCCCTACAGACCCCAAAAGGGAGATAACGCACTTGACACACAACCTGCACATGCCGGAGTTATCTGGAAATGAGTTAACAGAGCTGATTTATTTTCCCGATAATCGTTAATCTAATTACTGGCGTCTTGTGATATGATGGCACGGTCATTATACTAAACAGTTCCATGTCGGTTAGATCATTCATGGCTACTGGAAATTTTGTGTATTGCTATTTACTGTCATTGTAACTTTATAGGTGTAGAGATGTTGAATTTTTTTCATTCGAAATAAACAGAAGTATAATTTCCTTTCTTGATCGATTTTTTTTTAAAGACAGATTAATTTTTTGAAAATGTTATGTTAATGCTGCAAATCAAACAGTTTTTATTTGAAATTAAGTTCTAATATGTATAGCGTTTGATAATAATCTTAACACTTTATCAGGTTAGGTTTTTTTTTTCTTTTTTTTTTTTTGAGAGAGAAAACAAACAACTGAATCTAACTAAATGTAAGTCAATTTCTTCAAACCAGCAAACTTTTGATAAACAACTGTAATTCCCTAAATTAGAGACTCGCTGAAATTAATACTATCCGATTTGGTTGTGAAAGAAAAAAATAGCCAAAAATATAGTCAATACCATTAGAATATTTTTAAAAAGCGTGTTAGATTGATCGTACTGATTTTTCAATGAATATGATAGCGTCTTTTTTTTTATAACAACGAGACAAAAATCAATGTAGAAATATTTTACTTCTCTCGAACAAATTATTCTAACAGTTTTCCCCGCTGATGAAATTCCAGATTAACTATAATGACACCTTTCTAACTCGTTCTATTTATCAAATCTTGTTTAATGGATTGTAATGCAACTTGGAACATAGATGGAGAGATAACGAAAGCAATGGATTTGTCAATTATTTTCTTTGAACTTGATAGCGTTTTCCTTGGTCTAAATCTATAGCAAACGGCATAAAAGCTTTGACTAACATTATTGCAAATCAATTCAAATTTCCGCCTTCCGTTTCACAACCGTGATACTTGGAATAATCGCCTTGTTATTAATTGTGCTTTTAAACACAACTTTAAATCAATAAACACAACTTCATTTTTAAATAAATTTGCTAATTTTTTCAAGGGACAAACTATTTTTGTAGTAATTTGCTTTGTTTCCTTCTGCTAGGATAAAAACATAAAAAGGATTTTTTTTTTTTTTTGGTGTGTGTAAAAATTACTTACATATATATTATTCAATATTTCTTGGATTTTTTTCTCTGATAACAAATAAAAATTATAAAATATAAACGTTGACAAATAATGATATAGAATTCGTAAATATGTTTTGAAAAAATTCCATTTATCCTGTAGGCGGGGCTTGAGGCGGAGTGATTTCCATTACAAAGACATCTCACGCGCACAATTCTCAGCCAATCACAAATCGCCAAAAAATTAATTTTAACCAATAGTATTACAGCTCTTTTAACCCACGAGAAAAAAGTCTCTAACACAGTGCTGTCATGTAAGATGTTAGTTGAATATTTAACGCTTGTGAAACACGAGTATCGACGAAACAAGTAAATATAGTAGAATTGTGATAAGATAGCAAAATATACGCAGGTCTGAAGTATACATGGATATTAGTTTACACAATTGAACATGTGGTAGCAGAAATATACACGTTGCAGTTGATGTATATTTCACAGCAGCAAACTTATTTTCACAAATATTTTTTTTTTTTTGAATATTTGTTGACCGTGAAATTTCTTTGAGTGCCTGATCAGGAGATTTAAACTTTTCACGTTGACTTTATTCTTTTCTGGAAAATTTATAGAAGTGTCTATCGATAATCTGTGGGAAAGTGGGGTGTGTGTGCGATGTCCCTCCCTCAATTCGGATACAACTACCCTAACACAACTTTGTCTTCTCCGTCACAGGTAAGCTTGCATTTTAAATTATGAAGTGGCAATCAGTTTAAACGTTTAAGTGATGGTGCTTTTTTGCACTATCCATAAATATTGAATATTTGATTTTCTAATAACGGTCTTCTACGACTAATTAGCGTTATTTCCTGTTATTATTTGCTTTGGTAAACCATATCGGGGAAAAGCTCGACCAGAGCTTTTTGGTGATTCACCTATTAATGCATAAAACCACAGCTCCATAACTTGAAAAGCAATCTGTTTTGGACATTCATATTGTATAAAAAGTATACGAACAGTGTCATTTTTAGAAGACGAACACGTACATCAAATTAAAAACAGAAATAAAAGCTTAATAAATAGGGAAAATTAGAGATTTTCTAAAAGTGATCTTCACATTTAATTTAGTTTACTTTTCAATTTTTTAATCATGCCTAGGAAATTTTTTTAGCTTTAAAAGAAACATTATATGCCTAAAATGGAGAACTAATATATCTAATAGTTATGATAAGGAAACAAGACATATTTTGAAGGTATACCACACACATGAATAGATTAAATGGTTAAAATTAAAATGCCATTTTCGTTTAAATATTACACAGATTTAAAAAACTACTTTAAAATTGATCTCAGCCACTTAAAACCCTTCATTTAATCAAATCTTTTGTTAATATTTATTCGTTGATCAATAAGATACATCATATTGTATTTAAATATTATAAATACATTCATTCAAATTTGTAAACTAATATATGCATGTTGTAAAATTTAAATGGGTAAATTATTTGCATACTCTCAGGACCTGATATAGCTTCATTTGTAAAACGTTTGAAAAGGTATATTGATAAAAATCACATATGCAGTATGTTTTCAAAATGTTTTTGTTTAAATTTTACAAACTCTGAAAGAAAACAGATTAATCTTTCTATCAGGGTGTAAATTAATGTAAATAAAAACATGTTTGATTAATGTAAATTACGCCCATTTTTAAAAAGGTTGTATCTTGTATATATCACTTCTATATATATTATATTCATGTCCTATTAATAAATTTTGAAATTTTGATTCAGCAGTTATATTTTTCTATTAACAGTTTGTTCCTGTGCGTGTATATATATGTCAAACTCATTTTAATTTCTTTATTATCATTTTTAAAACGTTGTCTTCAGAAATAAAATACAAATGATTTCTTTTTCTTGCTTTAAGATTCTAATGTCGACCCCCACCACTTCTACGCTATCCTCCGTAACCACGTCCTGCTGTGAGAACGGACGTCCCATAATGACCGACCCCCACACCGGTCAGACGGTATGCTCCTGTCAATATGGATCCGGGCTCCTCAGTGCCTACTCCCGGGTCCCTTCGCTCACCGATTCAGTCTACAGTGCTGGACCCTACGGTTCACAGAGCTACATGCCCCTGGGGACAGACCCTTCAGCGTTTTATTCCCCATTGGTAAGTCCTACACCACTAACGACAACCGGTAATTTTAGATTCTTGACTATAAAGTCAATAGTTGACAAGGCGATTTTTCCCCGTCTTTTTAAAAAGACGAGACCCCTTTCCCATTTCCATCTTGATCATTTATACCCGCGGCGTCTTCTAAATAAAAGTGTAAACAAGAATGGGGTTTGGTCACACGACCGTCAATAGCGATGTAAATGAATGCATCAATCATTCCCTGGTTAATCTCTTTAGTGGATTTAATCGATAACTTTCTTTTTTAGATTGCTTCTGGGGATTAAGATTTATGTAATTTTTCGAAAAATGAGTAAGTTTTGATATTGATGTCAGAAACAAAACTTTAATTATACACCGAAATCAAGAAAAAAAATCCAATACATTGTTTTATGTCTATTTTTTTTCCTTTTCATTTACTTTTAAAGATCTATTTGCAAACATGAATGTACTCCAAAATCTTTAAGGATATGAATTTATCAGCGGAAAAAAAAAGAATAATCATAAGATAAAGCTTTTTCTTCCTGAAAAGAATGTTTTATTTCTGTCAAACCACATCTTGTAATATTTTTATAATTCTAATTTAAGTATTCAAAACTATACAAATCAATCAATTTATTCCAGATTTACATATTCAGCTAAGATTTTTATTTATTTTTTTTTTTTACTGGTAAGCGGTTCTATTTCTTGTTGAACCCTCCTAGATACACAGACGGATTACTGACCATGGCTGATGAAAAAAAATATTGATATATCCCGACTTGTTGGCCATTTTGCTTCGATGTAGCGATAAGGCTGGGGAAAATAAGGCCTATCGGATAGCCTCTTTTTTCTACCTCTCCGGAACTCCACGGGGTTCCACGTTATCTCCCTGTGAACAGAAATTAGTCGCCGTGCCTAGAAATTTTTCAACTTTCGCTAAACAACTGCTTCAAAATATTTAAAACAATTTGAAGTGTTTGTCATAAATGGATAGATATTCCTTCATGTAGAGAGTTGTTTTTAATAATCCGTGTTATTTAATTTTTATTAAAATCTTACACTTCAAATCTAGATGTAATTTAAGTTCTCTGAAAATTTGTTATCTTATTTTTAGTTGTTCAGAATCTAAGAATACCTTTTAATTGATTTACAATAAGTCAAGAAATCTTTTTCCATATGCTTTTGTTTAATTAATATCAAATATCTTCTAAGGATATATTCACATATAAACATTTTTTTAATGCAAATAATTTTTTCTCTTCTTCAGTAAATGAAGTTAATCAATGCTGAATTGTAAACTCATGTCGTATCAATTTTTTCTACCAATCGGAAAGTGCCTTAATATTTTGGGAATTAAAAGAAAATATTTGCCAGAATAAATTTGAACTTTTTTTTTACTGCGCAGTACAGAATCAAATGAATCACCGACAGAAGGAATGGTTCCACGGTTTCATTGTAAATGTACTCAGTATCTATGATAAAAACAAATAATTATTAATCATTAATTTTGCCTCCCAAATAGTAAGCTACACCAAATTGCAAGAAACCATAATCCCTGTGCACTCTATTAGCCTTTGAATGTTTTAGGATCACTGACATGCGTTCATTTAAAAAAATACAATTTAAATTAGTCATAAAAATAGATGGATAGAACAATCAACTTGTTTTTCAAACGATTCCTATTGAGAAGAAATAAAAGTTATATTTAAAAATAAATAAAACTGGCAGGAATGTAAGATAAAGTCTGATTCGAAGAGATGCTTGATAAAAATCGGGTGAGCCGCGACTCTTTGACGGCGGACCCATCGAGAAGTATCCACAAACTACTGGGCAATTAGAATCTATCTTGTTCACAATTTCCCCCAATCTCTCCAAAAACAGCAGGTTCCATTTGGTGATTAGCAGAAATTTATATAGCACCATAACTGAGTCGGCAATATTGGTCTAAGTACCTGAAATCTTTAACTAATTTTCTGCGACAAACTTCCTCCCTTCTCCGTTAGTACGGTGCTGGGATAATGACACCTCCCTACTTGATCCGGGACCTTTCCACTCACCTTTCTCAGGAACGCAGCAAATGTTCATTCATGAAAATCGGGGAGACTAAATTATTCCATTCTTAATTCTCATGGTGTGAAAATGGTTGATTATTTAACAGGAAGCTTAAATCAAGGGGTGCCAAAGTCTGAGATGTTATCTTTTTAAAATTTTCATAATTTTTCTCTTCATGTTCCATTAAACTAGCGAATTCAAACTGTGTGATTCTGACGATTTTTTCTTCTCTCTTTCCCCTCTCTCTCCATTCTCTCCTGTATATACCCTGAATGAAGCCTTTTTACCAATGCAACGGCAATATGTATGATAACATATATAGGTCTCTAAACTATAGAGAAACAGAATCTCTTAAAATTTACAGCAGAATCTTTACTTGTTTTTTCATCATTCAGTAAAAAAAATGTTAAACATGCCATGTATATTTTATGTTTGATTTATTCGATATGAACATAATAATTGTTTGCAAATTTGCTTTTTAACAGCGCAAATCCCCTCGTAGCGAGCGCTAAAGATAACGATTTATAGATTTATGAAGTGGCATGCAAACAGATGGGCGTCTTGTAAAGGCGATTTAATTGAATTGAAATCATGAACTTTTCATCCTCTAGAAAAATTTTCCCATTTCACGACCCTTTTACCATTCTGAGTTGATATTTCTTAGGTGGTCCGTTCCTTCGTATCTATGTTGTACATAAGTTATTACCTATATGCAATAAACATGTATACGGAGAACAACTTCGTTGATAACGGCTAAAACAGTTTGTTTCAATGATAGCTTTCAAGGGATGTGGTTATTATTTTTTGACAAACTGTATTACATTTCTTGTCGAAAATGTGTAAACAAAGACCCGCGGCCTTTCCGCTAACAAGTATTAATTATATTATACATGTTCTAATTAATATCTACATCCTGTGGGTAATACATTTTTTTACAATTTTCCTTGTCAATCTGGCATCTTACGGTTATAAATATATTTTGGTAAATATATTTATTTGTAATGAATAATTAATAGATAATCAAGAGTGAATGATCCCCATTATTTATATAGATGTCCGAGAACTATTCCAATATGTAATGAAATAATATTTGATCCTCTACACGGATTATTTTTTTTATATTACATAGTAGAAAGCAAAACATGATTTTAAAACGTACACATAATTTCTTCTTTGGATTTAAAAAATGAAATACATTTTATTTCATTTAACAATTAATAAGTATAGACAAACACACCAAAACACCGAAGATAAAATCCGTTGTACTCCTATTCGCAGAATATTAATTAACTTGCTATTTTTTTTTTAATTTCTCATTACAAGATGTAACAGCTTAATAAATTCTTCAAATTAAATAGAGAAAAAAAATCAAAATTAAAACTTTTACAAAAGATCTACCAAAAATCAAATCCACTCATCCTAACAGATTTTGTGCTTTAGCTACTTGGTTAATTTTCCGACTTTCTAAGATATATTCATTGTATACTATCTAATATAAAATCAATGCTCAATAAAAGTGTTACATGTATTTAAAAATTTAACAATCACCAATGTTGTGTTATATCAAGTTTTTATGTTTTCACAAACATTATATACGCAATCAACATGTAACATGGATTAAAAAACTAAAAAAAAAAATCTTTTTTAAAGATTATCTTTTTCAGAAAATCTTTATTTGTATGTCTATCAAGCAGTTTGCAGATCTTACACTTTGCAATTTGTTTCATCTAAAACTGCCATTTTTTTAACTTTCAAATTACCTTTTCAGTTTCGGTTGATAAAAAACCTAATAATTCCTCTGTCAAAATATTTTAAAACAATCTAAACTTTATAATTTTACAAATGTTCTATTAAGTCAGCTTGTCTTCGTGAAATAAATAAATATATTCTTTACACTAAGCAGGAAAACCACAATTGGACTAAATCATTTACGAAAACCTCGTTACAGAATTCTCCATATGACCTCAAGGACGGTTCGGATGCTGCTTGGCGGAGCCTTTCTCAGCCGTCTGCCTGTTATCCTTATGATCCCGCCATGGCGGCATATCCTTACGGAAATGCGTAAGTATTTCACTTAAAACACCTGACTTTCCGTTCCTCCTTCACTAAAGAGTCTTTTTTGACTCTTGGAAGAAGTACGCTGTCAATGAACTTCCCAGAGTGCTTCTCAAGAGTTACCAAATTTTTTGTTGTTAACATATTATTTCAAACATTATTGTGCAAGAAACATGAATGAATTTTGTATGATTAAAAATCTATCTTCTCTAGTGTTTTTATTAGAAACACTCGCTTATCCCTAAGTATTATTGTCATTTTTCAAAATTAGTTATGGCGGAATGGATCTGAACGGAGCCGCCAGACGAAAGAACGCCACAAGAGAGACAACAAATACGTTAAAAGCTTGGCTCTATGAGCACCGAAAAAACCCTTACCCCACAAAGGGGGAGAAAATAATGCTGGCCATTATCACCAAAATGACGTTAACCCAAGTCAGTACCTGGTTCGCAAATGCTAGACGACGACTTAAAAAAGAGAATAAAATGACTTGGTCTCCAAGAAACCGATGTGGGGATGGTGACGATGAAAACAGCAATGACAAAGCCGACGACGATGACGAAGATGAGAAAAGAAAGACAGACGAAAATAGCAACGATCCCATAAAACCTAATGAAGAAAAGGACAGTTTTGGTAAGTGTGTAGAACTTCTTTCATCTAAATATAAACCCCAAACTAAACACAGTTGGCACATGGGTATTTGAAACGTTGACTGATCGTTTTCATTGTGATAAACAGTTTTTCTTACGATTTGATAATGACTCATATTAAAGAGTTCAGTCTGGAAACCACGAATTGAAACAACACAGAGATTGGGCTAAGTGTTTCAGAATTTGTATGATGTATCGCTGATATTTTAAAACATGACAACTAGATATTGTTTGCTCTGTGAATGCTGAGTGGATATCGAAGAAATAAGAACAGATTCCGAGTACTGAAATTAATATTTGCTACCCAGATTAATGGTTCTGATGTCGAAAGCTGATTATAATGTTGCAATCTTTGAAATTTCAAAGCGATGTCACCTTTGTATCAGGCGAAGGAGTCTATAACGCGATCAGGATTCTCTCGTTATCGGGTTCCCACGTAAACTCTATCCTTCTCAAGAATCGACCCCTGAAATAATATGTGCAGAATGCAGAGGATTACTCTAGGCGATAAGACCTCTAACAAATATTTGATCGTATTTCTCGACTAATTTAATCAAAGAAAACAAAGATTGTCAGTTGTTATACGATAAGAATTTAATCACAGCATTTAATAATCTGCCGAGGCTTTCGTTCGGACTTCAAGAAATCCGACAAACAGTTTCGGCTCTTTTCGATATCATCAATGTTACATCTGCTGCAAATTTTATCTGCGCGTGCATCGCCTTTTCGTCTCCACACTTTCGTTCACTTGTCTTGGAAATTTTCACTAATATTTGACGTCCAGCTAGGAACAATTATCATTATTGACATTCAAATGCATTGTTGTCCGTTTCATAGCAGATTTCATTCCATAATTTCGACACTCGCCACCCTGTTCATGCTCTTCAGTCGCTCGTAAACAAACCTCCTATGAAAACGAGGAGAACAAATAAAATGAAATAGAATACTGTAATTTTCTTTTTTATTAAAAACCATGGTCATGCCTTAATACCTCTAAGTAGTTAGCAGACGATCAATTGACACTCAGCAGTCAGCTGGAATCCTGTAATTATGGAAAACTAAGGATGGCACGCGGATCTAAGTTTTCTCTTTTCTTACAGCACGCGTCTTCCAAAGTCCATGTCAGCATTTGTGATTGATATCCTACTCTGCCTGTTGTTTCAAAAAAGAGAGATTTCATTGGGGTATTAGAAAGGAATACTCATGCGTTTGATACTAATCTCCCCTGCATTTGAATTTCTTTTTTTGCTCATATCGCCATTTCGTGCGTGGATAAGCCGCTATAATTGAAATCAATAACACAAATCGAAAGGGACATTTATAATGTCAATGGGCTCGTAATCGCGGATCAGAAGGTATGCGCTTTTAGAGATGGACAAGGTCTCACACGAGCATTTATGATGAAATGCTCGATAGTAAACACATATTTTCCCCCAGTAATAGCATTACACATTTTACCATTCCTGTGGGCCTTAAGGTTGCTGGCTTAGGAACATTCGTGAGCCACATTAAGCCAGATTACCCGCCCGTAATCCTGACCCAAAGAAGATATAGCCACCAAACACGCATCTTAGCTTTTGCTTTTTTGATGGAATATGATAAATTATTTGCACTTAAAAATGTTAAAAATACCATTATCTCTAATTCCGCTATGGTTTATTCTGTATTAAAATTTATCTGATATATCTGTTCTAGCACAAATTTTGTCAATTAATATTTTTTTTTAGGAATTATATTTTTTGCAAAGCGTAATTCAATCAAATGTTGCTTTTTTGTAGACGTCATTAAAGTCACGTGACTGTCAAAAAATTGTGCGTGGAGAACATGACAGGTCTATTAGCGCGTGTCCTTTTTTCTGTCTGGCCGTTTATGACTTGGTTTCACTATTTGTATTTCCGCCATAAATTAATTGTATTTTGCATTATGTTTTATCCACAAAAGAATTATATATTACATGGTTATTGACTGTCGTTGTAAAAGGATACATTAATCATCATTTGATGTTTGGAGCCTCTCTGCCTGTTCGACAACTGCTAACACGTCCCGAAAGACACCGCGTCTCCCGTCCGTAATTGTTTAAAATGCTTACTGTTTAATCTTCTACTTCAAAGGGCGCATCTTCTATTTCTAAGCATTGAAACTCTCAAAAGTCATTTTCTTCCAACTCGATAATTTTTCATACCATAGAAATATTAGCACACCCAGAAGTTCCTCATGTTGAAGTGTATCTAGCTTATCTAGCTAGAAATTTTCAATAAAATTATTTCATTCATTAAATAAATCGACTAGAGAATTTAAAGGAGAGTTGTTCATTTAGACAATACGACACACACAAAAAACAAACAACGAAATAACTTGATACCTTGTTCTGGTTTTCAGGGTTATTATACTATAGCTGTATGAATATCTAAATGCATTATGAATTGAAATTATTTTTAGATAAAGGATTTTTCAAATTTGCATGTAAATGTAGTAGATATATACGTTTTCAAAAATTACATTTTTCAACCTTAATTATCTGCTGTTTATATGCAACTCGTTTCAAATAGAAGACATTTTTGATTTTTGATTTCAATTATTATTACATGTAACTATCACAGAAAGAAATTTTTTTTCTTAATTTGTAAATAAAAATTAGCCTTTTTAAATTTGTTGTACGAGTCTTTTATTGCAAAGCGATGCATTCACGATTACATGTATTAATTTAGTAACAAAGTTTCATGGAAACTTCAACGCGCATTATCATGACAATCAAAGTGTCTTTTAAAAAGAAACAAAAATCGCACTCTCTTCACAATAAATTAAACACGCATTAAATCCATGCATATTTACATCGACTTATCCTGCAGCATCTGTGTTGTGTTAATTTGAATTGTTGAGAGCCGTTTTTCTCTTCAAAATCTCTCACACGAAGGGACACAGTCTGGGCCTGGGCTTTTATGGGGATTAGTAACTCGTACGACAATTTAGTTTCATCTGCTGCAGGTGCGATTCTTGTAGGTGGATTAATCGGGGACAAATTTGTAAAACACTTGAATTTTATTTAATTCCAAATTTCAATTTCTTTAAAATGCACTTAACGTGAAATGAGATTAAATAAAATTGGATTTTGGGTTCGGTTAATAAAAGAATTTTCACCCTTTTAATTTCCTTTGTGTATGTTATTCATAGGTTTCTATTGTCGAGAAAGGGGACTCATAGCAATATTTGCAACAATTTTCCCCATTTCTTAACATAGTTTAACAATCTCGTTTCTTCTTCTTTTACAGATATTTTGAAAGTGAAAAATGACCAGGATGCAGTTATTGAGGATAATTCAGTCTTTGGCGATAAAAATAGCATGATGAGCACACTGACACCTATTGGGGTAGTAGACAGTATGCCAGCCCCCTCGATGTCTACCACAGAGCTTAAACCACCAATAATGGACCATAAACGTCTAGAATCCCCGTGTTCTAACAGCAGTGACTCTGGTCTCAGTGACATAAACACTTCTCTAACCTTGAATGCTTCCAATATGGATGGAGGTGATGGTCTAAGACCCCGGATATGGTCTCTTGCGCATGTTGCGACCTCTAATACTGGATGCACAAATACTACCTCCCAAGTATCGAACGGAAAAGACCAAAACCTTCCTTTAAATTTCTCAAAATTAGGTTCCCCTTCTATGCCATCTTCTGCATCGACTATGAGACCATGGATGGACAATACGTTTTCTATAGGTTCGTCAATGTTTTCTACAAGTTCTTCTCCAGGTTACACTAACCTCAGTGCCAACAATGGGGGTGGAATGCTTGATAAAAGTTCGCCTTTGTCTGGACTATCTGGATCCGGATTTAACGGACTTTCATCCGCCGGAAGTTCTCCGATTCTTCGTCCCTATCCCTCACTATCAAACCTATACTCACCGGCCCGTGACGTTGGAACAAGGGGTAACGAAAGACTGACAAACCCAATTGGGTAATTAGAATTTTGTTTATCTACGACTTTCAAATGTATAGCAAAATTTCAAGATGTTTGTATAAAGATGTACAACGAACTTTAGAAAGAACATGCACATTGATTCATTTTATTCATTTATCAGAAAGTGTAGTTACTGTATTTCTTATGAAAAGAACTAACATTGATTTTTATTACTCAAGATGTAATTTATTATGTTGGATTACTTATAATTCGTTCATCTCGGAATATCTTCAGAGAAGATGCACCGACCATATCGTATTAGGATTCCTTTTGGGGACTATCTTCTGGAATCCGCGGATGTTTCTTGATGCAGCTGTCGTGATAAGTTCAAATTCTTCCGTGCTGTGAGACATTTGGAGGGCGCTTAAGGACAATGTGCGATCCTATCCAGTGCTTGGTGCAGACAAGGGTTTTCCTAACAAGGTTAATATGACTACGAAGGGATTAATAAAGACTGCGATTATTCTGAAGTGCTAAATATTCCACCAAGTGCTATGAGCCAAGTGTTGTTTATACTGAGTTGATGCTATCCGACAGGAAAATTAGTCAGAAATTGACATTGGGAATCTGGGTAACGTGTTTATATTTATGTCTAATCGTGTGTTGACATTGGTCATTGAGGGGGGGATATTGCCTCGTTGGATTCTTTCACCCAGATAGGGTCGGGCTCGGGCTCCACTTCAGATCTCAAGTAGTCCGATGTGGGAATTAATGCGCCATCAGTCTTTTTACCTATTGCGCTTTAATTGAACTGAAGAGTGCTGTCACCTTCGACTTGAAAAATGAGTTTGTTGAACAGAAACAATGATAATACAAGAGCTTCGAGGCAATATTTATTGAGAAAAATGTATGATACGTTCTTTCATGATTCCTACCGTGTTTTACCACAAATGTATGCATTGCAAGAAAAAGGTCATGAATAGGTCTTGTAAATATTACATTAGTAACACACGACACAAATTACTACAAATTATGAAATTTTCTGCAAACTTAACATGATGTACAGATTCTTTAATATGTGTCTCTACATAACAAAACTATTTTCTTTTTTAATGTATCCTTGTTTAACAAGGTACATGGAAATAGATTTATATGATGAAGAAGTGAGAAATGTATTTATTTTAAAAAATTTATTCATTAATGAAAGCATGTTTTTTTTTTCATTAGCCATTTAAAAAGGCTGTTGAACACTGATACTACAATTTGAGAACAAAAGCTTCTCAATTCTTTATTTGCATTTGACACAAAACGATATTGATTTTTTTTTGTCAACATGTAGCAGTTTTTTTTCGAACGGAATAAAAAAATATTGAGTAATATATGCCTTGGTTATTTTTCGTTACACATTAAATGACATCAGAATGTTCACAATATTAATTATTATTGTAGAAAAGGATGACGAACACAATTGTTTTTCTACCGAATGCTTCCAATACGATTTCTGGTACTAGGCCCCGTTCAAGGCAAAAATCGCTGTATAGCACTTAATTAACCCATCATAAACTGTTGCTCCATAGCTGTTGTTAGGATTAGTCAGGTTTGAATTCGTATTTCAAAAGGGATGAAAGGTTTCAAAGGGGAAATGACTCCGATTGACAGTATGAGCACGGAATCGCGTTTTCCTGTATTTTCTTGGGTTCATAGGAACTGTGTATCAGACCATATAGTGCTGTGGGAAATCTCGGTGTAATAAAAAAGTGAGGTGCATTTAGTTCGAGGTTTTTTGTGTCATAAAATATTGAAAAATAATTGTTTTTGAATCAGATTTATACTATTTTCTGAATATTTCTTTCAAAATAAATAGGAACAAGTCTTTTAAGAATATTGGATTACTAGTACATTGCATTTGCATGATTAAAACTATTTTTAAAATGACACTAGTAATTGAAATCACAAAAAAATTATCAATTTTTGTATGGAAAAAAGTACTCGCGTCATCACTTTACATAAGATGTTACAAATGAATGTGTTTTTATTTATATATCATATTTTTCAGCTTATATTTCATCATTTTCGTAACTAATTTTTGAAACGTTGCTCTTTCCTCGAAGGTTTTGCTCGAAATTTCAAATTCTCTGATCACTCAAAGAATCTTTGCCTTTGCTTACAGAAAGATTAATTGTCTTCTGTTATTGCCTGAAACGTATTTTAAAATTTCGATTATTAGTGTCTTCAAATAGCTTTAAGAATATTTTCTATAAATGATAATTATTAATGTCTTCAAATAGCTTTAAGAATATTTTCCCTAAATGATAAAGGAACAAAGTATTTTGGGAGAATAGATCAAAATAGGTGCCAGTTTACGTTTTGAATTATTCCTACAATAGTTGAGCCATTTTTAAGACAAAATTCATTGAAATGACAAATCATCTTCAAAGGTCAAGTAAAATATCCAGGTCGAGTCTTATCTCGTTGGACATCATATTGACAGAGAACTGGTCATTGTCAAGTCGTTCTTGGTGCAGATGTTCCAGATAAGAAACACAGGGGGCAACATTAACTACCAACTTTTGATTACGAGCAATCGTTTCACTTAAATGATGTTAATGAGGCTTAAAAGCTGTATCGTTAAATGATCGTGATAGAAGCTTGATCTGGACATGAAAAAATCTGAATTCGGAACAACTGACCGGAAGTTGGTTATCATTGCATGGAACCGACCATGATGAAAATGTCAAATCCCGAAAATGATAAGCATGTTATCGAAAAGGTTTTCCAGAAATGCTTTATATAATCAAGTCAGCAGGATAATGGATACTCTGATATAAAATGTGCAATATTTTGTAAGGTCAAATGACCATATGCATAGGTTCAGTTGTAGAGCTGGCACAAAAAGAAATTTATATTTCAGCAATCTACCAAGAAGCTCTAAAACTGCTGGCAAAATAAAGTTAAAAATATGGCGTGTAACGAATTCAAATCATTTTAACCTAGCATTGCGAATGCTTTTCAATCAGTGTTGTTTGTATAAATATCAAATTTTCCAGCGACTTTGATCCCATTTAAAAATTTGATCAAGTCCTTAACTGGCCGATGCTCCTTTCACCGGCCTCCATATTTTCCAAATTAGCTTTTATTGAACCTGTAAATTGTGTCGGCTGATTTCTTGCCGAATGACAGCCAGCCGACATTGGATATCTCTAAATCGGATTCGTTCATTTTACCCACAATGCCACACATAATAGATCTCAATTGAAAGGGAATCGGTAGCAATGAATGCAGTATCGCTTTAATGACAGCGCATTCTCTGTTTCCTAATTGATAATAATGGACTGGATAGATGGGCAGGGTATGATGGCGGCGATACTGTCATTTCAACTGTCACCCATTGTTTCTGAGCGTGTTCCGTTTTATCTCTTGATTCTGGGAACCCGATTTTTCCGCTGACCCACAATTTCTTAATGGGTCTTCCACAGGTTAGCATCCAGGATGAGAGAGATCACTGGCCTATAGCTCAAAGATACTGTGTTTCATAAATTTTACCATGGCCAAACAACACATAAATTATAGTATATTGTATTTTATTAAAAAAACCACTTTTATTATATTCGGTTCTTCTAACATAAAAATTAAGGTCTAAAATCGCAGAAGAAATTCCTCGGTGGATGTAGTTTAAAAAAAATCAAATATGGCAGGAATAGTTAACTAAAAAAAATTCCTTTTGAAAATTAAAAAAAAATCATTCATCTTAAATTTTCAACCATAAATACTTTGTTCACAAGATACATGTAAGCCTATATATCGCATTAAATAATGTCTTTAATTTTAAAATGGGAAAAGGGGATTTAAAAAATAAAAGTCTGATGTAAGATCGAATCGAATCAAGTGACCTCTTTAATTTGTGCAAGTAAAATATTTAGATGTTAATTAATAATTTTTAGTTAATATGAACTAACGAAGAAAATAATCTTGTAGAAAATAAAAAGGAAAAAAAATAGACGACTGAATTTTTAAGAAAAAAGTTTCTCATTAAACAATGTTATTATATCTTACCAAAAATGAACTCACTTAATATGTTAACTGACATTTTTGAAAACAGTAAAAAAGATAATTATAGAAATAAAATCCCGGAGAAACTATCAGTGATATTAACTTTTCACATGTCAAAGTAAAAATAAATGAAATATCCGTCAAAACAATAAATTATTTCCAAAAATAAAGACAGTAAGTAACAGAGAAAACCATGAGACGAGAAGAGGGGTCCTTGATTTCTGGAGGACATGAATTATGATATCTATTATTCCTATTAGAGAATCACGGGGCACGTCATTACAGCAGATCCGTCGATTCTACATCTACATAAAAATAAATTAGTAGAGCTGTCACCCTAGACCAGAACTGGTCGTGTTAATCCGGGGATTTTCCGTCTGTGTCCTGAGGTTGACCAGTTAGGGACAAATAATCTTGTTTGCACATGACTTAGTAGCGACGTGCATGATTGTCAGTGATTTACAGGAGTTCGCAGGTGATCAAAAACACCCTTCAGGTCATTTCTCCAGCGAAGGGAGAGGTATAAATCAATTACACGTGTAAATCATATTTAAAACATTTTACATTTTCTTTTTCTAATGTTTCTTTTGCAGATAAATCAGAAACTTAGCCACTTCTGTTTCCTCCGCTTTCACGTGGCAGCGTTTTTACAAGGAATTTGTCAACGAATTATTCCCGCGAGCGACAAAACCACTTTCTTCGCTTCCTTAGACCGATTTCTCTTTCATTCGAATGTTGAACATGGTCTGAGAGGCTGTAATTCTCTAATATCTGTGAAGAAAAAGAGTAAAAATATTTGCAAAAGCAAGTGAGCCTTTAAACTGTTGTTATTATAAACACT
Organism: Saccostrea echinata; assembly: GCF_033153115.1. Lineage (NCBI taxonomy): Eukaryota > Metazoa > Mollusca > Bivalvia > Ostreida > Ostreidae > Saccostrea > Saccostrea echinata. The sequence goes on from NW_026889803.1 coordinate 27,795,752, forward strand.
TCATCATTATCTATTTATCAACTGAGACTTTCTACTCCCGACAATTGCCCAGACGAATTCGAGGTTCCCTAAGCCAGCAATGCTGACACTATAGATTATATGGATGTTAATTATCATGAAATGAGAAATATTAATATTTCTTCAAGAATCCACTTGAATGAATGAAGAAGATTTTTGGGGACCGGCCTAGTTTATTCACAGCTGTTGAGGACATCGATTTCAAAACAACGTTCTGGTATCCAGACCCCCAGGGTGAGCTGCACACTTAAAGAGCGCAGCAATCTCGGTAGGGGTTTATTCTTAAACTTCTGCAAAAACAAATCTATGTTCAGACGCAATAAGCGCGTCTATGTTGGTCTTTGTCATTAGGCCCCATTCTCTGTGACTTAATTTGTAGTCTTTATGCAGATACCAAGTATGAAATTGGCACACCGAGTGAAAAAAAAATTATGGCACTTAAGTGATTTATTAAAATAAAATGAAGACTACTTGTTAAGACCAGGGTGTCTATAAGGGACTTTAAGAGCATTATTACCTGTTTTGTAGAATTTTTAAGTGCACTGCATTTTAATAAATAAAATCTAAAATTGTCACGAACGATTTTGATCGTATTGCTGTCCCTTATAAATACTTAGTTTGCTTAGAAGATGTGATTGAAGATGAAATTTTAAGTTTCCAAAATGAAAGCGCAGGGCATACTTTAACAATAAAAGGCAAATAGTTTAGTACTCGTACACTCGATAACCGATAAAGGAATGAAACCAGAATATCATTACATCAAAATTTTCCAAGAATTTGTGTATTTAAGAAAGCAATAACATAATTAAAAACTTTTCACATTTAAGTTAAAAGGTCATAAAATATATTTATTACAGGTTCTTTTTTAATCCCATTTGTGTAAAAGAGATATGAAACAACTGATTTATATTGACATGCAAAACGTACTCTTGAAACTGAATTTGATTTTTAAAACGACAGATCATACAATATGCACATGTACATGTACCGTATATGGAATTAAAATTCCGGACTTTTAAGCACATTGAAAATATGACAAGATATCATTTAGAAAATAATTGATAAACTTTTTTTGCTTGCAAATAAACTAAAAATATGGATGCTTTTCCAGTTAGATAAAAAAGAGAATGACAAAAATTTTGAGGTGAATATCAAAAGCTAATTTTAAATTTCACAAACATTAAAACATTTTTAAAGAATTAGAATGAGGCTCTGTTACATGTATAGTAAATATTTCAATTCTTTTTATTGGGAATCAGTTCTTTTATATATATATATATATATATATATATATATATATATATATATATATATATATATATATATATATATATATATATATATATATATTATAAATAAGTTTGTCCAGTTTTAGAGGTAAGTACAAACTTAAATATTTACAATCCAATATCTTAGAAAAAAAAATTATTGATATTAAATTTTATAATTGGATATCATAAAAATTTTCAATTCGTAAATCAGGACAAAGAATTAATAGAGGGGGAAATAGTGGGCCTTTTGAAAAAAAAAATATAAAGAAATATTTGGAGAAATTTAGTATAATGTAGACATAATAGAAAATGTAATAGTACTTGGTTAAGATAAACAAAAAATAGTATTAAAATTTATTACATTTTCAACAGTGAAATACTGTGATTTATTTATTGAATAAAAGTGATATTCTCTCACAGTATGAAAGGATACCAAAATGATATTCTCTCACAGTGTGAAAGAATATCAAAGTAAGTAAAAAATAATTTCTAGCCTGTCATAAGATAGAGATAGTAACTAAGCATCTTGATAGAGCTAAAACTGCAAATTTCTTCCCAAATATGTTGCTAAAATCCATGCTATGTAATGTTTTCAATCACACAACTACTAAGCTACGATCGACGTCTCAACCGCTCAACTATGACGCCAAGCCTATGACGCTGTGTTAAGAAAAGACAGAGGCAAAGGGAAAATCAAAGAAAATGTAATAAACAGAACATTCAATGTTTTGTAGATGAATATGGTATTTATTTCACTCGTGAGACAGGATTTTTTTTGATATTTTCACTCGTGCTTCGCACTCGTGAAAATATCAAAAAATCCTGTCCCACTCGTGAAATAAATTCCATATTCATCTACAAAACATTGAATATCCTCTATATACATGTACAAATGTACGGAGATGGATCTTGAAAGGGGGACGAAGTAAAACAAACATTCGTGTGAAAGTAGAAAGGAAAAAAAAAACAATAGTATAATTTTTTCAAAGTGTATAATGAGAAAGAAAAAGAAAAGAAGTATCGATCAAAATGATACAAAACTGGCATGGAGTGGCGTTATAAGGAATAAATACAGCAAGGAAGCATTATATATGACAAATTGAAATGAATGACAGATAAAAAAAGATATGGAATGTAACATTTTTATTGAAAAAAAAATAACCATACAGAAAAAGATAAGCAAATTTCAAGAACAACAAATACATTCATATTTGATGTAGATACTGATGAAGAACGTTATAACCACAGTTCTATAAGGACAACTTTCATTGGCAGTTTTTCAAGCCGCTGAAGTGGGTATTTTACTTTCAAGATCTCGAAAGCTCTCTCCAAAACACTATGCTTTTATCCTTTCATTTTCTTCTGCGAGGTTATTCTCAACCTAAAAAGAAGTCTGTCATATTTCACCTTTAGTATTAACGATTTTCTTTAAATATTTTGGATAAAAGTAATCCACTTATATTTATCTGTTTGCTTGTCTGAAGATGAATTCCTGTGTTTTCTTTCACTAGTTTTTGAACAACAAAGAGATGAAATCAGTTTCTGATGTTTATACATAGACACATCATTTGTATTCACTTTGGCAAAGTTGTTGTAAAATTTCTTTCTGTGTATTTTGCGCGTATTGAACAGGACTTGTCGAATGTTACATTTCGCATTTAACATAACACTTCTAAACATAAAGAAATTAACAATGTTACCATCTAAAAATAACCGCTTCTGTTGAGCAGTTGAGTAACAAAAGATGAAAGTTAAAGAATTTGTAATGCATTTAGAAACTCAAACTTATATTATAATTTCTTTAAGTTGTTACTGTTTGCCACCCACTTTTGCATGTATATATTTTATAATGTAATTTGCATGTACATATTTTATAATGTAATTTTATTTTGTAATTTTGCATGCAAATAAAGGTTTCTTAAAAACATAAACAAATGTTGTTATACTCAAGTAAAGCAAGAGAATATAGTTGGAACTTAATTGCATTGATAACAAATAGTTTGATTTGATATAGACAAACCATCATTGACACATTAATATTCTTATGACAACTGTATACATTATGCACACCCTAATTTGAGAGAACATGTACATGTATTTTGTTTATAAGGTACAATAACACCAAACATGAGCACAAGGTATCAACTCTGCCAAAAATATTATAATTATTTAATGCATAAAAACTGTTAAAGAAAAAATATTGATTTAGAGTATATACATTGTAATTGTAAATTTCAAAACCTACATGCTCCAATACTGGTATATAATACAAAGCAAGCATGAGGATGATAAGCATTGACACATTTTGCAAGACTTCTAAGCAAACATGTATAGTTATGAAATTGATCCACCTGATATTTGCTTGACTAAAGCCCAGTGATGTCTATATGTTTTTGGCATGGTGACACTGATGGTTTTTACAGAGTTCTCTAAAAACTAAACCTGCAGTCAGCTGAAAACAAAACTTCCGCATCGTGTGGCAAGGGAAGCCAGAGCGATTGATAATTAAGAATACAGTCAGGTATTCTTTCAATCACCTGTCACTGAAATAAGTTATGAGAATTTCAGTAAGTTTTTTTTTTCATCTTCAGGGATAGGTAAAATTTCCCGTAGGTCTACCGGCTTTAAACTCATCTACCCTGTTTAAAAACAAAATAAATTGAAAAACTTTCAGAAATTAATATTTTTTATGTTAATTTTGCATATTAAAGAAACGAAATTCACAATATTTCTATTAAGGAAGATAAATGAATTCTGAGATGAATAATGCTGAAAATGCTTATGAAAACACTACATTAAATATTTAAATGTATTTAAGTTTAATATAACATATAGTTGGACAGGTTCATTTGTCGTGTGTAGATATTTTCTCCAGAGATTAAAAAAACCTGGACATTTTGTACGACACTTTATTACCATTTCATGACAGATAGTGACCCTAAAAACCTTAAAATCTGATAAAGAACATATCTAAATTGACTGTGATGACATGATTCATTCTAAAAAGGTAAGGCAGAGGGTCTCGGATTGGACATAAAACTCCAACGACAAAATTACTGCTTAGAAATACATATTTTTCAAGATTTTTTTGAATGAACACCATTCATAAAAATCTGGAGACGTTACCGTCGACAGACGTAAACAGACTCCTGGGTCAAAAGGGACAAACGATAAAATAACTAACATAATGTAAACATTTTCAAAAACAGATTTTAATACTTACTTTGAATTTTATTTCTATACAATGTAACGGTATAAAAATATTGTGTACTTGAAAATTTCAATAGGTATATATATGCAAATATATAGAAAATATATATAGAATTGAATTAGTAACCCCATGCTTATTAATGGTAAAAAAATTGAATTGATAATATTTTGATAAATTATAGATTTATTTTCTGCATTTTATATATATGCATACATTTCAAATCTAGAATGGATATTTCAAATCTTACACAATCGTGTAAAAAGTGACATGTTTGCCTTTCATGTGCTGACCTGAAAGCAAAAAGGGTTACGTACATTATCACACACACAAAAGAGGTAAGTGCCTAAATCCTCATTCAATAATCAAAAACCAATATTCCTTTTAATGCGACTCTTCACAGATAACAAATGACATCTTCTGCTCCTCGTCTCGATGACATCTTGACGTAAAGAGGGTGTCAGGTTTGGTTTTAACTTTCCAACTTTTTCTCACCGGAAGTGCTGGTAGATATGAAGGCTGTCATTGAAATCAATAACAGTTAAATGCTAGCTGCATTCTATTTTCTTCATTTCCTGCTAATAGGGGTTATCGAATAGCATATTTATATATATATACTTTCAAACCTGATTCCAAAAATTTAACGATTTCTGTTTTCAAAAGACTTGACTATGCATAAGAACGCAAATTTTTAGTCTTTTTTTTTTGTTTTATTCTTTTCTTTCATTCTTTCTTAATCTGAATTTGGTCACTCACAACAAATTGTTTACTTTTACATTTTTATTCCAATTTCTAAATTTATTTCATTAGAGATGTTCTAAACCTGACAGTGAGTAATGCGTTTGTATACAATGTTTACATCTACTAGTAAATAATGCGTTTGTATACAGTGTTCACTTCTACTAGTAAATAATAAGCATTTCTATACTATTACATCTCTACTAGTAAATGAATGTTTGCATACAATGTACACCTCTACTAGTAAATAATGCGTTCATATACAATGTACATATCTACTTAGTCTAGAAAGAGACTAAATAACATTTCCAGCTAATTCGCTATGAATTAGATGATAAGTAAATAACTAACCAATAATCGATTTCGGATGGCCCTGTTAAGGATTGATGCCTCTTATTTCTGATACATTTATGTATCTGGTATATATACTGATTTATTTTTTTTCCTTGGTCAGGCCAAACACTTAGAACATCTGCCTTTATTAGCCAAAAGATAGACAATATACGGTGATAACGGAAAATGCCTTCTTCAAATCATGATTTCATCAGACTAGGTAAAGAGCTGTGTAAATAGTTCGTGTAAATTTATTTCATTTCATTGTCATCAGTTTAAGTTTTTAAAAATATTTTTGTCCCAATAATGTTTATTTTACTAAAATTGTAGTAGCTCATATCTTGAATTTTCTTTGTTTCACTCATGATTTTAAAAAAGTACTTAAAACACAAAGTCAAAAATCTTTAAATTATTACAACTATTAAAATTATTCCTAAATCAAACGTACACATGTTCATATCACAATAGAGTGTGGATTTAACATGTTTGAAAAAGTGTCAATTTCTTTTTTTTTTTTTTTTTTTTTTTTTTTTTTTTGTCATAATGATTACTATACATGGATTTTTTTTTTTTTATAATTCGCCATTTTTAGAAAGAATAGAAACACTTTCAAGTACAAATAGTAAAATATTCACTTTTAATTTCACTTGTCACATAAATTGCAAATAAATTGGCCATCTCTTTCTCTGACCTATCCTTTCGCACAATGTCTGCAATGCAGTTTAATAAAGAACATAATTACATCAACATGACATAAAAATAAAAATTAAGCTTTCTTTTCCACACACCGTATCTTTAAATTAAAAGAAAATAAGACAAAAACGAGGGGGAACACAAGAATAAAACAAATGATATACATTGTATATCCTTGGATCTATGCTGTCCACTCCATCCCTCTCCCTCTCTCCACTGTTCAGGTTTTCCGGATCTAATTCACACTGAGGTTATCTTGATGCTGCTGACTATGTGTAAATATTGCGGATCCATTTTGAATTGAACTTGATGCTGTTGGGTATATGTGAATCAAAGAAATCGAGGACCCTCCCTCGCTTTAAGACTTCCTTTGACTTCTTAGGAGTGGGACATATGAACTAGATATGACGTAATTGGATCTTTTAATCACGTCATTGATCGAAAAGGATGTATATATGACTTCCGGATCTGTTTGTGTTTTCCTAATACCCCCATGTTCTGGGATTACTTTTTACATGGCGGGGTAGAGGAACTGCAAATTAAAAGCAGAGTATCTTTGGGCGTGCAAGTTTTCTCTTTCATTTCGGTCTTTAAATTTATCCCGCCATCTTTTTTATCTTACCACAAGCATTGTATTAATAAAAATGCTGATATAATGACACCGGATTCACTTCTATTAATTTATTGCACACTGAAACATAATAGTTTGCCCTATATAATTTTCTATCGCCTGATAAATTAAAGAATATGTTGAATTGTTATATTAATTTTTTTCCCAAAGGTGTACAGCATATAGATACAGGTGTGCTAGTTTAATGGCTACCCACCGGCGGATCGTGCCATCATCAAGATACGAAAAAATAATCAAAATTAATTTTCTGAATTAAGTGGTATTCGCTGGGAATTCTTTCTTCAAGGGCAGACAATCCTCCAAGACAAATATAATCCCGTTGTTTAATGCTGGGATACTTTAATAGTTTTGTGGGACTTTTTTCGGATGTTAAAAATATGTCAGGATTCAAAACAATAACAGGAAAGAGATATTATAGGGAATCGTTTATAATCTTCAAAGAAAATGTGTCATATAATGTTTCAAACCAAATACATCTTTGTCGACAATCGGTACTCTGCTGCAAATAATCAGTCAAAAATAACATTTTATGTAACCTACAATATTACATCCAATTCACTACTTTTATCATAAAGGTTAAAATAAGTGCGACCTTTGAAAGATTGCAGCATTGAACGTCATCATTTTATTTCTTACATATATAATTCTGAAATTAAAGTAAAAAAAAAAATGAAATCGGATGCCGACATTTTTCTTTTACATCCAAAATGAATAAATGAATGAATGAATGAATAAATAAATAAATAAATAAATAAATAAATAAATAAATAAATAAATAAATAAATAAATAATACATGTATGACTTTTTTTCAAACTCAGATGAATGAAAAAATATTAGCTTACCTACTAGGGTCAACAACAGTTATAACAATTGAAACTGGAGAGATGAAGACTTCGAATTCTATCATCTGTTCATCGAATGATAAATCATAATCTGTATTTAATTGAATCATCCAAGTAACTCGTGTACTTATATTAATCATAATATGATACCAGTACATCTTTTTCAATGATCACTTAAATTTTTGAAAGAAATACATTTCATACAGATAAAAATTTTGCTATAAACATCTACAGTTATGCGTTGAATGAAAAAAAGAGAGCATACAAATAGTTTGAAATCATAAACTGCATGTATTCTCAAACTTACAGATTGCAAATTCTTTTGATGGAATTTATAAATCAAAAACTTCAAAATATTTGGTGTTGATCTGAAGTTAAACAGATAATCAAGATGATCCTTCTGTCATATGTGGCAACATATACAAAATTTACAATATGACAAACTGTAAATTTTGTATTCAATGCCACTCAGTATGCCAAAGGACAAGATTGGGTAAGACCCTTTTTTGGCCCTTTGTTTGGGGTCTCTTTCAGAACGATGCAATATTTCATAATTAAAGACCTTATGTAATCCCTGTTTCATTATGAGTATTGATTTAAAGAAATAAAGTACACAGAGGTGACAGCAAGGTCCAAGAATTTGTCAATTTCTAAATTTTCTCATTTTTATTCAAATTTTCATCAATTTTCAGGCTCATTTTGTTCCAGAAAACACAGAGCACAATCTATCAAATTCATAAATTTCATGCACAAGTATCAGAATTTTTGTATGAAGATCTGACAGAAAGACAAGCTTGTTTTCTGTGTTTTACTAAGGAAAGAAGATCTTAAATTTGAAAAAAATTTCATCAGAATTGAGGAAATTCTGGAAATTATACTGATTTGTCACCCTCATGTGCCCTCCACTTACACTTTAAATTAAAATAAAACGCTTGGCTACCTTTAAAAAATGGTTGCTTGCCATCTCCCGACTCAGGATAAAAAAAAATTGGGTAGGTAGGTATGGAAAAATTTTTTCAACTCAAAAACATTCGCAAATATGAAGTTAAAATGGTTAATAATGGGATGGGAAAGCATTGAAATGAATTTAAAAAATAATTGTTTCCTGGAGGTTAAAAAAAGTTTTGAGTTGCACCATTTTTAGTCATTCGGTCGGGAGAGGGCAAGCAGACATTTTTTAAAGAATGCCCTAGTTTAAAAACAAGCATCATTTAAAGTTCATAATTGCAAATATTACAATTTTAACTGCGTTCTAATTTTATATTAAACAAAAGTGTCAAATTCGTCCGTTTCCATACCTTGCCCTTTACAATATGACTTCACATGTTCTTAGCTTACTTTGCTTTGTTTGATTGGTGTATTTTTTTAATATTTGCGCCATAACGTTTATTTGTAAATAAACGATTTTTGAAAAATTCTTTGATCTATTGTTTTGAATATATAATTTAACAATGTGTAAGGGATTGGACAAAAGTTCTGAAAACTTACATAGTCCTCTTCTAAAGCATAAGAAGTCTTAAATAAATCTCTTTATAATCTAATGATAATAATAATAATAATAACACAACAACACAGCAAACTGTATCGTGGAGAAATTTGAGAGTACTACCAAAATTTTTCTATTGTATTAAAATTCCATCAAAGATAATGTAACGATTCACAATCTCACAGCAGTTGTTTACATTTTTTATTCTTACATAAATTAAATGTATAAAGTGTTCATTCATCACTGAACATCTCGAAGCAAAATAATTTTTACACAAAAGAGAAGAAAAAAAGTAAGATGAGTATCTAAAAATTGATAAACATCCTGTGATTTATTCCAAGGAATGCTTTTCCTTTTTGTGTAATTGTGATATAAAAAAAAATATTTTCAGACATTCATTTTACCCCTCCAAGTCCTTGATACAGTTTTAATAATTTTAATCCAGTAACCAATTCAGAGGAAGTGTCACATTTCATTTTTTTTAATTTACACCCACACAGGTAAACTCGAAAGCATGACAGAAATAATCAAGTGTTATTTTCGATAGAATTTAGTGTTACACGTAAGTTTGACATTACAACAACTCAGTTCTTAAGAATCAATTTTTCCATCATCAATTCTTGAAGAACATATGCTTTTAAAAGTTTTTTTTTTTTCAATTTATATCATGAATGCTTTGATTTAAAAAGAAAAAAAATATGTATAAGTGACAGAAGGAATAAAAGTATATATGACTTTCTATTATTTTATTACCACATTATTGCCTGTTGTCTCTGGGTAGGATTGCTAAATGATTATTGTAAAATTCTCCTGTTGATAACAGCATTTTCCTTTAAAAGCATTTTTGAAAGACCTTTTTTATTATGCCCTATACAAATTGGAAGTGAAACTGAATTTTGATAATTATGATTTTTTTCCCCAGACTTTCATGTTATATTTGGCAGTTTAGGTATACAAGCAATTCGAATGATTAGATTGAGAAAGTGTTGTGTTTTGACTATTATTGCTTGTTTATTGGTGATAAACCGTGTTGTTTACCGCTAGAGTCACATTGCTCCCACACATTTGAACAAGAACAAGAAGTGGCAATCCCGCCCATTGACCATTGATAGCTTTTACTAATGTACTGATATGTTTTATTGTCTTGTACTTTGTATTAATCAATGCAAATTATTCATTTCGATGCTTTTTTTTAATAATTGATAGGTCTATTTCTCAGTTTGGACTGTCAATTTCTATACCGGAAACAACAAGCCTTGGGCAATGAAATGTCCCAGTGGTTTCAAGAAGAACGGACAACGTCTAGTCCAAAATGGCAAGGAAACATATCATTTCTTCACCTTGGCGAAGGAAGCATAGAATACTCAAATGCAATACTTTTTAATACAAAGTAGCCGTAGGCAACACCGCTAATAGAAAAATGATTGTCATTTGGCGGTTGCCGAGAAAGCCGAACCCGCCTTTTATCTGGTCGTTAGTAGTCTGTCATCAGACGATGTCATCCCCGTAAATTTCCGGGGTTTTTATTGTTTAACAATTAGACGAGCGCTACCTGTCGTTAAGTATAGGTAATAAGTGTCCCGAAACTACGAAAGTCAAGTAAACAACACTGAAACATCCATATCAAAGCTTTCCAAAAGTAAATAATTAACGCCTATAAAATATAAAAAACTAAAATCTCACAGGAAAAGCGTTGTTTGATTTGTATTTTATCCTCAGATCAAAGGAATTTTTGAAAGAATTATTTAGTAATTCTGCAAAATTCTTTGCCAAAAAATGTGAAACTCTAGTCTTCTACATGTATTTTTGCAGTTTTGAAATTTTTTTGGTGTGATTTCGATAAATAACAGTTGTTTAAGGATGTTTGCATGAAAGCTTCTAACCTTGAGTTTCTATTCATGGTCAAAATAGAATACCGTATATGTCAGTACCACATCATTAGCTTAATAACTTTTTAATCTTCCTGTTAGCACAATTCTTATGACCTATTCACTTTTGAGACCTTTTTTGTGTTTTTACCTAATGTGTACTGTCTATCTGACATATTTTCTATTCATCAATAAAAATCTACAATGAATACTTAATTGTCACACACATGTACTTAAAATTGAAAATTTTCTAAATTTGGTAGAGGACCAAACTAACAGATGGCTTATCAAAACCTTATAGTAAGGGGATACAAGAATACAGTACATGTACATATGGTTTTTTTTAAATACATACCCCAAATATTTTTCAAGTACCAAGACTTTGGTCCACAAATATGAAATTTCAGTTCATAGAACTTGAGAAACTCTGAAAAATAAAAGAACACGAAATCAATGCTAATGTTTAAGAACTTTTACTAGTGATATGAAGAGATGAAAAAGATATCCTCGAAATCACTCTTAGAATAGAGAAATTCAAATACTCTTGGAAGAAGAATAGAAAACAGAAAACAATGGGGTAAAATCCAACTGAAGCATTCTATGTATGTTTTCAAATACCTGAAGATTGACATCTTATAATAACATCTTTCTGACATAAAGCAGTGAATATGAATAAATCATATAACGCTGATTTGAAAATATTTTAGCAGTCCTGATTTTTGTAGAACAATTTCGTGATCTACATGTATAATACACAACCAAAGAACTTGAAATACTTTAGACGTTAATAACAGTACAAAAAAAAACCAACAACCGAAAATCGTTTTCTCATAATAGGAAGCAGTTGCATAGAAAAAAAAATGAAATACATGTAGTTATATATTTTGGACAATGGTTGGTATATGTGATGGTGTGTGTAAGAGAGAGTGTTTATGTTTGTTACCACAGCAATTTAGATAGGCGTTGCAGTTTAACGAAAGCTATTGGGAAAATAATCAGTTGATTTTACTTGATTGTATTTTCTTTATTAAAAACGATAAAAACGTACAATTTTATTCCGTACGTTTTTTTAAAATTCTTTTATTAGCTTGAGTAACATATATTTTTTATGTGATCTACTGTAATATTAACAAGATATTTAAAACATAATAGAGTTAGCAAAATTGCTAATAAAGCTTTTGCTGTTACTTTTTGCTGGGTTGTAACAAATGTTTTATATATATATATATATATATATATATATATATATATATATATATATATATATATATATATATATATATATATATATATATATATATATACATATCTTTGTAATCAAAGAATGCATTCCCAACAAACTGAATGGCTTACCATCAAATACCTGTACACACGTACCAAATGTATGCCCTATCTTGTAACCGAAAGGATGAGTGCAAAAGGCTCACCATATGCAAATTTATTTTATTGTGCTGGGTGTTGTGTAAAATCTAAATACAGTGTATAAAGTAACAAGTACCCCGCCATGCGAGTACTCACTATCGAACATTAATTGTTGTGGCTGTGTAAGCATTGAAGTAATGGGAGATAACTAAAGTTGTATGAATACAACATATAGTTAACATTCTTCAAAACAACACACTTTTTTTTTAGAATGTAGGTATTCATAGGTAATATAAACACCTTTAAGGAGTAAATGCATTTATACATATTTAATCATATTTTAATATGTACATATTTAATTTCTTAAATAATTTAATTGAGATATCATTATTCATGATATACATTGAAATATTCCAAGTAGTGCTTGATTTGGCTAACATGGTTTTTGCACAAATCGGTTCTCCTTTTAACCAAAAACTAAGAACAACTGCAAGTCAGTTTTCCCGAGTAACGAACACGCGCAGAGATTTGTACAGATCTGTACACCAGTAGATTATTGGATTAACGCTGATACAACTTTTTTTAAAATATCGATTTCTGTATTTGTAACATTATTTTGTGAATAAACCTTAATTTGTTTACCAATATATTAATGTATTATGCAAACATACTTCCTAAGCCTTGAAAAAGTGTTTGGTGATTCAATATTCATACTAAGTTAACATTAACATTTACACTTTTTGTTACAAAGCCTATGTTTCATATTACAGTTTTATCGTTAAATCTGTCTATATATTTGACAATCGATACCAGATTACTGGTTAACAAGAGCAATACAATGTATTTATATTATTTTCAGGCATAATTTGAAAGGAAATATGACGTACATAGCCATTTAGTGCGAATAAAACGAGCGGTCTTTCATGTGTCATGTTACCTGAAAATGACAACATTTAGCGTAAATTACATAATGTTTAATGCGATTGAAAAAAATTAAATCTGAGCACAGGAAACCCAAGAAAAAATTGTTTTTGAAGCCCACTTTAGTTTAATTTTAACAGACAAGAGATGCTCCATGGTCCATCGATTGACACTGGGCATTTTTGAGTGCTTAGCGAAATAATGTCTGTTTCGTCTCAATTAAGATTGCAGAAGATAAAGCGGTGCAAACTATGGTATCGCGGAATGCTGAATTGGAAATGTGGAAATAGGAAATATCATCCAATATTTTGTTCTTTTTTCAAGGGATTGATCGATCACGCCAAGTATTATTGCATTTGATGTCTCGATAACATGTTGACAAAAAGGCAAGTGATTTCTGTTTGTAATGGAGGTTTGTTTATCTTATCAGCCGGTGTCAGAAACGGTCATTAATTACCTGGGAACTAAACCAATACTACACCGTATACTGTCTTTTTTTTTCAAGTGCGATAGTCATAGAATGTTTTTTTTCTCTCTCGATAGAATTTAAGATTCATATAATAGCCACATAAATTGTGCAATTGGCAGTTTTATAACTATTGTTGAAAACTCGAGATTCTGATTATTACTATAGTTTGTAGCTGTCATAGCATCAAACTATAATACTTCGTCGTGTTCGATGTGTTTTAAATCATTTTTAAAGCCATTAAGGGTAACGTCATATAGAAATGTAACGAAACTGATACTCAGTTTTAAATGACCTACAATTATTTCCATATTCAGGCTCTGTATTCTAGAATAATGAAATGCATGTCTTTACGTGTTAAACCCTTTCAAATGATATTCAGTTTAAGTGATTTAATTGCCTTACAAGGATATTGAGTATTAAATCAAATTAGATCTTTAAAGAAACAATATGACATTCATTTTAATTCAATGAAATATATACACGTAAAGATAAGAAAAATAAATGTTAAGAATTCATGTGAAAGAAAATTTGTGTATATTTAACTCTAATATCTTGTCCTCGGAATTGATATATACTGTATGCATCTTAGAACTACTGTTATACAAGTTGATTGCAACTATTGAATATTTTAGAATTAATTCGCACACAAGCTAACATTAAAATTGGAACTTTTTTGATAAGGCTTCTTGATCTTTTTTCCTTTCATATATTATTTCACAGCAATGTTTTTGTTTTTGTTTTTTGTTTTGTTTTGTTTTGTTTGTTTTAAACTCTTTTAAAAGTTTAAAAGTTATAAAATTTTGTGTCTTTTGCTGTAACCTGAGATATTTTCAAATTTAAATTAAATGTCCGATTTTTTCAGTCATTTAATCAATACTACAAAACATTATCTATTGTTTCACAATAAAACATTTTTTCACGTTTTACAGTCTTTACTTTCGAAACAAAATATACTTCTGATTTCTAATTACCAAAGAAATATTACTATATAAGATAATAAATCTTCTGATTGCTTTGATCTTAATTTAAAAAAATGACATTAAGATTTTTGATCAATCACATTTTAATATTTTGTTCTTATTGTTTTCAAAGATGTTTCAATGTTTTGTCCTTAATTAATTCTATAAATGTTTCCTCTCTAATGAAGAAACAATAAACACACAAAATGGGAATTTTTTTCCCCTAAATTATATTAAATTTAAGAAAAGAAAGAATCAAAACATTAATATCTTTACTTTGCAATGTATATGACATTTTTGATACTCGATATATTGCCATACTTACATGTATTATAGAATTAATGTAAGCGTCTTGATTGAAGACTAAAGGTGTCGCTCATATTTCATGTACCCTAAATTAACTAATCAACTACATCGGGTATTTTGCTTTAAGTCTGAATTCATTTCAGAGTATTTCGGTTTGAAAAATAAGAATAGCTATCCAATTTACAGAGATGGTTAATACTATTTTCAACTGTAAATCGTTATAATGTTTTTCGTACTCTTAAAATATTTCTGAATAGAGGCGAGGTAGGAGAAAATATGATCAGGTGTATTTTTTGTTGTTGCCATTTATTGGCAAAAGCGTAAGATAGTCTGACAAAATAAAGTACAAGCGACACAAAAAGAAAGATACTTTGATCTGAAATATTAGGAATGAACTTGTTCATTTTGATAAAGTTTCACGTCATCTAACAATGACAGAAGGACTTCCGTCTTCATTCAAATCGTCATACTTTTTTTTAAACCATTAAGCATGCTTTGATCACAATTAAGAACACAATTTATCTTGTTGGTTTTGATCTGTTAAAAGATATGCTTTTGAGGGATTCTTTTAAACAAATTAATCAAAAACCACTTATCAGCAATATAGATAAAACATTGGAGAGATTAAAACCACTAGAAAATTCCGCAAAGGTAATATCATGTAGGGGAAAAAAAACAAAGGTCAAAATACAAATTATTCAGATAAATAGCTGCTAAAATGCTGAGAGCGGAAAAAATTAAATGAAACGTTATTATTGTGATAGTATTATTCTTTTTTTCATTTAAAATATTAATTGTTAAATAACATGAGCGGAAACAAAAGCAAATTGTTTAAAATACACATGCAGGTCGTCAATAGATGTCCATGTTTTAATATCAAAATGCTAGAATCCTATGATCAAAAGATAAAATATTTTCTGTCAATCTATGACTTCTACAGTGTGTGATACATGTAATTAAGTAGATAAGATATTTTGTTTAGATAAAAAGTTAGCGACAAAGTGAACAATTGTGTACAACTGCAGACTTAAGATTACTTCTGTATATAAGAAAACAACAGTTTTGTCCCATCATTAACACAGTTCAATTCAATTCTTTATTGCCTTTGAGTTTTACAACTCATCGGGATATCACAAAATGTTCCCTAAATATACATATTATAAAATATTGAATGAGTGGAAAAATGGTCACATTATATAAATTGTACAATTAAAGAAATGTACTTTATCAAGGCTGTCATAATATCACATTGCAAAACTTCTTAATTTTAAAGTTTGTGCTAAAATTTTCCCTAATATTCTTCTGTATTTTAAACACCAAGGAGCTTCACTTATTTAAAGACACTTGGTTTTGTATAATAAAACCTCTTAATATACTTCATTCTCAGTTCAACATAAAATGAACATTTCAAAATAAAATGAAACTCATCTTCTCCATCATTTTAATCACACAATTTACAAAACCTCATATGCATTCTTTAAACACTAATAACGAAAGAAAAATTAATCATGTAACACAATGCATTCTACACTTTATAAACACAAAATGACTTAGGATAAATTTATCATGTAACACAATGCATTCTATAAACACTAATGACTAAGGATAAATTAATCATTTCATTGTAAATGTTTGTCAGGGATCATTTTATGAAAACATATACCAGATCTTAATAGATAAATAGATGGGACGTCAAAATTCACAAAAATTAGCTAAATATAGTTTGTACAGTTGATAAACTAGGTTTGCTAATTGTAAAATATAATTTACGAAGCGAATACATTTACTATAGTAAACGAATTGTTTACTTTATAGTTTTCATCTGTAAAACTATATCTAATGGTTGGAAAAATGTTGTTTACGAATATGAAACCAAGTATTTCTGCCTGTGAACAATATTTATTAAAAGTTTTTCTTCTTTTTTTTTTCTTAAATAATAATGATTTTTCATTTAGAAACTATAATTAACATGCGTTAATCATGTAGTTAAGATTTGTTAATCATAGCTTCACTAATCGTGAAAGAAAATTTTATCGCATTCGTTAACTAGAGTTAGGAATTGTTAAACATAGTTAATTTATCTTTAAACTGTATTTATCAGATAAACACCACATTTGCTTCTAAAGTATTTCTTACCATTTATACTACTGGCTGGGCTATTTTTGTCATGTGATTAGCAAGAATTATATCATGTGACTAGTCAGCATGTTTAACTAGTCAATTTGTCATGTGACTAGTCAGCATGTTTATCTAGTCAATTTGTATATACTATATATTTTGTTTCAAGCCCAGCCAATTAATTGTGATATAAACCTAGTATGTAATATTTAAATGTAGTTTTTAGTCATTTGTTAGTTTCAATAAGTGACATTTTCACTCAATGTTTCTTTCTTAGTACTATATATAAGAGGTTAAGCAAAAACAAGCTGCGAATAGCCAGAATTGTCTCCTCTCACTACAGGGAAAATTTGTGGATATAAACAATGTTTTGTCAAATTGAATGTTCAGTATATTATGCACTATGAAACATGAGATATAAATCATGGATAAGTGTTATTAAATATAGATTAACTTCGTTGACTACAGTTTACGCTCCGTAAACTATAGTTTCCAATTGTTAAACCTATAGTTTATTAACTGTCAAACTGTGAAGCTCATTTTTGTGAATTGGGTGTACATGTACCATAATAAATGCTTACAATTTTAGCTTTATTTAATTTTCATTCAAATTCCAAAACAATGGGATAAAAAAAAGCTTAGATTCAAAGTATTATATGACTCTTCCTTCTTTTTGCCTAAAGCGTTTTTTCCTTGTTGAACATGCCGCAAAAAATAAAATTTAAGGAATGTCGAACATAAGAATTGAAATGTTCGTCAACGGGATTTTATAGCTAAATCATATGGAAACGATGCGTAAATCAAATTTATGAAGGAAAAAGCACTTTGCAAGAAAAATTTAGGTAAATGACGCGCTGTATTGTCCATGTTTGCCTTGCAGTACTATTTCAACAAATAGTAATGCTTTTGATATAAATATACTACTAAGTACAAACATTTGATTCCGATTTTCTGTATCGAGTACAAAATTTTAGAATATAATTAAACTCTTGTCAGAATTGCATCCTTTTCAAAAATACCACCATTGCAAATAAAAATTTTGAATTAATTCTTTTTCATATTTTTATCAAAACATGTAATTTTTCATTATTATTACTTTTTTTTTAGGGGAGAGCGGAAGCAAACTTCTTTGATTAGCAAGACAGGTTTTAAAAATCAATAGCTTTATAATGAATGTTTATGTACGCAATATATCACTATTTAATTAAATGTACATTTAAGAAGCAGAAAAAACGAATCTGATTCAGAAAAAAAGAAAGAAAAGGGTAAACTTAGTTGGGCAAAATAACGTGTTTCGTGGGCTGTATAGCAAATTAAGAATTACAATTGCAATGCAAACTTCACCTACAAAGCATTGAATTTTAACAAGAAATTGAGAAATCAACGAGTATAACATTTTTTAATAAAAGTGATAAATTTATCTCAATTTTTTCATGTTAAACTGAATAATATTTCTGTAATTACGACAGTTTGATATCATTATTAATAATTTTACTTAACACTGTGAGATTCATTTAAAAATAAACTTTGTTTAAAACCAATTGATCACCTGAGGGAAAAGTTAAATTCAATTCTTTATCTTCCTCGTGCCATATGTCACATCAGAAAATATGACACATGTACAAAATGGACAATAATGCATGATAATTATAGTATAGTTAAAAATACATATACATAATTATATATATAAGACTATTCAATTCTTTCAGTGTTTTATAATATATCAAATGTATACTCACAGAACATATGCTACATGTACAAACAGTTAAGTAGTTCTAATCTTCGTTGTGAGGCACTATAAATAAAAATCTTCTCAATTTAGACATTTCTTTCACATTCTTAACACTTAACAATTGTATTAAGTTAAAGACACTTGGTTTTTGAAAATAATATAATAAATTGCTTAATACATGTATATTGTTTGCTGAGATCATGATATACAGGACATTATAGGATAAAATGAAATTTATCTTCTACATTGTTCAAGTCACATAATAAACATATTCTTTTATTTCTGTTTTCATTAACATATATCTACCTTCTTCAACCCATACTTTATGACTTCTGCTTTGATTTTGCCCATTGCTGTGAATGTTTCAACTTAAAGCTATTGTATTTCTCTTTTATAGTCTTAGGTTGTTTAATACAATGTCTTAAAATAAGGCCCATATATTTATGCAAATGCAAAAAATTAAAATAATCTTTGTTTTCTTTCTTATTTTCATACCCAAAGAAGCAAAATCAAACAGTTTATAATTCTGTGAATCACTACGCGTGACGTAACCCGACACTAGAACAACTTGACTCGATACTTGACCTCTTTTGTACATCCTGTACTTGTGCAATTGTTATGTATTACAAGAAGTAAAAAGCTCTTCTTTCCCCGCCTAAACCAGCAGGTGTGTCGATTAACCAATCTCTTAGTTTGCAATTATGAGGGTTCCTTTAGTTTCGAATTCAATTTGGCGGTTCTAGGGAACACGTTTTTATTTATATATTGGCGACTTTCTGAACAACTTCTAGTAGTTCATAGAGACAAGTTGATAAACGATTTTAACAAAACTTTGTTTTTTAGCATAATTATCTTCAATACTTTGTGTCCACTTTACGTTTAAGTTTGTTTATTAATATCGTAAGCATTCTATGGAAATCATACCGTCTAGAAATACTGTATATGAAAGAAACTTTATTGTTCTAGCTCAATGAAAAATTTTCAGGTTAAGTATAATTAGAATTTAGGTAGTTTTGTCGGCCAAAGATATATTAAACGTATCAGATGCCTTTATCTTATGCTATGATTTTTCATGATGTTCCAACTTCGCAAAGACAAGAATTTTTTCGATAAAAACAAAAACAAACAAACAAACAAAAAAAATTAAATAAATAAATTAAATAATTTAAAAAATAGAAATAATATTATTCATAATAAAGTTTTTGTATTATGAATATTGGTAACTTGAAATATTGATGAGGCAAGCAAGGAATTTTCATTATTACAGAAATAATAAAATAGAAATATGAGATGTATTGGAAAAATTAAGCAAGATTTACCTTTTTTAAATTTGAGTTTTGTGAATCTGATTTTTTCATTAATTTTTCATGTACCTGTATGTTGCTGTTGCTCATGAAAAGAAATTTTCCTACAGGTATCTGATCTGGATCACTGTTAAAATTTGTTAACATATTTTGTTACAAGTATCGAAAATTTGAACAATCTCTGTAATGCTTTATTAGAATATGTAAATTGTACACCACAACTATTAATTATATAACAGAATATGTAGAAATTGTGTAATCTGTATAGTAATTAGTTATTCGAGCACAAAGATGAACGTTGTAAAGAATGAATGCTCCGATGACTTAACATCAGATTTCATTGTGATCGGCTTCGGCCGATCACAGTTGATTCCATATGAGGCATCAAGCAAATGTAGCTTTTTGTCCGCACATTACGCAACGAAAGACAGTTCCCTATGAGGGTTCCTGTAATTCATGTGATTTAAAATGTCACTAGAGATTTTTTTAAAAACACTTTCTTTGTAGGCGATATATATGTTTCATTATTTATATAGAGAAAAATAAAACAACTATTTTAAACATTAATTTATTTGTATTAAAAACATTATTTTAATTTTATTTTTTTATGTTGGCAATTGTTGGTCATGGCATATCTAAAAACAGCAAGGTGTCGCCAAGCAAAAAGTATTGGCTTTGTTCCATTGTTTGATTGTGTTGTTTAATGTGGATGGCAGTATTTCAACCATTTCCAAGATTAAGGACCTGAACATTGGCCCTAAATGCATGATAAAAACATATAAGCCTAATTTCTGGTCAACATTACTCCTACGATATTGAATTTAAATACCCCTACAATATTGAATTTTAATGTTAAATGATCAAAACTGGAACTGCTGTAGCACTGCTTCCAAGATCATTCCTCCCTTTTCTACATTTTAAAATGTTCAATTGAATAAATGCTGTGACAAAATGATAGACACAGATTATTTAGTTTTTACTTACAAGCCCCCCCCCCCCTTTTCACTTATTATCTTAAATAAAGCTATTTAAAAAAATTTAATTAATGCACGATTTATAAAAAGTAAAAACACAAATTAATTAATACTCTTGAAATGTGTTTGCTTGTAAAACATAACAAAGTTTCAATAGTGATTAAGCCACATACTGACATTGGAATTTTTCAATCCAAGCCAATTGTGCATTATCCCGAAAAAGAATAATCCATCGATGCGTCTAACCATCTAATCAGATATTTGTCAATACTATTTTCTTAATATTTTTTTTTTAAAACAGTGATTGAAAGGTTTGTTTTTTTTTCAAAATTCTGTCTGTTACAAAATTCGTGTACCTTTCGTTTTTGGATCCAGGGCAAAGAGAAAGAATTTGAGATATACCGATCCCGATCTAATTTATTTTCTAGCTAACCCAACTCAAATAGCAGAAACAAAGTTCTCCTCGTAAAATAAGCGCATCTATTTTTTTAAATTAATAGATGCTATTATGTACGAAACAGATTTCTCTAGATGTTAGCAAGAATGTGTTTATTTATTAACCCTGAAAAATTCCAGCATGAACTTGTATGTCCTTGCGACAGTCACTGGAATCAAGGCCAGACAAGCAGTGCTAGCGACATGTGTAAAAATAATTTGATAACAATTATTTCCAGAAAAATTAAATTCAAAATACATGAATGTTACGATAGAGACATAAATAGCAATCATGTTATTTACATGTAAGTCCCTGGTTACTGAAAATAATAATTCGGTCATGATGTTGCAGACGTTCGAGTAATTTTTCTGTGCGAAATCTTACAGTACATTAAAAAGAAGGTGAGAGGTTTACACTTGACAATCATTTCCTTTATAAGAAATACTTGTTTCCCTTTTAAAGCGTTGTAGAGATAAATGCTAGTTTTCATTACTGAAGAACATGTATAAGTGTCGATGATTGTTTTCCAATAGGTTAATGATAAGTACAAGTAAGTTTGGTACCTTATTCAAAGTTTGCATAATGCGGAGTATACTTTCTGGAGACCTTTTTTCACCGAAATGTTGACAGTACACGATAAAATATACCAGGCAAAATCGTAAAAAGGAGACAGAATGAGGACGAACTATTGTGATTCCTATCTTTGACGATGCTTGGCTTTGACGTAATGGAAGAAACACTTTATAATGAAACAGAGAAAATGGTAGAGGCGACAGAGAGATGGACGGCGATAGTTGATGTTCGCTGATACAGTTGTTTACAGCAAATTGACACCACAAATAGTCGTCTACAAAATAAAGAGTGGAGAACACTTGTTTTGCGACAAGATACAATGTGAAAACACTGATTTTAGATATTGTAAATATTATGTCAACAACATATGTAACATTTTGCCGGTCATGTTAGCTTAAACAATAATACATATGCAATAGCAGAAACATAATGTTATCAATTAAGGGACAACACAAGACATTAGTTATTACATTAAGCCGCTAAATGTTCTGTTGAACAAAGCCATCAAGAGAGGTTCTTTATTGGTGGAGAAAGCTTTATCACTAAAAGAGTCTCCAAGATGTTAGGCAATGATATTAATAGGATGTTTGTTGAACTAAAGCACTTTCAGAATTCTTTGTAGCTCTGTTGCAGGGGTCACAGCCAGGTTTACACGTTTGATATGGGTGCAGATAGGAATGCATTCCGTCATTCCTGCAAATCATAAATGTAGGCATCGTGAAAATCAAGCAGGAGAAACAAAGCTACGTTGTAGGTGGCAAGTCAGAGATGTGTCACTGGGAAAGATACCAATTCTGACTGGTCTCTGATCTTGGGAAGTTACTGCGTCCCTCCATTGTTCCATGGCCGCGTCCACGTGCCCATCGTCGCCATGGCAATTGTAATACGTTGAATCAGTTCTTCTGAATGTCGGCGCCAAAGAAAGTTAAAAAACCATGTTTTCTCTTCCAGGGGCCGGTCACTTGGCCGGACATGAATGATCAAATGACATAATGAATAAATCAGCTATTCATCCGCTTGTTCGGACAAATTTTCCTGGTTTTTTATTTCTCGATCTCTGCCCTCGCTATGTTTGACAAGATTCCAGTACAAGTGATAGACTGACATGTGGGGATTTCTGTGTTAACACTTGTCTTTGTACACCCTGAGATCAATCAAAACGGGACAGAGACTAATACATGCTACTATTTTTAGAATTTTGTTTGAAAAATTATGCTTTGACTTACTTTTTCATAGATCATTTGAAAAGCAAAAAAAATTGGAAAAAGTTCAATTTATTATGCGATTAAAATTCTCTTTCTGAGTTCACGGAAGTAGTTATTTTTCTATTGCCGAGGACAAAGATTTACACCTATATAATCATGAACTTTAGTTTAAAAATAATACATGTACGTGAGTTTTTATATTTCTGATATTTACTTGAAATTAAAAAAATCCATGCATAGCGAAATTAATGTTCAATGTACAATGTATATGTTGTGCACGTAGTCATTATTTTCATATTTCAGTTTTCAGATTTAGCATTTTGTCTGTACGTTTTCTGGATTAAAAAATCCACGTATTCTAATAAAGTAACCCCATTGAACATAAATTATATTGACTTACACGTACTGTTTTATCCATAGGAAATGGGGGACTGATCTAAGCTTGTATTCCGTTGTTCATGAACTCTCCTAAGTACAGAATACATTAATCAAAAACAGATATCCGCTTTAAAGTATAGATTAAAAGATTCGCATTTAATTTAGCAGAAAAGGCAAATAAATTTTACAGCCGAAAAATCAATGTGGAGTTTGCAATATAAATTTTCTTTGCTATACCAGTACCATGTTACAGAAAAATAATAGAATATTCTTCACAATTCATTGAATTAAGACGGGAAATTAAGATTTATTGCACGAGGGGATCAAAGACCGCGGTTCTTGCTGTTCGAGCATTAATTACAGGTTTTCTAACTAATACAATTTGTATAATTACGGTTTTACATATGTATTATGAGATTTCAACCCTGATATTACAATCGGAGATCAGATTAATGCAAAAGGCCACTCAATAATTCGCATCACGCACCAACACTCTCCCTGAAAACAATACGTGAGAAAAGACGATTTTAGAGTGAAATCAACATTGCCAATAAAGGTAGTCAATTTCCTGTTTGGGATCTTTCGGACAGCGATGAACTTTGGGTAAAATCACGTGCATAAGGTTGCCCGCAGTCCCGGGGATTAACATTCCCAGTGGTCCAACAGATATGCTTTGTGTTGTTCTGAATTGAAAACGTGATGTTCACATTTTTATGACAAATTATTGAAAACATACCCCATATAAGATTTTGTACTCAGTTTTGTTTTACATGAGTTGTTTTAAATCAATTTTATCGCCGTGAATACAGAGTGGCTCTTTACATTTTATTATTTTTATTTGTATGAGATGTTCATTGAATAGTAAGCCCACCAAACTTCTATTCTTTTGCATTTAAATTATTGTTTTGAATAACTGAATTTTTATTTCAAAAATGATTACTATTGTTATGATGTTAAGCAGCAAAATCTTGTCAGTTAATTAAGAGTTATTACGTACCTGTTGTTGTGTAGTGGTTTTGTTTTGATGTGTAAAGAACGATCATTGTGAAGGTTTCTTAATTCTGCTTGTGTCTCTAATAATATATGATAAACATCTGAAGTGAGAATTTCACTGACATTTTAATCTTTAATCTTCGGTTGTTTGTTTTATATTTTGATAAAACGGAAATTTCTTAAGAATTAAGTTTTTTTTAAATTTTTTTTTTTTAATTTTTTTAAATAATGATTGGTTGTTATTTTCTGATAAAAATGTATTTGATTAAGTACATGTATAATGCACGTGTAGTTATATTTATCAGTGCAAAAATACCCTTTGAATGTTTTACTTTTAATGTCAATCATATAAGACAAAAATATTTTAGCAGTGTATATTCAAAATACTTTTTAGACGTTCGCATTGCAGATTTCTTAGCACAAACATTTGTGTTGTACTTAAATATACTTTTATTCAAATCCTTTAAAAGGAAATTTTCCCCTAAAATATTGCAATTTTGTAAAAATCATAATTTTCACCTTTTTTCATATATATCACTGTCATCTCTACATTTTTGTATTTTCAAATAAACGAAGATTAAAAAAAAAACTTACTGTTTCCTTTCAAGCATTTCTAGTTTTAGTTAGAATTACACAAATTGCAGGAATGGTTTTTATGGGTATTCATTGTAATTTCTTTGAAAAATGTCTTTTTCTTATTATTAGTTTCTAAAGTACATGAGACAAGCTTAATACTCTTATTAATTAAATTTAATTTCTGTGTGAGTACACATAATACACTTTACAATTAATTATTGCTCACTCTAAAAAATATTGAATGCGTTAAATAATTTGATGTCTTCTATTCAAAACATTTTAGTTAAAAAAAATAATAAAATCTAATTCATAATTATTTTTTTGTTTAATTTAATAAACAATTTCATATCCTAAAAATTGACATTTTAAACATTGTTCCACAAATATCGAAACCCCTTTTCAACATTTTTCAATGAACTATACATTTTGCTTAAGTCTTCTCAAAAACTTCAAAACACTTTTCTTCGGTGACAAACTAGTGTTCCATCTCAAATTTGACAGCTAGAGCTTATAGAAAAGAAATTCTACTTCCGGCGAGAACGATTTTTTCCGTGGCAGAAATCTTTTTTTTACCAGACATGCACTAGGGTAACATATCTATAGAAGGAAGTTGATGCTTTAATGAAACAGAATCTCGAAATCATGAATCACCTTTAAATCGATAGATAAATCAAATGATTGAAAAGATACACGTGTTGTCTTGACAATTTCAGTGCAGAATCATGACTGATAAGAAAAGATTTCTTACGAGCATGTTTTTTCGCCCATTATTTAATTGTAAATTAAAGACTTAAACTTTAATTAGTACAAGTATAAAACGCAATTTAGAGCATGTTTGGTGACACAAAAAGTTCTGCGTCTCAGATGTTCTTTTGACTTTCTCGGACGATTCTGAGAGAGAGAAACAACCATTAAGAACTGACCTACTATTCTTAATTGTACGCAGTTGCACAGGAAAAGTGATTAGTTTGCAAACAATGGCAAATTACAGTCGTCTGCCTCTTATTTTTGTTTTCCGCCATTGTAACAATGGTTTCTCTAGTTAAAGTCGTGTCTGTTGGTATGACCTCATTCGAAGTTTAGAAAAGTCTACAATTTTATTAAAAAGAGTTTTGAAAAAAGTTATCCGAGTGCAAATTGTTTCAATTTCATAACTTAAAATACGTTTTAAATGTCAGATAATAATATGCATTATATAGAGTGGGTAAGAAATGGGCACATATAGAGAAGGACAGAGAAGTCAAATCCAATAGAAATACCTTCAAATTCTATGGTTTTGTGTGTAAAACTCTTCGATGCTCGATGGTGCGATAGTGAATGATGTGGCCCTATCCGGATTCCATACAATAGTGTGTTGCCACATTTGATGAGGTTTAATAATAAATTGTTTGAATTTCTCCAAAATATTATCATTAGCAATGTCATATAATTTCAACAGATGCAAGCACAAAAAAATTAATGTAAAAAACATACGGATTTTGCTAAGGAAGAAAATTTGAATTTCCTGCAATTAAAAATTAAACTTCACAGAAAAATCATGAAAAGTGGGTCCAAAAATACAAAATTTGACTCCTATAAAATTGGAGATGGTAGCTGTATTAAATTGATTTAAAAACATATAACAACATTTCATCCTCCAAGGCTGCAAGAAGAGGCAGAGTTATGCACAGCGTGGCCAGAATTCCAGAGGTTACATTTTGTTCAGTCTCTGCCTCTCCTAAGACATAACATAAAATTCTAAATCAAGATGACCATGGTGCTTGCAACAACATAAAATATTTCTGACATAGACAATCAAATAGGATACATAAAAATACCTTAAAAGTTCTGTATTAAAAACTTACATAATGTTTGTCATTGGTGCCATATTGATGTTCCATGGAAAAAAGGCTTTTTGGTGTTGTTAAGATCTTGACAGTACACAAAAAGAACAAAAAAGAATATATATATATATATATATATATATATATATATATATATATATATATATATATATATATATATATATATATATATATTCACTTTTTTCAGGGTTAGCATTAACAAAGCTTTGTTTCTTAATCTATTTTGAAACACCAAAAAGAATTATCAGTGACGAATTTTTCGAAAGTGACATGAGTGAGATCTGTACAAGTCTAATGTCTCAAAATATAATTTCGGAGTTTAAACGATGCAGTGACAAAATAAACAATTAAACCATGATCAATGACCTAAAATCAGAATGATAAATAAATTCCTCCTATTTCGATTTTAAGATAGACATTCAGGCCCAGGTTTATAGCAGCTATTACGTCAAGTTGACTTTGAAGAAACGTTTGATCCTCAAAAATAAAAGAATTTGAAACCAACAAAAACGTTCTAGTGCACCTCAAGGCCGTACTGTTTGCAGAGTTAATTATAACAGCCTAATATAATGGCAACCCAGAAGCCCAATTTTTCTCGTCTGCCAGGAAATAACGCGAGATTTCGCCGGCGGCAGTTGTCACATCACCTGATACAAAGAATCCTCCATCAAAGTTAATAAATGTATTATTTAAATTGTACCCAGGCTCGATAATCTCTTAATAATTATCTACGAGCTAAAATGTTGTAGAATTAGGAGAAAATATCCAAAGGCAAGAAAACCCTTTCGCACACGACCAGAATGAGACAATTAGATATTATATCAGATAATCACGGATGATTTGTTGTTTTTATGATAATTGTAAGTACTACAGATGTCATCTATATTTTTAACATTTAGCCCCGGAAAAGCCGCGTGTCACTGATGCAAAGTGTCACAAAAAGATATCGAAAATTGGCTTTCTATTTCATTACTCGATGGTGTGATATTCCAGTTTTATTGAATATTATTCCATAGATAATAGACGGACAGTCGACAGCGGAAAATGGCTTTAACAAATTATTCCAGATTGTCTCTGACATATTCTCTAATCAGAGATAGAAGGTGTTGGATATGTTCAATGTGATAACATCAGATCGCGTTAATAAAAACAATGTAGGGAAATGGTGCCCCTGGGCGGACACCAGTAAAAATCTTCACTAAAATATTTTCATTTTATTCATTATCATCCTTTTCCTTGATTTAAGGTAGTCAGATCCTCAGATTCTGAAAATCAGCTTTTTTAAAGTAATTGAAAATTCTCATAAAATTGTTTCTGGTTTCACATAGAAAAAGAAAAGGTAGAAAAATACCATTGAATTTACCCATGGTATTTTTTCAATTAAAGTTCATAATTAATAGTTAATCATATTATATAGGGAAAGTTATCAAATCTCAAATATATTTTCAGGAAATGCGAATAAAAACACCAGCTATGCACTTTCTAATTGAAAATTGATCAACAAATATAATTTAGGATAGAAAAATATAGGTATCCAGGCATTTGGAGAAAATTGCATCTTTTTTATGCTTATACAGTACATTAGTTCTTCTTTTTACTTCAATTGCTATATAATATATAGTGTAAGAAGCTAGTGCTATCATTGCTAGACCTCACATATCACATCATGCTAATAAGAATTGGTATCTAATGCTAGACTAAAAGAAATTCAATTTCTCTAAAAATGAATTCATTTTTTCTCTTTTATGGGGTATAAATGTTAACTTTTTACAAGACCGTTTCTAAGACTTCAAAGAACCTTGAATCATTTGAGATGCATAAAATGAAAATTGTTGCACAAAAAGTTCTCAATTCCAAGCTTCATTTTGAGACTTTTTGAAATAAAATAATAAATTTAAGAGTTATCCTTCCTGGCTGAGGATCGGATATCCTTAAACCAAGAAAGAAATATGTTATTGATTAACTTTATGAAACATATTATGGATTTTTAAATCGACAAAGTTTTCAAATAATGATAATAATAAAAGAAACAAACTTCCGAACATTTATTTGAGAATATACTGTAAACGTACCTTTTATGATAGAATTATAATTCTGCGGAATCATAATTTCTCTTCAATCCGCGGGTAGAAAATTTGGCAGTCTTCTTACATTGCATTTGTATGTCTTAAATGCACTTCAAATACGCTGTGAGGAAGGAGATGGGCGAACAAGACGTGCAAAATGCCTATAGCTTCAGATGTATAAAAATCATATTCATTTTGTGAATTCAGTATTTAGAGTAAAGTTCTGATCATTGAAAGGTATGAAATTATGACAACAAAACTTTTCTGTGGAAAATTCTTTCGTCAAAAATCATTCTATGTTTTAAAAAAAATGTAGTATACTTAGGGTTCAAACCGAAGCAATGAAAATCCCTAATAGCAATTTTCCATATGAGACTAACAAGCGAACCACTAGGCTTTATCGCTTATAACAATTGTCGGAATTTAAATGACCCTTGACAAAATGGACTTAAAATATTTCTCGGAAAGAGTTAAAAATGTATTTTAAAGGAATAGTTGGTATTTGCTTCATGTTTTTGTTAACCGAAGAATGTATATTTTTACGAATACTTTGAATATAATCTTTCATGAAATGGAGCGAAGACCCACTCATATAGAAAAATTGTGTTTTTGTATGAAGAATCGATCATTTTTGCCCTCTTTGGTGTATGTATGCTATTTCATAGACGAGTAATTTCAATCTTTTTTAAGATTGTTGCACTTTGTGGAGATTTCATATAAAGTATACGTTAATGTTAAATGAAATATCAAAAAAAAATTTGTCATAATTGAGATTTAATTCTTCACTTTCTTATCTGTTGCACTGTAGGCATTTTGCTGGCCTTGTTCGCCCATCTTCTTACCGTGCACGTGGAAATTCTGTAACCAGCTAAATAGCCTAAAGTACATGTACGTCTACAGTGCTCCGTAATAAGGAGAAACAGACAAATTATCCTTCTTCTTTTTGAAGGAAAGACATGATTTACTTGAAAGTACATGTACCATTAGTTTATATTGATTCGTGTTTATTATGATTTCTTTCAAGAATCATATACTATTTCGTTAAAAATACATTTGCTTACTGTATCCGTTGTATTTTTAAGATATGGAACGTCCTTCTCATCATGAAATGCATCCAAGTTTTAACAAAAAGTTTTTACTGCTTCCGTAATGGCAATTGACCTTCTTATTTTAGCCTGACTTCTACTTCTTCGCATTTATCGATATTCATAACTATTTTTGTGCTTCTTTGATGTTTATTGCAGTTAGCAATTTCATCAATACAGAATTATGATTCCTTTTTCTACTCTTTTTCAACCAGTGTATTGGGGAGAACATTTATCAAGAAATTTGCTTTTAGCAGTGTGGGGTTTGTTTTACAAAGAGAAAGAAAAAAAAGATTGATAGTTATTCAATGTTAATTAAATGTTTGAAGTTTTTGGACATTGGATAATGAATTTCCAATTGAATCAAAATCCATGCACGCGCAATTCTCGTTTACCGATCCATCACCAAGACTATTTTTTGATGTGGAGTGAAGAAGTGCGGATTAATTTACAAGAACGGTTATCTTATTAGCTTACGGTTTGTATAAACAAAAAACTTTTATTATGCAAATAATGTTTGCTTTCAGTTATGACTTCAAATAAACTTAATTCTTTTAGTTTCTTCAGAACAAACTTGTATTAATAAACTTAAAGTAGTCGGGTTCTTTTCTGATTGGAAAAGTAAAACTGATACCCTGCTCATTTGAATTATTAATCTAGAGTCAATATAATCATAAGTGACCAGTATAAAGTACAAAAGAAAATCAAGAAACATCAATATTACGAAAGTTAATTTTTTCTTAATTTATAATTCAAAGATTTAATTTTGATTAAAAATTTGAGAATACCTTTGAGATTGAAATAAAAAAAGGAATAGGAATTCAATAAACATGGAAATTTTCGGGGGCTAGAAAATGACTGAAGGGGTCGACAGGGGATGACTTTATCAAATAAACGTGATCGTTTGGGAAGAAAACTTAATTTTAGAAGTAATCAAAGAGCCGTGTAAACACTTGATAGGTTAAAAGCGGAAACGATCTCCCTTGTTGTCCGCCAATCACGGTGCTTGTCCGGAAAATTAACCGTCAAAGACTCTGACATTTGTGTTTTCCTTCGGGAGAGTTTCTTATGATTGCTATGCATGGTAGATTAAACATTTCATTTTTTTTATTATTTAAAATAAAAATTGTTTACAAATTAATTTTATTCATTTGTGTGTTGTTGTGTTTGGTTGGTTTTTATTTGATCTCTCTCCTTTTTTTTTTTTTTTGTTTTTTTTTTTTGTTTTTTGTTTTTTTATTATTAACAAATAGTCCCCCCCCCCCCTCTAGGATATCTCTATCGAGGTAGTTTATTTTTCTCCTGTCAAAAAAAATACTACTTCATTTTTAATGCTTATTAAATATCAGAACTATATAATATGAGCATTCCAAAATACAATAAATGCACGTATACGCATTTATAAGTAAAATATCTTACAGCAATACAGGTATTTCTAGAATAAAAATGTTTTTCTTTATTATTACGGAGAAGGCTTATATAGCCAATGCCTGCTAACTTATCCAATTATGTATTTTACTTAATAAAAAAATGTTCAAATCAATGCTCATATTTCATTTCTTGCACTATAGCTTTGGAACGCCGTGGAACCAGTGCAATAACCTTTATAGAAAGAAACAATGCCCTTTCAGTTTCCAATGGGCAAATAAAAAAACATATTTTATTAATCAGAACACTTAAATATAATTTACAATAAAACTATAAAAAGTATCACTTTAAAATTTGTCTATAGAACCAGTCTGTATCATGGTTTACACGTAGATAATAAGATTGTCATAGAAAGAATACAATCAAGGCAGATACATGTATATCATACACCGTGATTTACATCAGATTTAATCCGAATTCAAAGCAAATTTCACTTAATATTTCATCGATAACTCACTGAATTAATGTCTACCTTAACCGTAGTACTAATGTGCGGGTTCTATTCAAAATATCCGGAACTCCTCTATTGAAACAGTATGCATTCTCTATTTTCTACATAAAGCTGTTGTAAAATTATGGCAGTGTAAAATGTCCCATGAAACAAATGTAACACGAGACAGACGATGTCATTAATTAGATACTTCGTAATAGGATTAGCACTTTCAGAAATCAATGAGCCGTAATATCCCTGTCAATTAATGCCTCACTCTGCAGTGAAAAATCTCACCCGAGCCAAACGTTACAAGGACCCCTGTTGCTCGGAGACAAGATTCATTCCAACGATGTTTTCTTTGGAAGTTTTACATAAAAAGAAGCTCTTTGGTAGAAAATTATTTTTTAAAAAAATGTTTGCTTGTTTTTATTTTCAATTTGTATGCTCCCTTTCAAAATTTGATTTCTTTAAATTCTAGCTTCGCAATGTTGAACCAAAATTGTTCCCATAATCCTTCCCTCTCTGATTGCAAGGTACATGAACACATTTTTTTAATAGCGTAAAAAGAAATAAATGGAATTATTCATATAAGTATATATAAAGTGTACAAAACTTATTGATCGTTTGCATAATCATGTTCTTTGCTGCAATGTGTACCGATTTAAAAGCAGTTTTCAATCTCACCACCTTTGTAAAATAAACGACAGAATGATAAGAGGACTCATGCACATCACCCCTTTCTAGGTCAAAATACTGTTCATTTTTCTGGTATCAGCTGTCGTATCATTGAGAGCAAGAAAACGTTCAACAGAGAGAAAGGACGTTAAAGATGGCGAGAACACAAATTAACAAGACCAACAATAAAATGTTATTAAACTTTATTAATGTAACTGAGCATGTCAGATTTCTTTATATCTTCTGTATTCTGATGTGAATATCCCCCTAAAACATTAATGTGTTTTTCGTGTTTCCAATCTTTCTCGGAAAGCTTGGAGCGGTACCGAACACGATCAGCAGTTAGCAGTTAATAGGCACAAAGTACAAAACGTCGGCAAAGTCCGAGAGAAAATTCCATTCCCCTCCATTAGCCGTTATGAAGTAAATCAAACTACCCTCCGTCGCTGTCGATATTATCCAAGCCGTTTTTAACTACTTAATTAATCACTTGAGTGGTAGAGATCTAGCAATAGTTTTTCTCACCATAGGGTGCCGTTTGGCGACGAGTTTTCTTGGTCTCCTTTAAAGTCTTTCGCACTTAACACTATTCCACAGTTTATCAGTTGATCTTGTCAAAAATTCAGATGCATGGATTTTTTTTCCGTCTTTCAGATATTCATAGATCTCTAAGATGCGTATGGTCTGACATCGTTAGACAATATTCTTCGACAAAATCCTCTCAAAATATAATTTCAATCAAAAGAACACGTTCTACCTGAAATCGGTGTTGTATCACACCACTTCAAAACCACAGCACTCAGAAAAGGCGTGATATAGCTAGGGGGTGCCAAAGCGCCCTCTGAGTCTGTGATCATCACCGTGTTAGTTTCGGCACAGCCCACCCTGTTAAGTTTCCTAGTGTTTCTTGTATCACAATGTGACGAGAGACTGTGAAAAAGCTTAACAGATTTTCCTCTACAAAGTCATAGCTGTGAGGCAGGTACCATTGGGCATTTTTAAGACTTCTGGCCAAATGGTCTTCTTCACAAGAGACCTGCATGTAGGCAGTTCCCTATTTCTTTTCATCACCTGGAACAGAGCTAAAAGATGAGATAGTTTTGTCTATAGCCAAATTTCCAACAGAGTTTGAAGATCTCTAACAATGCGAGGAAAAATATGAAAATATTTTGCAGTACCATGATAATAATTGTTGAAGCATACAATAAACTCAACAGACAGCTTCTAGTCATGGAGAGCTTCCTTTTGAAGGGGGAATTTCAATATATTTTTTTTTTTACTTTAGGCAGTGAATTCACGCATCACAGGCCACTCGGGTTAATTTTCCGTTGAAGGTCACTTAATAACACCTTTCCTTCGAGCGGACAGCCATTTTATTCCGGGATTTTTCACTGCCTCCCTAATGATATCAACGATTCACTGCATATGTGAACTTCCGGTTTTTGGTGCTATCTCGCGCATTTCCCTGGAGTGGAACTGTGCCGATAATTAACCTAATGGAATGATTAAGGCCGATTTCTTTGAAGCCCTTCGTCTGCCCAGGTGTAATTGAACTAATTGACAAAAGTGTCAATTTATTCGTACGATAACTGTACAAATTAAATGTGTGTTGTCCTACCACCATTTGCCGTTTTACAGTATACACCGCAAGGAACAATTGCTTTTAGCTGTATTAATTTCCTTTCTTATAACGACGACAGGCTATGCACGTTTCATATAAACAGACGATCGATGCATGTTGTATTATCATTAAAACACGTATTATATCGTTGTTAACATGGCATTTTAGGATCAGACCCGGGAGTTGACAAATATGAGAAAGCCTAATTACGACAATGCAGGTGAATGGCGTTACATCAACGGAAAGTGGCTCCAATAACGCAAATGGGATCAATGTCGTAAATAGACTTCCACCGTGAGAAAATACTATCAACATGGAGAAAACTTGAGTGGTTTTGATTGATTCTCAAACAACTATCACTGCATTCTAAACTGTTAATCCATATTTGCACAGTGTGCTGTGCATAGAAATATTAAAAGTCAATCTTAGGCACTATCCTTCTGAAGAAATAGCTCTGTGAGAGAATATGATAGGATTCAAATGTCATAGTTAACAAATTTTAGTATAAAATAAAAAACTGGGGAAATGAGGAAAAGGAAACCCTTTTATATCCCACTTTTTCCACAAAGCGTATTGGGGTGTACATGAATTACCTTCAACTCTGTATCCTATGACTATAAGCACAAGTGGTGGTTTTGTTTGGACGTCCAAGGACCCAAGGTTCATGATGGCTTACAGTGAAGCATTCATTATCTCGATGAATCGAAACTTAAGAATGACGTGGTCTCACTTTTCTCAATCATTCATCGAATGAATGCTAATAAAACATTTTTTTTTTTTTGAAAACATATTTTGATTGAGTTGAAAGGGAACAACCTAAGCACTTTGTAGATACACTATATTCCTACAGAAAGGAGAAGGATTAAATTGTTGAAAGGTTACTTTCGAGGCATTAAAATATTTCCTACATGAAAAATATTCATAGCAGATTTTTACCTATGAATTAACATCCTCGGGTAAAATCAAGGTCGTTGCAGAGCTTGTTGTAAATCTCCAGACAAAACAATAATATACCTGAATGCAGATCCACCATTAACCTTGAAATATACATACGGATGTGGGTCGTAAATTGCAGCATTATCCACGGTCTTATAGGTTTTGTAAATCACGTTCCGTCTGAGGCGCCAGACTCTTGAATAAAGTACATATTGCCTTTGTCGCCAACAATTTCCATATATTTTCAACTAAATGAAGCATGAAAGTAGTTTGTCAAACTCATGTTTCTTTGTCATTGATAAGTTTTAAATACTAACACATTTTTACACATTTTCAAGCAATATACCGGTATACATACCGTAGTAAAATCAATAAGAGAATTATGTATCCTAAAGCAGTCCACTTTCGTATCTTGTTTTAATGAAATCGGACCAAAACTATAGGAGTAGCGCTCTGAAAGCATTTCTCAGTTTCATTTATATATAGTACCCACAGCAACATCATTTGCCAAATCCACACCAAAATCAAAACTAAAAGAACAAGAGGCCCAAAGGCCTTAACGGTCACCTGAGTACAATACAACAATTTAGAGGATCCATACACTGATAAATGAAGCTTTGTTGCCCAAAAGCAAGAAAAATAGTATGATAAGCATCAACAAAATAATTGGTATAGAATCTAATCTGTCCCCCATTTATCACTATTACCATGCAGACTATTAACAAAATGTCTATTTTTAACCCCATATTATTACTTCTCACATTGGTCTCTCTTGGCCTTTGAAGAACATTAAAAAAATAAGTTATTTTTGCCTCACTTTTATTCATCTAAACACCTATTCTCACATAATCCGTCCATATGCGCTATTTGGATGTCGCAAGCAATTTAAATTACATTATTATTAAAATAATTGGTAAATTTTGTAGTGTTTTCGTTTGTGATACGTCTAGT
Source organism: Saccostrea echinata (assembly GCF_033153115.1). NCBI lineage: Eukaryota > Metazoa > Mollusca > Bivalvia > Ostreida > Ostreidae > Saccostrea > Saccostrea echinata. The sequence continues at coordinate 27,832,186 of NW_026889803.1, forward strand.
TACCAAACCAACATCGTTAAGTGTTAATACACAGGTTAAAACTTCCCTGGGATCCAAGTATATAGTCTAATAAATGGCTTCTCGATCTGTCGCTTAGGCAAAAGGCAAAGTTTGGACCAATGAATAAAACAAAACAAGTACATTTTATGCTAAAAAGCACGAGTTTTACATATAACAATGCATGAATATATTGATTTTTCACACTTTTAGATATTTGTCTACAGTGAAATTTTTAAAAAATATAAAATAACTTTGTCGCTAAATTTCTGTAATTTACGTTATCAAAATCTTAGTATTTGTGTAAACAGCATAAAAGGGTATCTAAAAACATAAAATATCTACTAGAATATCCAACAAAGTCCATGAAATGCAATCAGAAACAAAGAAAAGTTATATGACAGAATACTTACAGAAACACATTGGTCTTTTAACCAGAGGTGAGTGGTTCGTTTTAAGGATGTATTTTACGTTATCAACGATACTTAAAGAATACAAGTAAAATTGTCTTTGCATATTAATTTATTTCTTCTTCCTGACCTACCAAACACGTAAAATATTAAAACGAACATTGATCTGTGCGACTACACATTTTACACCAATTAATCTGATAGAAAGTAATTTACGTTATGTAATTTACGTTATCAGTATAATACATATATGGTACCTATCTTGCAAATAAGACGTCGGGACAATACGGAACCATGCAGGAAACGTTATTGGTTTCTTCTCGAAAGCATCTTAACATCACCGAACTTCCGATGTAGATCTGATGCAGGAAGCGCCATCAGATAACGTAAATTACGTGTTACCTTTAACAACTTTCAAATAATTCCTCAAAGATGTATTTTTGGCGTGAATTTCAGTTGATTTTACAAACAAGGTGTACTTCTATTTATTTGTAGCAATATTTTACGCATAAATCTCTCTTCATTGATTACTTGATGAAGCAAAACATTCATAACGTAAATTACAGTAAAAATAACATAAATTAAATATAATTTAATTGCCTTTCTCCGTAATTATATTTCATAGATTTCATTTAACAGAGATTGTAAAGTCAAAAGCAGAAATTAAAAAAGCATATTGGGAATAAAAGAGGAAAAAATAGGGAGAGGCATAACTAGAGAAAGATAGGAAAAAATACATACCAACAGCAGATCTTACATTGTCATTATATTTAACTGTGAATCTCTCAAAAGGATGAAAAATAATCAGTGTTTGTGGCATTTTGTGGGCAATTGAAAATAATGCATGTCATTAGATGGATGAAAATAAGTTCAAGAAAATATTAATTTTTGGTTTGAATACCAGTAAAATTGTAATTTACGTTATCAATATATTTCTTTAAGAAAAACCAATTTAGAATTTTCACAGTCTCTTCCCAAATTAAATTTTAAAATCCTCTTCTCTTATGATTCATAAACATAAAAGTAAGTCGCACAGGAATTCAGCTTAAACATTTCTAGTGAGAAGGAACAGAATTATTTCAGTTGAAAAATAAGATTAAAGCAAATAAAATTCGTTAATTACAAATTAAGAGAAAAACACTGGCAAAAAACAAAATTTTCGAAGTATTTTTATTAGTACAGACATAGTGCTAAAAAAATCCAAGTGAAACTGAATATTCATTTTGGCAATAAAACGATTTTTGACGGGTTCATTTCGACGTAAGATAATAACGTAAATTACGAAGGTAAATACACTACCTATACTGCATATTGAATATTTTTGTCATCATGCATGGTTGAGTTCTGATATTTTGAAAAATGATTCTCCCATGATTTGTTTGCTAAAAAACATCGACTTCTCCCCCAAATAATGACTTTATTTTTTAATGAAAGTTAGGCTGCATGTGGACGGATTATGTGAGAATAGGTGATTATTTCCAAGTCTACCTGATCATTAAAACTATGAAAGTACTTTTTGTATTATACAATAAATATTGTTGCATAATTCTCTTATTCTATTAACCTTTCAAATACATTTTTTACAGTGATTGATTATCAAAGGTGAATGGCAAAGGGGAATAACTTTGCTCAGCAGAATACAAGTTCATAGAGCCCTGGCCAGGACCAGAATACTTGACTAAATAATCCAGGTGTTCAAAATTCTCGCAAAAATACCCTTGCATATTAAAACTTTTACTCTGTTTGCCTCGAATATGTCCAGAAGAATACAAGATTTTCAAAGAAATGCATGTTCACTATGTTATTAAATAAATAAAGCCCCCTCCCCCTTTACACCAGAAAATCTTACCCAGGGGCCATGAACTAATAATTCTGGAAGAAGCACTTTGCTCATCATAACTATACACTTGTTTCTTTGCTTTATTACCAGTAGTAGAAAAAATATTTTGAAAGAAATTATGCATTTTCACTAAAAAATCAATTGAGCCCCCCCCCCCCCCCTCAGAAGAACCCCTGACCCAGGGGCCATGAATTGCACAATTTTGGAAGAGGCATTCTTCCTTATCATAATCATGCACTTCCTTTGTTTGAACAATACCAAGGAGCAGAGAAGAAGATTTCGAAAGAATTTATGCATTTTCCTTATATATCAATAGAGCCCCGACCTAACACCAGAACCCTTCATCCAGGGGCCACAAAATTCACAATTTCTGAGGAGGCATTCTTGCTCATCATAACTATGTACTTAGTTTATTTAATATCCAGGAGAGAGAAGATTTTCAAAGAAATAATGCATTTTCACTATATATACCAATTGAGCCCCACCCTGACACCAGAACCCCTGACCCAGGGGCCATGAAATTCACAATTTTGGAAGAGGCAACCATGCTCATCATAACTATGCACTAAGTTAGTTTATTTAATACCCAGGAGTAGAGAAGAAGATTTTCAAAGAATTAATGCAAATAATCAAGAGAGCCCCCCCCCCCCAACACCTGAACCCCTGACCCAGGGGCCATGAAATTCACAATTTCTGAAAAGGCAGCCATGCTCATCATATCTATGTTCTTAGTTAGTTTATTTAATATCCAGGAGCAGAGAAGAAGATTTTCAAAGAATTAATGCATTTTCACCATATAGTCAAAAGAGCCAACCCACCCCTCCCTTACACCAGAACCCCTGGTGCCATGAAATTCACAATTTCGGAAGAGGCACTCTTGCTAATCATAACTATGTACTGAGTTACTTTATTTAATACCAAGGAGCAGAGAAGAAGATTTTCAAAGAATTAATGCATTTTCACTATATAGTCAATAGAGCCACACCCCCCCCCCCCCCCAACACCAGAACCCCTGACCCTGGGGCCATGAAATTCACAATTTTTGAAGAGGCACTCTTGCTCATCATAACTATGTACTTTGTTACTTTATTTAATACCCAGAAGCACAGAAGAAGATTTTAAAAGAATTAATGCATTTTCACTATATAATCAATAGAGCCCCGCCCTAACATCAGAACCCCTGACCCTGGGGCCATGAAATTCACAATTTTGGAAGAGGCACTCTTGCTCATCATAACTTTATACTTGGTTTGTTTTTTAATACACAGGAACAGAGAAGAAGATTTTCAAAGAATTAATGCATTTTCACTATATAATCAATAGAGCCCCGCCCTAACACCAGAACCCCTGACCCTGGGGCCATGAAATTCACAATTTTGGAAGAGGCATTCTTGCTCTTCATAACTATGTACTTAGTTAGTTTATTTGATACCCAGGAGCAGAGAAGAAGATTTTCAAAGAAATAATGCACTTTCACTATGTGATCTATATAGCCCCACCCTAGCACCAGAACCCCTGACCCTGGGGCCAAGAATTTCACAATTTTAGTAGAGGGCTCAATGCTTATTACAATGATGCCAACAGTTTGACTGCTTGATGTCCAGGAATAAAGAAGATTTTTAAAGATTGCATTAATTTTGGTGGTTTTAGCCCCACCCCTCAGGCCCCAGGGGGGCAGGGACCATGAAATTCACAATTTTTGTTTCTCTTCACCCATAAATTCTATATGCCAAATTTCATTGAAATTGATTGAGCGGTTTTAGAGAAGAAGCTGAAAATGTTCAAAAGTTTACGACCGACGAACGACTGACGACGCACGACGACGGACGAAAAGAGATAGCAATAGGTCACCTGAGTGACTCAGGTGACCTAAAAACCATACAGGGAATTGTGTGTATTAGAAAAGTCTACTTATGTAATAATTACAATGATTGTAATTATAAGTGAACTACGCAGTGAATATTTATGTTCAGTGTAAAAAAAACTACATATGGGACAAATTGAGAAATATATATCAATTTTATTCTTTAAACAAAGAATGCAATATCAGGATGCTAAATTGAGCTGTTTTGACATCTTGGATCATTGTTTTGTTTACTCTTTTCGATCATTTAAATTTGGCGCCTTGTAAAAATATGGATTGCATATTGTAATATGAGAAGGAAAAAAATTGATAAGTTTTCACTGTTCAAGTTAAAAAAGTTGAATCAAATTTCGTAGTAGAATCGTTTACTGAGTATTTTACTTAATTTAAAAATGGTTGTTTAGACTTCAATTATTCACTGAAGAGTTCACTTCCGGTTGAGTGGATGGAGTCAGGGATGAGCTGTCAAGGTGAAAAAGGGCTAGACACAGCCTATAGTGAAGCAGATAAGAATTTCTTTCTTGAATAAATAGCTCACACACTCCGGTTGCTGAATTAGTCGAGAAATTTCCCTGGCTAAATCCAGACATATTTTTAGTGGGTCTCTCCTAAAACGCGTCCCCATCCTGTTTTGTTTTTTGTTTTTTTTTTTTTTATAGAGGGTGAAATATATATACATGAATATATATTTCTTGAATACATTGACTTTCATTCAACAAAACGTTTGCAAGTTTGGAGAATATATAATTAAATACAAATTAACACATGCATGGTGAATTTGTGAATATGATATATATATATATATATATATATATATATATATATATATATATATATATATATATATATATATATATATATATATTAGGGATGGAATACAGAATTGCTAATCGGTTAACCGCATGGCGTTCCGACCGATTAACCGGTTAACCGTATCAAAATACACATTTTCTTGATGTACATACTTTTTGCCTAAGTAGCTCTTTTCATATATACAAGAAGACTGATAGAGTCTAGATGTTAAATCATTTTATTTGTCTTGATTCTTTATTTGAAAAAACCTACATGCTTCTATATTTTATTTTAGTTTCAATGTAGACTGGAAAAATTTAAGAAAAACACTAATCATGACTGAAAAATCATTGATATTTTTCCAAAGCAGCTTTCACATACGTTCGTTCAGCATTGTCGCCATAATTAAAACTAAATCTGAAATACATCACTTAATTTACAAAATTTGTTTATAAAATTATTTCGTAAGCAAGGGCGGATACAGGATTTGCGTTTAGGGGGGGGCGTCGATAACTTCGTTCAGGCAGGGGGTCTGGGGGCCGCCTTAAGGCCCCCAGTGGGTCCAGGGCAAAGCCCTGGTGGGGGCCCAGGGGGCGAATCCCCCGGAAGCTCCTGGGTTTTCGTGTATTTTAAGAGTAAAACCAGGCACAATAATAGTGGTATTGGTTAGTTTATATGTACCAAAGTTTGGCATTATTAATACTAATCATATCATACTTTGAATAGAGGGGGCCCAGGGGGCGAAGCCCCCGGAAGCTCCTGGGTTTTCGTGTATTTTAAGAGTAAAACCAGGCACAAAAATAGTGGTATTGGTTAGTTATATACTTAAGTATGGCATTATTAATATTAGTCGATCATATCATAGTTTGAAAATTTTAGGGGGGGGGGGGCGTGCGCCCCCCACGCCCCCCCTTAAATCCGCCAGTGGTAAGTATACAAAGCGTTACTAGTATATATCTATAATAAAACCTTTGGATCTGTTCTCATTCTATGGTCCTGAGACCTGAATCTTTTCCAACTCACTCTTTCCGAACCTTCAGACGCAAGGTATAATCCAGGGAACTGGGAATTAGCTTATATTTCTATAGGAACTACCAGGTTGGTCTTTTTAGAGCAGGTAAAGTTTTTGGAGTATAATTCACATGTAACTTAAAAGTCCTATCTGGACTTGCAAACATCAAACTTGCATGTATGATGTGTCGAGGAATGTACTCTGCTAGAAATGTTTTGGATGCTGAATCTGACCTACATTTTCCGGATGAGTGAACAAGTTTGAGTTTTTGGAGCAGGTCCATTTCCAAAAATCTATTAGCCCTACCTTGACCAAACTTACATTGATTATTCATATGAGGATGAAAACTACAATACTTGCTTCGGATTATAAATCCTATATTTTCTGGATGAGTGACCAAGTTGAAGTTCATCTTAAATAACTATAAACCCATCGTGACCAAACTTGCATGGATGATAACGACGATTGATTAACAATCTTCGTTAATATGTTTAAGGAGGCCATCAGGCAACATTAAAACATTTTAAAATATTCAATAAAGCAGAAAAATATAAAAGGGAAATTTAATGCAACGACACAGCAGGAGGGATATATCCAGGCATCATTGAAAATGGTTTATAATGAAATGTGGTCTACAACGAATATTCCAAGCAGTCTCTTTGTACAGCATGCATGTGCATGTACAAATAACAAATCCTGATCAAACAATAGCACCAATACAATCAGATGTATTTTAAAAACAATAAATAGTTAATAAGCACATATTCACAGGTACTAATAACATTCGATATGTACATTTCTATCTACAATTTAGTGTCACTGGAAAGAAGCTCGCACTACTCTTCCGTTAAGTGGTTTAAGAGGCCGGAAGTTATCCAGTAGTCGCCCTTCACAACCATTAGGGGGCCTTTCATCTTTGGTATACATGTACAACCTTCTGAAATCGTCAATCTAGGAATAAGAAAAAATTAATATATGATATTTCATTATCAATAAGCTCCCATGAGCATCAGACGTATCTCCAAGACCTTACCTGTTCAGCCGAGATCATCATGGGATACCTGAACAGAATCCACGTGACACCCTCATAACATGGCGGCATGGTTAGTGAACCCTCGTATGTCCAGTAATCTCGGAGATCTGGTTCTTTGGACAAGAAGAAAAAAGGTTGATACTTATGCAAAATTATTTTTATTCACAGAATTAAGTCTTACCATTGTCCTACATAACTTCAAACAAAGCAAAAGAAAGATCATAAACGTTTTTTTATATAAAACTGAAAATCTTGCATAGATGAACCAAAAAAAAGTTATTGAGTATCCTTTTCCATCATTCTAAAGCACCAATTCGAACTTTAATTTGACCAAATAGGTTACAATAAAACATTGATGTTCGTTTCTTAGAGCTACATTTTACATATTAACTTTGTCTGTAAATTTGCCAAGTTCTGCCATTCACAAGACCTGCTTGCAATAAATCTAAGATAAATTATTCCATGTCAGACTCTTTTACTACAACCTAGAGGCAAAAGAAACTTGAGACTTCAGAAAATTGTGTTATGAAATAAGAATAAATTGCTCGTGCTTTTTACATTCTATTTGCCATGTCTAGACATAATAAATTTGAATTATTTCATATTGAAAACCGTGTGGATTTATCTGCTCTGATTGGATAAAAAGCAAGTCACACAAAAAAAAAAAAAGATTTTGCAAGGAACTATTCAATTAAGGTGTAACAGTCAAGAAGGTTGTAATAAGTTCATAAAACCTTAAGCAATATTTTTATTTGAACTCTGCTTCAAACGATTAATTTTTCATTTGAATGACAGAGGTTATGGTAGACATACAAGTAATCATTCCATTATTGTTTTTAGAAGACATAAAATTAAAGATAAATTTAGAGTGTTCCAGGGAACGCATAAGTCGCATGGCATAGTAGTATTTATCATAAAATGTGACATTCAAATAGAAAATAATGTGATTCCTCAATCCTAAAAAATAAAATTGAAAGCTGAAGAATGACCATATAGGGCTTATAGTGACTTGGAATGAGACCTGCTCCAAAACTTTAACCTGGTCACTCATCCGGTAAATGTAGGTCAGATCCAAACTCTGAAGCAAGTCCAGTTGTGTGCATCCTTAGATGTATCATCCATGCAAGTTTGGTCAATATAGGCTTATAGTTACTTGGAAATGAGACCTGCTCCAAACAATAATGACCTCACACGACGCCGAGGGTATTACATAAGCTCCCCAAACTTCATTGAGGTGAGCTAAAAAACACGGATAGTATAAGACTGCAATAGAATCTGACAAAGAAAATATTGTTCCCAAAACCTCAAATGAATAATTAAATTGAAAATATAGAAATAACTATCATTTTATTAATACGTGTTTCCAACAATCTACAAAAGAGCTTTCAACGTGCCTTTACTGCAATTGTCAGTTTACACTACCTATTGTGGAATACCGATCACGATGTATTTTCATAGTATTTAATATATAATATATATGAGTTTGTATGGTTACTGAATATCATACTGATTCAAAGTACAGTATCATGAGCTCAAAAAGATGTATAAATGCTAATCATCAAAATCCTGCTTTTCAAAATTCAAAAGGCATGAGTTAAATTAAACTGTTCGGGGCATCTCTTGCAAAGTAGGTCAAAAGATCATGGTCAAGTGGATTGTAATGCTGGTATTTTTCATAATGTTTTATGATAAAAAATTCCACATGCAAAATAGCATAGCTTTAACTTTTAAATGTCAAAATATGCTGTATATCGGCCTATGATCTAATTTTGAAAAGTATATCAAAGGTTTAAGGTCAAGGGTCAAGAGGTTGGTAACCATGACAATTTACAAAAACAATAGTACCAGGCAATATATGTGCAAAATATCAATTCCACAGCTCTTACAGTTCTAAAATATAAGGTGAGACAGGCGGACAGACAGAAAGACGATCTCTAAGTGTCGCTTTGCAGTGCTCTGCTCATTAGGAACACTTGATCCTTGATCAGAGGTCTCCCCTTCCCCATTTTTGACTCCATGAGATTCCAATAATTGTATTCTATGTTACATATTTTATGCTATTATTACATGTATATTATGATGGGCTATATTGCCCACGGTAATATTCTGAATAAAATCATATAGGAGTGAAAAAGTTAATCTAGTCTGAGTTACAAAACTTTAATGTGATAGACTAAAAATACCGTTTTTGTTTTGGTTTTTGTTCTTTTTTATAAAAAATTTATTGTTATAAATAAGACTGAATTGGCATATTATGTAAATTATATTTCTATATATAGCAGCTATTAATTTTTTAATATACTGGGATTTCAATAGCATTTAACATCTGTTCAATGTTCTTCACGACAATATTTAGAATGTTTACAAATAAGTTGAACATACAATTTGTTTGATTCCTGCAATTAACACCGCATGTCATTGTCTGTGCGATATGCAAATTCTGAAATGAATACTTGCCTGGTAACAAACCAACAGGGTTAAATGGGGCGTTGGTAGTCTTTTGCCGACCCTAAAAGAAGATGATAGCTAAAATCAAATAAATAGATTTACGGTATTTTTAACACTGTGATTTTTATGCCCCGCCATATAGTGTTTGTCATGTCCGTCTTCCGTCTTTCCGTCCCTGCATCCTTCTGTTCTTCCGTCACACTTCGCGTTTAGCTCAGTTTCAAAGAAACTATTCAAGATATTTTTATCAAACTTCATATGATGATACATATTGATGTGACTGTTCTACTGCATCAACATTTCTTGACAATGACCTTTCCTTTGACCTTCACTTAAATTTTCAAAAACTTAATAATAATATGTTTAGCTCAGTTTCAAAGAAACTATAATTCAAGATATTTTTATCAAACCTTATATGCTGATACATATTATTGAGAGCTATTCAGCTGCATTGACATTTTTTGACCTTGACCTTTCCTTTGATCCTGATCTCCCTTTTCAAAAATTTCGTGTTTAGCTCAGTTTCAAAGAAACTACATGTATTCAATACATGATATTTTTATCAAACTTCAAATGTGATACGAGTACATATTTATGAGAGCTATTCAACTGCATCAACATTTCTTGACAATGATCTTTCCTTTGACCTTCACTTCATTTTTCAAAAACTTATGTTTAGCTCAGTTTCAAGGATATTTATATTAAACCTTAGGCTGATACATATAAATTTGAGCTATTCAACTGCGTTAACATTTTCTGACTTTTCCTTTGACCCTGATCTCACATTAAAAAAAAAAATATTTATGTTTACATGTAGCTCAGTTTCAAAGAAACCATTAATGATATTTTTATCAAACTTCATATGTTGATACATATTGATGAGAGCTATTCAACTGTATTGTTATCTTTTGACCTTGACCTTTCCTTTAACCTTGACCTCACTTTTCTTAAATTTGCATTTATCTTAGTTTCAAAGAAATTATTCAAGATATTTTTATGTAAGCTTACGCACTGATACATAATTTGGTGAGAACTTATCAACTGTGTCCATTTTTTCCCTTTACCTTCCTAGTGACTTTGACTTTCCTGTTACTTGTGTCTAAAACTCAGTCTTAAAGAAACTATTCAAGATATTTGCATCAAACTTCATACACTAATACAAATTTTCATGTTGCATTACTAATGAACCCTGGGTGGGGCATTTATGACCTGTGGGCATATTTCTAGTTTATTTTAAAATTCCAAATAATTGTCATGGCTAAATAAATAGCAGTACATATAATTTTGATTTACGAGAATATATATTTTTAAAAAGTTGTTCCTAAATCAGATTCGTTTCTTACTCCATCAATTTGTACCTCAACAATCTCATACAATGCAAAAATACCCAACAATTACGAAATGATTATCATACAACACAGTCATAAGGTACGATATAATTTTTAAAAATAAAATAATATCAACCTTTTTAGGAGGAGTCAGTGGTATTGATTTAATTTTACTCACTTTGTAAGCTATCTCAGCTAGTGAATCAGGAAAAAGTGCTCTAATACCGGTATTTTCTTTTCCAATCTGAAACATAGATAATCAAAGATTACAAGGTCACCTCAGCAAACGTTTTCTATAATTAAGGCAAAGCCTACTATCAACAATGTTCTACGTGTTACACTTGTTACTTTGGAATATATTATAGCGCCTGAAACTAGACTACATTAGAATGTATCCTTAAATGCATAATCCATGCAATGTTTGTCCAGGCAAGCCAAGTCTTATAGTAATGGTTTAATCTACTAACCTTTCCATAAAATAAAGATCAAATTAAAAGAAATCCAACGCCTGAAAGGAGTATCCCTTAATACAGTATACTCTTGCAAGTGTAGTCCTGAGAGAGCTTATTTTACAGCTTACAGAAAGAATCTGCTCATAAAACCCGTGGAAAAAATGGTAAAAATTCCAAGATGCATCATTTTTGCAAGTTTCGTCCAGTTAATAACATGTTGAAAACCTTTAATTTACAGGTGGAAAAATACAAAATTTAAAAAGGTATATTTTTCATTTTCTATATTCTTTTTATTTGCCTTTACCCAGTAAATTTAAAACATGAAAATGGGATAGTATGATCCATGTGCTAGCAATGAAACTTATTCAAAATCTGCAACCTGACCCTGACTTATCTGGAAAAATATTGATACAATACATGAAGCATGCATGATTGTAAGCATCCTTAGTTGGATCATTCATGATTTCGCTGCAGTTACTAAGGAACACATCTGCTCAAAAAGCTTTGAACACCATCACTTTTATGGATAAATATAATAAGGCCCATAACCAGAAGTAAGCACCTTTGGATGCATCATCCTTGCGTGTTTGGATGCAGGTAGAGATTACTCTTTGTGAATGGACCTGAACCACACAGGTAGAATGTATAGCTAGGGTGCAGCATCCGAAGCATGGACAGTACTGACCATCCGTTGACGTCCCATCCTCACAAGTTTGGTCTAGGTTGGCTTATAATATACTTGGTAATTGGGCATGCTCCAAAAACTTTAATATAGTATAAGCTCATCTGAAGTATCTAAATTTTGTTCGAATCCATCGTAATTAGAAGGACTTGTACGTTTTTTATGTATTCAAAATGTCTTCACAGTAAGCTTCGCAGAAAATTGTAGTACATATGTAAGCAATGAAATTGAATTTTAAAAAAAATCTTGATTTATACTAACAACAGTGAAGACCATTTTTGCAATAGCTAACTGTACACGTAGAAAGAGGAATAACTCTGAAAAATAGATATTTACTTGCACAAATAGGGATATAATACAAATCCCGTTCTGTTTTCCGAGTGCTTCCTCAAAGTTTTGGAACATCGAAGTATTCCAGTGGACAAGCTGAACCTACATGTAATACATACATACATATACATACATGTCATGAGAGAGAGATAAAAATATATACCGTCATAGAAAATTTGCAAAGTTTTTCTTGTGCTTCATGACAATGCCAAAAATAGTTATAAACAATATAGTTAATTATAGCATCATTTTTTAAAAAAAATTATTATTCCTTTATACATTTATACGTATTTACATGTTTGAAAATATATATATAATTTTAAAGTAATCATAAATTTACTTACAAATAGCATTCGCAAAACGGAGTATTTCTGCCTTTTGTAGCAAACAAGATTTTATTTCAAGCATTAAAGAGTTCGATTAAGTATAAAATGAACATATATTTAACAAGATTAGAAATCCGATGGTGGGGAAAAAAAAAACAAAAACAAAAAAACAACAACAACAACAAAACCCCAAAAATACTGAATTACTTAAGATTTTAAGAGAATTCTATGCAGGAAAATCATTGTTATCGATTTAAAATGAAATAAAATATTTTTATGAACTCGAAAGATTTTCATAAAAGCTATGCCAAATAAAGTGTTCCCTCACCACTCATAAAAGTTTTACACTGATATAAAACTTTATTTAACGGAATCATTTGCGCATTTAGGTTTTCGAATGACGATTAATAAATAAATGAATATATACAATATTTTACAATCAATCATGCGTAGGGAGCCTGTGGGTTAATTCGTCACGAATCTGATATCTTTAAGCATCATCTGAATTTTTACTACATTACTTCGAATCATACCACTGTACAGGGAAACATCTGTTACATGTAGTATCACTACCGAGATTTTGTTTTATCAAATGATCAACGCTATCTCAATAAGCTTTCTTTGGAGGAAATATTAAACAATATAAGCTTTCATTTCACGTTACTCAATGTACGCATTTCTTTAATGACACCTGTCATAATTCTATAGACCAGTAAAGTGACTGAAAATATTCCAACCTCCATTGGAAAAGCCTTTCCGTTGACCTTGTGCTCTGACCCCCTGGTGCTGTAACGACCCCAGTGGAACCGGATGTCGGACAGCTCATACTCCGACCCCGGGGTTAAGGGACCGCCAGATATCACTGCAAATGTGACGAGTTTTCAATTAATATTCTCAAACTAATTAAGTTTGGAATAAATATTTTGTATCTATTTAAATCAGTTTGCATAAAAAGTAAAGAAAATCTGTGGGGTATAAGATATTTTGCTGCACACCAAAGTCGAGGGAAAGGGGGGAGGGGTCTCTCCGTTTCAATAAAATCACCTTAAAGATACGGTCTAAATCATTACATTCATAAAATTATCACTTTCAATTCATGCGTTAACAAGGTCATACATTTTTGTTGTTGAATTTGAAATTAAAGTAGATCAAAATTAATGAAATGGATTAATGTATTTTAACCAACAATTTTATGTCCCATAGATTAATTACACTGACTTGAGTAAAAGTGGGTGTTTCACACAGTCGGAGTAAACACGAATCCTGCCAAATTAAACAATATTCCCACGATCAGTGCAACTTGATTATAACTATGAGGATTTTAATGACTGCTTGAAGAAAAGGTGGATAAGAGAGTATTTACCCGAGCGAGCAGAGGGGTCCAATCTTAATGAGGTTTCTACTGAAACAAAAGGAAAAAATGCTGTCAACATTATTGAAAGGATCTATACGTTAAAAAAATGGGTGAAATAAAAAATTCTACATAAGCAGTATTTATTTATTCCTGTGATTTTTTTTTTGGAAGACTGTAGTTTCCGTGGCTATTTTTTTTTTTTTTTTTTTGCAATTTTAAGCGAAAATATTTAATGATATGCATGTGTGTGCTGCATGTACATATTAGAAAGTTTTAGAACTTTTAATAAATTTCGAGTAACGTTGTCTTTCAGTATAAATGTACATATACTATATTATGTATAAATATTCCTACGATAAGGTGACAATATTTTGAGTTTTTATCTTTTAATTACAAAATTCTTTTAAACCACTTACCCCCACGATATTTAGGGTAGATGACAATATTGTGACCGTCATTCAGGATGTCAGTTTCACGTGACGTAAAGTAGTTAATTGTCAAGGGTTTTTCCAGGAGGACTGGGTCAAACCTGGCGTCGTTAGATACGAGGTTGATTGGGGACTGTGACTGACCCGCGGCTGCAGGGTACTTTTCCTCCCACTCGGAGGCTCCTACGATATAAATGAAATGTACGAACAATGAAATGTATCTTATTTAAATTATGAAAATACGGGAATGTAAAAGCATATATACATCATAAGATTCCCCGTAAAGTTTTAAATGCAAATCTTCTCTAATATTACACAGAGATGCAAATTAATGAAAAAATATGAAAGACTTGTACAATTGTTCATAATACTATAGTTGTACGACAGAGGCACACAGAATAACCAGCAAATTATATGTTTACGACGTACATATATAATTTACAGTGTAAGAAAATGTGGGTTTGGAAAAGACACCCGTTCCCTTGCCAATAACTTAATTAGAAATTTTCTTAATTTACTCACGTGCATACATGTATCCGTCCGGCCATTCCTTGACCCGGACTGTTCGCACCATACAAATCATGCGGGGATTAGACTGCTTGCGCTGAAGATAGGGCTTAAATTTCGTTTGACATTCTCCTATAGAAAGAGTTAAAGCCATATTTTTATTTTGGCCACTTCACAGGCGAGGAAACACTTACAAAACAGAGCCCAAGGTCAAGTAGACGGATCACTTAGTTGTTTTGAGTGAGTAGATTTTGATCAAATTACCTTTAGCCCAAACATTTTGATGATTAGATTATTGATCAGTTTGTTTTGAGTATTAATCGCACGCTTTTAAAAAAAATGACTTACATATTTCATTGTATAGGTTTCCGTTTCAGCGAGGTGAATTAGATTTTACCATATCAGATATGTTTATGCCAGGTTGGAGGAAATGAAGTGTCTGGATCATTTTCGTTGCGTATACATACATGTACTTGTGCGAGTTGTGAAAACATACAAAATTTTAACATGAAAATTCATTGGTGGGGGGGGGTTAAGAGATTGTCAAATCCACATATATTACCAAAGTTGTAAACCATTTTTTACTCAGCCCAACTTTAGAAAGCGTTTGAATTAAATAAAATTGTTAATTTCATATACACTACATGTAACCCAGCGATGAAATAGCTTTTTTGTTCTCGCCCCCCCCCCCCCCCCCCCGATTATATAAATGCTTTTATTATTTATAGTCATCATAGCACTTTGCTGGGAACAGCAATAGCTTGTAGTGAAATACACATAGAAATACTCAATGTTTACAATTGCAAGTACACATTAAAAATAATAACGGATACTAGTATTGTAATTCATTTACTTGATACTTATATCTAACAAATCCTCAATCGAAATCATTTTATAAAATGCGATGTATAAATAGATATGCTGTATTTATGTATTGTATTAATTTTGTATCAAGCATTAGTAAAAGACAAAATGATGATAAATACAAGGAAAAGCTTTTGTTAGCTATATACATATCTGAAAACAAAAATGAAAGGTTACGTAAAAAGTAAACCTACCTTATGAGCATTTCATTTTGTTTATTGCAGTCCAAAGGATTTAAATCGTACACAATGCAGGTAAATAGAACGTGAAAAAAGGTATGAAAATCTATCTTATGGAATTATGAAGAATTAGTATATACAGGTGAAATATTCCTCTTGGTCTCGAGGTTTCACGTGTTTCAATTAGGAAGGGATATTAGCTGAAATACTATACACTGGCAATATTCATTTGATACCAGGGTCTGTCAATCAATAATAGAAACCTAACTGATGTACGTACTAAAATACATAATCCGTGCGTCGCGCATTATTACCTGTTTATCAATATAATCTCCGAAGCACATGAAGTTTAAATGAAAAACACCTTCCCACCTTACACGGCCAAGATAATTATATGTGAAAAAGTTCAAACTTGAAAGACATTACACATATATCGAGGTGTCCATAAAGGGGCTTCGACGGGAGGTTAAAGAGAAATTTCACGTACTCTCGGTAGCCTGCTGCGAAATGGCGACTTTTACCTGTCTCCAGGGCCATACGATGCAGTAAAGGGCACATAAAACTGATCTTTCTGATGGCATGTTATGAGAGCGGAGATGCAGAGCGCCATCGTTGTAATAAAGATGCTTGTTGCAATCGACGAGACCGAGGAAATCGACAGTAATGAAATATCTTTTGAAATAGACAAAATAATGAGTGCTACATGTATACGTATCATGCTATTAACCTTGTATCTCCAGGGCTCGCTATAACAATACCTGGATTTTCACCCGAGTTTATTACATGTACACGTTATACACTGAGGTTGATAAACTTTATTTCATCAGAAGTTACAATTTCAAATTTGGGTACCCCATGGATTCACGCTGTGAAAATAAAAGCATAAAATTAAATAACCCATCCATTCATAAAAGATGCAAATCCATATATGGTTTGAAAATGAATTTTTTTTTCTTGTTATTGTGCGTGTATTTTAAAAATGAAAAACGCATACATGTAAATTGCACTCTCAAGGAGACCTCCTTAGTATTTGAAATCCTTCCACGAGAAACAATAAACACAGTATTTGAATAACATTATAAACCCAGAGTAATAAATCATAGACTTTAAATCTTACAAGAGTTTTATGTCTCGGTCAGTTTTGACCATGAAACATTGAACCTTTCGCAAATACAGTGCATGGCCAGAATAGGATTTTACAGAAAGAAGCGTTCGTGAACATGTGAAATGTGTTTCAAACTGTGTGCGTGTCTTTGTTGTTGTTTTTTCTAAATACATTTAAAATCTGATAAATAACATGGAAATAGGACAAAAGAAGTATGATCTGCCCATCCAATACCTGAATTGAACAGTACATAGTATTGCATATGAGAAAAAATTGTGAAAAAGCAACGAAAAAATTCGATCATTTTCTTGTATTTTTTCCTTTTGATTTCCGTTAAAATTAGTAATCTTATAGATAGGATGCATAAATAACTTTAACAATGTGAAAATATTTCAAAACTGTTTTAATGACTGAGTAGTTTTGATTTAGTATTTGTGGAGAGAGAGAGAGAGAATGAAATCAGGCGAATATAATGAACACTATTCATTCCTATCACCTGGACCATATGTATCTATATTACCTCTGAAAATGGATTAATAAATAGGCTTGCTAACATGAAAAAACACGCGAGGAAGAGGGAAGTTAACAAACAATTGAAACCGTTGCCATAGAAATAGCAGAAACAGCCATTTCATTACGCTGTGAAATGAAAGAATGTAGAATTTCTTGAAAAGAAAATATTGGAAAAGTTTCCGATAGCCATATATGCAAACAATACACAATGTCCTCTAGTGTAACGAAGAAACATTATACACATGTAGTCTAATATCGATATAGCATTTATTATTCCCCCACAAAAAATTATGTCTTGTCATTGTCACGAAATCATGTAAGCTATAGGAATGTGTACTTGTATTTGTCAATACATGTATGAAGAAAGAGTGAAACATACAGATTTTTAGATATCTAAACAAGAAAAATATAAACAATGATATGATATCATTGGACACCTAATTCATATTTTATCCCCTAGCAACGGCTTTGCAAGAGAAATGACAAAAAGGCTTCGAATCGTGCATTTGTGCGTCCATACCGTGAACTTGAAACAGAATGTATTATTTTAAATACATTGTATCTTTTATTTTCATTACAGTGATGATGCTAGGTGGCAATTAACATCTAATTTTGGGTCCAAAGGTCAATGTCAAAGACAGTGATGTTTCAACAATGTCTTACCTTATATATGGGGGTTATGTGTTGCTTTTGGAGTAAGCCTAATTATAAAGGTCAAAGATTAAGGTCAATGGTTGTAAGATATTTTTTTTTCATCATGAACTTGAACATAGCCATAGTATAATAATAACACAAGGTATTGTGTGGGGTACTCCCTCCCCAGCTTCACAGTCATTTACACCTTCAAATAATATACACTGGCAAATTGTTTATTACCATTCTCTTCTACGATAATTGATCTTTAAAACCGTATATAACATGCTTGTCTTTATTTTGTCTCCGTAAACAGCATCAAAACTCTGCTCGTCGACTGGAAAATTCGTCTCACACCATGA
Source organism: Saccostrea echinata (assembly GCF_033153115.1). Taxonomy (NCBI): domain Eukaryota; kingdom Metazoa; phylum Mollusca; class Bivalvia; order Ostreida; family Ostreidae; genus Saccostrea; species Saccostrea echinata. Next base: position 27,850,645 of record NW_026889803.1, read on the forward strand.
AGTGGCATTTGGCTGAATATGGCTGAATATGTTCTTGAATTTTGATTGGCTAAAAATCTGTTCCTAAAATTACATCTGAAAATATCTTAATGTTTTTGTTTTTGTTCCTCTACAATCGGAAGGAGGCTCGTTACTCTCACATTTTCTTTCATTACAGCAACACTTATTATGTAGATTTCAAAATCAAAATTCTACAGTATGTATCCAAATGATGATTATTTATTTTAAGTTTTTTATCAACTGAATTGCAAAAATCTCAATATCAAGTGAGGGATATCTTCTTCAGACATGAAAAGAGAGAGAAAGAGAGAAGAAAAGACTTCAAAATATTCAATAATATACCGGTATCTTTTATAATTTCTCTCTCCAAAAAACAACCAATGTGTTTTTTTCTTCTTGAGAAGTGTATGAATAGTATGGAAAGTCAGTTATAGATGCAAATAGACAAGAATGTTTATCAAAGTTATCAATGAATAGAATGCAAAAAATTGAACTAAAAGTGTTATAGCAAAAGGAAAATTCCAATTTAAAAGAAAATGGTATAAAAAGTCAACTTGCAAGAGTTATTTTTCCTACCCCCCCCCCCCCTCGAAACTAAAATGCAGAATAAGTTAAAATTTTTAAAATACCGGTATCTTTTTATTAAAAACACAAAACAAAACAAACAAACAAACACTGTTATCAGAAAACCAACACTTAATCGCTGTTAATCCATTTTCACATTTTTTCCATCCCGGGATTAAAATGATATTCATATGTAACACAGCTTATTAGAAAAAAAGATCTTAAGTTTGAGTCGCTTAATGATACCGATTTTACTTTCATTTTTTTGCAATTTCAAGAGTTACCATTCTTTTCCAAGGAAGCACAATGATTTAATTTGTGTTTAGCCATCCAGAAATGAAATCAAGTAACGTAAAATGAAACACGCATATCAGGTAGCAGTGCATTGTTTAGTAAAATTCCCTGTTTGAACTAATTTAAACCAACGACGAAAAAGGTAAGTAGATTTAATTATCATTTAAAGTAGATTTATTATTTTAAAAATATTCAATGTTATCTTAATATCAAAATTTGACAAATTTTCTACCTTCGTGTTGCAACTGGTTACTAGGTTACCATAAACAAACGTCTGACATACAACAAGGTATAGAACTCCGAAAACAGGTAACATAAAACGCATTCACCAACTACATGTACGTTGTACTTGTATAATAACAATCCAAAGATTGCACATTATGAAATTTCCCCCCACAGTATACATGTAGATACACATTTGAAGTTTAACAAAACTGAAAACAATACAGTATATACATTTACACCCAATTTCTGATATTTTCAGTTTTAAATAACTCATTTATTATAAAACATTTATCGTGGAAAATGGAATTGAAAGGAAAACCATGAATCAGATTTTGAAAGAAAACCATTTTTTTGTCCTAGAATGTGTAAAAATTCCACTATTTCAAATTAAAGAAGTTATCCGTCATCATCATTTTAAAACATCAAGACACATTGTACATTATAAATGATTTGCTAAACTTGTTGAAAGCTTTTCAAGTCTGTACATTTTCAAATGAGTTGTAATTGCCTGTATTGTATTGTTGCAAACATGTAAATCACACCGAGTAATTTCTTGTAGCAGAACTATGGATTCTGGGTTTGCACAGCATTTTATTGAGTGCACGACCTGTGACTCAAATGCTCAGTTTCACTGTAACACCTGTCAGTTTAACCTCTGTCAAGACTGTAGAGACCGGCACCAGCAAAGAAAAGAAACCAGCAATCACGATGTAGTCCCATACATTCAGAGGAAGGAAAGAGCTGCATGTGAGCGCTGTAAATTTCATCCAGACAAAATATATGAAGCCTGCTGTAAGCCTTGTGAGATGCCCGTATGTATGAAGTGCGTGCAAGAAGTTCATAATGGCCACAAACTGACTAATATTGAAGGTGTATTCAAAGCCAAAATGAACGAATTGATGTTTCTTGTTCGTCATTTAAGAGATGAAAGCCTCACAGAAAGTACAACATTAGCAACACAAATCGAACAAAATAAAAAGAAATGTAAACGTGAGATAGCTAAAATACGATCTGATTTGCGATCCACAGCACAAGAAATCAAAAATCTCGTTGATGTCATATTACAAGAGAAAAATCAAAATTTGACCGACATTGAAGCATCCCTTATGTTAGAGCTACAAAGTCAAGAGAAGAAAATGCAGAATTTCATTTCTGAAATAAAGATATTTCTGAAGGAACACGAGGCCAAAGGTCCAATCTCTTCTTCGGTCGAATTCATCTTAACACACAATGAAAGAGTTGATGCCATAAAAAGAATGACCGATGTTCCAGAATTGCCAGAAGTATCACCTCCAAGACATCAGCAGAAAACTTTGGAACGGAATGACGTCGAAAAGTTATTTGGGAATATAACTGAGCAAAGCCTAAAGTTTAATATTAAAAGACACACAGGTGAGAAATTATAATATTACACTTTCATGTTAAATACTAAAATCCTATTGGTTTAGATGCATTTAATAATTCGTTTTGTTATACTTTTAAAAACTGTATCCTTTATAAATCTGAACTAAAAAAGGATGTGTTTGTGAAACACTGATGCCCCTGTATGGCAACTTATGGCAAAGGTTAAACATTCTCAAATATGTTGGTACCCAAAGTAAGGTCTTGTCCCGAGAAATATGCATGTGAAATATGAAAGTCCTAGCAGCAACCATTGAATAAATATGGAATAGGTTAAAAATTTTCAAAAGTAAGTCAAACGTCAAGGTCAAATGGTCAAAATAAATGTTATTAAAAAAAAGTTATTAGCAATGTTAAAGTTTTTGCGGATAAACAGACAAACAGACAGACAGCTAGACAGACGGACGGACAGGGCAAAAACTATATACCCCCGAATCTTCGATACGGGGACATAAAGAGTCTAACATTTCCAATGTTTTACTGAGCGGTCAAAAAATATCAATGTTTGACTGCAGAGTGAGATATTGGACATGTCGTTGAGATATTGCACCGCTACCTCACACTTTGGGCGGGATTAATCTTCGTTGGTGTTTGACAGTGACGGAATTGACTGAGATTAACCGCAGTGCGGATAAAGGAAATTTACTTCATGCAAGCCAGCATAAGAGACATGTATGTTAATAAAATAAAAGGTATAACAAAACATTTGTAGACTGTGTTCTGTGGCAAAATGCGTTTTGTCGATCCTCGAAACAAACTATCTGCCTTCGGCCTAACGGCTCCAGGCATACAGTTTGGTTCTTAGGTCAGACAAAACGCATGCTGCTCTTGAACTCCATCAATGAATGTATCATATTAGTACAAATATCATTTCTGCTTGAACTTTCAGTAAGGCGTGACAATCTCAGCTCTCTCAAATGGTGACCTAGATTCTCATTGGTTAAGGAATTCATAACATTAGCAACTTTAGATTGTTGTTAACAAACAATGGGATGACATAAGCAATACCTCTTTACTGTAAGAAACGATGTAATTGGATCCTTGCGTCACTCGTTGACGTCTGAACCATTTTTATTCCATGTGTATTTCACCCGTGAATGAAAAGCTGTGTAAATTTCAGTATTGATGAGCTAATCTGGCAACCAATGAGAATCTAGGTCATTATTTGAGAGACGCTAATTATGCATAGCCGAGAATTTTACGCCTTACTGAAAGTTCAAACAGATATGATTTTTGTACTATACTTTCATGTAAATTTTAAATATGATTCGTCGAGAAACATTTGTTAAAAATAATACTGTTACTCTCTGAAAGATGAAACCACGCCTTCCAACATGATAGAAACTTCGCCTTGGAAATAGTCCTGGCCTTGGGGAACTGGAATCTTGCTAACTTCCTCAATGATATATTATATCATGTATTATACCGAAACAAAAGTAAAATTTAAAGGATTTCGGATAACAAAAAATAGCTTTTAAAGCAGGGATTAGTTCACTTGACTAAGACATGGGGATAAGTCCCCATTCACAAATTATACCAATACAAAGTAAACTCTAGAGGATTACGGATAGTCTGGAAATAGTTTTTGAAGCAGGGATTAGCCCACCTGTCATGCACGGGATTGGTCCATTCACAGTGATTTCTAGAGGATTATTCACATCTGACGATCTTCTTTTACATAGCAAAAACCCAGTAAAGGTATAATAATCCAGAATAAAATTGACTACACAGAATGTAAACAATAGTATTGATCCAATAGTTTTCTCTCGAGGTATCAATTTCAACTGTTACCCTCAAAAACATGCAATATTTATATAAAATGTATACCTATATGAAAGAAGCGAATATTTCACTAAGCTTGCACATACACACACCCTTGGTATAAAGTTTCAGAGATGAAGGTTAGTATCAAAATGCGAGGCTTGAAACAATTATATATACTTAGTAGGTGTATTTGTTTATATTACTGGTTACATGCAATTCTAAATATTTGTAACTTTTGTGTTTTTTCTGATCAAAGTAAATTTCAATAATCGAATTATTCAAACAACATTTTAGGTACAAAGCAGAAAAACCTAACTGGATATCGTGAAAGTGGGCCTTCTGCTGCAAATGTTCGTCAAGAAAGAACTGGACAGGTATTTATATTAATATATCTATTAAAGATACGTGAACATGTAAATATTATCAATATACATGTAGATAGCAAAACAAAACATACACGATTTTAAAAAAAAAATTAATCCGTAAAATAAACTGGTTATCATCAGATAAAAAATCATGTTATATTTACACGTGATTATGTTATATACTCATTTTATGGTAATGTATTGGGGATTTAAAATTATTTCTCAATTCAGACTGAGCTACTTGCCAAAAGGTGCCCCCGTATGGCAACTTAAAGTAAAGGTTAAACTTTCTCAAACGCAAAACAAATATGTTGGTACCCAAAGTAAGGTCTTGTCTCGAGGAATATACCTGTGAAATATGAAAGCCCTAGCAGTAACTATTGAATAGATATGGAAAAAGTTAAAGTTTTTTCAAAAGTATGTCAAACATCAAGGTCAAGATCAAATGGTCAAAATAAATGGTGCCCAAGGAAAAGCCCTCTCGCAAGAAATACATATGTGAAATATGAAAACCGTAACACTAATTGTTTAAAAGTTATATGCCAAGGTTAAAGTTTTTCAAAAGTAGGTCAAACTCCAAGGACAAGGTCAATGGATTACGATTGTTGGTATCCAAAGAAAGGTCTTGTTACAAGGAATAGACATGTTAAATATGAAAGCCCTAGCACCAACTGTTCAAAAGTTCTGTCCAAGATCAAAGTTTTCCAAAAGTAAGTCAAACTCCAAGGTTAATGTCAAAGGGTCAAGGTTGTTGGTATTACATATGTGAAGTATGAAAGCCCTAGCAACAACCGTTCAAAAGTTATGGCGAAGGTTAAAGTTTTCCAAAAGTAGGTAAAACTCCAAGATCAAGGTCAAAGGGTCAAAGTTGTTGGTATCCAAAGAAAGGTGTTGTCACAAGGGTTTAAATATGTGAGGTAGGAGAGCCCTAGCACCAACCATTCAAAAAGTATGGCAAAGGTTAAAGTTTTTACAAAAGTAGGTCAAACTTCAAGGTCAAGGTCAAAGGGTCAAAGTTGTTGGTATCCAAAGAAAGGTGTTTTCACAAGCATTACATATGTGAAGTATGAAAGCCCTAGCACTAACCGTTCAAAAGTTGTGGTCAAGGTTAAAGTTTTACAGAAGTAGGTGAAACTCAAAGGTCAAAGTTGTTGGTATCTAAAGGAAGGTCTTGTCACAAGGATTGCACATGTAAAGTATGAAAGCCGTAGCACCACCTGTTCAAAAGTTTTGGCCAAGGTTAAAGTTTTTTCAAAAGTAGGTCAATCTCCTAGGTCAAGTTCAAAAGGTCAAAGATGTTAGTATCCAAAGAATGGTCATGTCACAAGGATTTTTGCGGATAAACAGACAGACGGACAGGGCAAAAACTGTATACCCCACCGGGGACTTAAAAAGTCTTTGAATCGGGGTAATAAGGTAATGTTTCAATCTAACTCGTCTCACTACGGCTCAAACATAGGACGTGAACATAGGTAGTGAAAGTTCCTTCGCCAGGGACTAAAAGTGAAAGTCACGGGTTTTCGGATGAATCCTTAAAAACTGAGGGCCCATGTCGTGGTAGGCTTTGGCACGATACGGAATCGTCACTGCTCAATGGCCATGAGTGCCGAGTATAGGTCTAAATTTGACACCGGTATATGATGACGTCTCTATATGAGTGAAAAATTCTCGGATGGGACATAAAACAACATACATGTACAATCAATCAACGGCTCTATCAGTTTCCCTAGTCAGTATCTTGACTGCTGGCTCAGCTATTTGTTTATTACTAAGTTTCACTTTATCTAAAAACTTTCCTAAAATGTATAAACTTGATACAGAAGAAAAGGCTTGTTCAGATACGTCTAACCCCTGTCTCACCTTTTCTTCAGCAGCGTACTTGACCACGACTCGTCTACTGGCTACTGTGTCACTGCACTAAACAGACATTGCCTTTATACTTTTTCTGCCCCGTATCGAAGATTCGGGGATATATAGTTTTTGCTCTGACCGTCCGTCTGTGTATCCAGCTGTCTGTTTCACACTTTGTCTATTTGTCCGCAAAAACTATAACATTGCCCATAACGTTTGATTGGTTGGAGCTATGGCTTTCATATTTTACACGTGTATTTCTTGTGACAAGACCTTTCTTTTGGTACCATCATATTTGACCTTTTGACCTTGGAGTTTGACCCAGTTTTGCAAAATTTACCCAACTTTAACCTTTGCCATAACTTTTGAACGGTCGGTGCTAGGGCTTTCTTACTTCACATGTGTATTCCTTGTGACAAGACCTTCCTTCGGATACCAACAATTTTGACCCTTTGACATTGACCTAGGAGTTTGACCTACTTTTGAAAACCTTATAGCATTGGACATAACTTTTGAACGGTTGGTGCTAGGGCTTTCATACTTCTCATATGTAATCCTTTTGACATGACCTTCCTTTGGATACTAACAACTTTGACCCTTTGCAATTGACCTTGGAGTTTATCATACTTTTGGAAAACTATAGCATTGGCCATAACTGTTGCACAGTTGATGCTAGGGCTTTTATATTTCACATGTGTATTCCTTGTGAGAAGGCCTTTCTTTGGGCACCATTAATTTTGACCATTTGACTTTGACCTTGATGTTTGACTTTTGTTTGAAAAAAAATTAACCCCCTTTTCCATATTTATTCAATGGTTGCGTTCAGGGCTTTCATATTTCACAAGTATATTCCTCGAGACAAGAACTTACCAATACATTTGATTTTCATTTGAGAAAGTTAAACCTTCGCTATAAGTTGCAATACGGGGCATCAGTGTTTCACAAACACATTTTGTCTGATTAGCATATTTAATTGTTAAAAGCTACATATAGATACATGTATGATCTTCTTTCAAATAGAATTATCTCTGATTGCCACGTATTATTATTTTTTGCCTAATGACAGACAAACGTTGGCAAATTAAAGTGTGCTCCATACTTTTTATCACTGTTAGCTAGCATAGTGATGTTTAAGCGTTTCCTCATTTCTGTCCTGTTTTTGTTAATGTGTTTTACTAGTTTAAGTTCTACTTTTGCTAGTAGAAGATGGAGATCTCCGCGGATACATCAACTGCTCTTTTTACTCTCACATCCTGTAATTATCTGCTGAATCGTTTTAAAATGCAAATAGCCTGTTCTAGTGTCTGATGAGTCCCCTGTAGCCAGATGACAAGGCTTGCGTGGAAAAAATGGTTTCTCAAATAGTTAGGGTGTTGTTGGCATATAAGTTTGCAAACATTTCTCTATTCGTTCATTGTACCAAGGCATTGCTTTCCCCTGATTTCTTCATAGCTGGTGTTATTTTTCCTACCTTGACATTTAAATCTCCCATCAGGTTGGTCACATCCTAGGGGCTGTGCTTTCTGATCACTTCTGAGTCTTACAAAAAATTTCAGTTGGAGCTTAGAAATCGTTTCTCAGCCCTCACAGAAGAACAAAATGTGGATGAAATACCGGTTTTAGCCATGATTGAAGAGAGCTGATACCTGAGCAAGCAAACTATTTTGTTTGTATGTGAAACATCAATTGAAAACAGAAATTAGCGGAAACACCATGACTGGAACTCTTTAGAGACACTTGTGAAAATAAGAGAAAGAAAGAAATTTAAAGAGGCCTTAAACAACAGTAATACAAGAGCATTAAAATTTTGTAAACAAGGTAGGCACAGAATCATCAGAAGCAACCGGCTAGAACAGCATTAAATTCCCTGAATGATAACAACCATCTTCTCAGCTAAGACGTACAGTATAGGAAGTGACTGTTCCTTCATCAAAATCCCGCCATTAGAAGTGAAAGTCAGTGGTTTTTCGGATATGAAAGATCCTGTGTCATGGTAGGGGTCGGCACGATAAAGGACCCTCACTGTTTGATGGCCCTAAGTGCTGAATATAGGTCTAAATTTGAAACCCTTCGCCGGTAATTGTTGATGTCTCATGTGAATTAAAAATTCTTGCAAATGACCTTAAACAATAAGCAATCAATCCACTCCCTAGAAAACATAAGAGAGGGACTTGATTAGTGTTGTCAAATCGGACGATTTTTAGACACCTGTTACTCGCTTACTTGTTCGACCGAGTACCCGGTTACTCGGATGGTTTTTTTCTTTGGACCTCTAAACACCCTTTGCTCGTGGTAAATATTCAATAATAACTATAATATATGTAAGGTCATTACAGTTTCCATATTTATCATTCATAAAACACAAACCCTTAAATGCGCTTTATTTGCACACTTCATCTATGTATTTATAATTACAAAAGCTTCTAAATAAATTTATTTTCCAATATCCCCTAACAGTTGGCTGTTTTTGCAGGGTGTCCTTTATATATTGCTGTTTTCAGAATGTGTATGTCAATTCTATTTCAAGTATTAATTTTACACCTATCGGATTTAAATTAAAAAAAAATACTTTGGAATATATGCTTTTGATGGTCGTGGCGGAATCTTCTTTAATCCTGTTCTGCGGACTAGCACAGTTTAACAAGGTATAATTATAATTAACCCGGGTCTTAGAAATTTGTATACCCTTTGGCAATCGAAGCTATTAATTGATGAACTGTGAAAACTAAGTGTAATCAAAACAAATCGATCGTATTTGTGAAACTCTAGATCAAATTTAACTGTAAATAACGGTAACACGAGTAAAAAATATTTCATTTAGGAATAATATACTTTTTATTCTACTTTCGTCTAATGTAACCGAGTAGCGATTTTACTAACCGATATTCGCGACGATTAACCGGTTAACTGGGTACTTGTTGACAACACTAAACTTGACTGTTAAAGATACGGGGGGGGGGGGAACTTCTTGGAAGAACAAATGCTGAGGTGGGTAGAGAATTTCAATTAAGTGCGAAACCAACAAGCACCAGAAGATGATGCAATTATAGCACCTGCAGAATATCTTCTACATATAAATTTTAAGCATCCTTTACTAACAGAAATCAAGGTAACAATATCATTCTTGAAAACAACAAGGCTATAGTACAGCATCCTTCAAAGCAGACACTGTGGCCAACTTGCTGTATGACCTCTTTGGAAAGATTTAGGAAAAAGTGAAGTACCATCAGACTGGAAGGAGGGCCAACTTGAAAAAATAACAAAAAAATAAGGAAATCTAAGTATTTTTGACAAATATGGGTACTTTAAAAGCACATATTTTCGCGGGGTCAAATTTTCAAGGTTTGAGGAAAAAAATTGCTTCGTGGGGATTTTGTTTCGTGGTTGGCGAAGTGTCTAGTAGTTATTTATATGAAATTTTACATTTTGTGATTGACATAAATTTATGGGTCTCTTCATACCTCGAAAACAACGAAAACTAAACCCCCACAAAAAATTGTGATTTCACAGTATAATGCTTCTACATGTATCTGTTTCAGGAGAGTTATAAACCGAGTTATATTACCTCAACTAAGAGCAGCAGTGGATGACAACAAAGCATGGTTTAGACATAGTCATTTAGTCATTTGGTTCATGTAGATTTGAGACAGAGAATCAAGAAACTGCCAGTTGGTACATCTGTAGAAAAATGTGAATTGCAGTTTAAAACCAAGTCATTAAAACTCAAAAAAAAATTACCATGTGTTAAAGAAAAAAATTATGGTAGATAGTCTCTTCAAATCTAAGAGTCATGCAGTAACCATATTAAAGGTGATCAAGATTACACAGTTTTTTTTTCCATTATATAAAGCTTTGTAACATTTTTAAAAAATGTTTTCAACAGCAATGACATAAATATGCATTTATATCATACTACAAAAATGTAGACTTACATGTTACAATGCATCACATAGCAGATAGTGTAAATCCATTCATCCCTTGGGAGTACTGAGTGGATATTCAGTTAAAGATTAATGACTTCAATGTGGGAAGCTGTTATTCTCTGAATAAGCAGGTGTTATCTATATCTCGTGGGGACTGGGCAGAAGAATTAAGAATTAAAGATATGGTCTCAAACTCTCTTAATTGCAATTGATAGACTGTCAAATTAAAATACATAGTTACTGGATGACCAGCCTTTTATTTTCAAAATTAATTTGGTATAAAGTAATCAAGGCTAATTTGATATTGTAAAATATGATACACTGTACATGTAATCTTATTTTTTTTATATATCTCAACAAACAAATTGCAGAAAAACATGTCTCGCAATGATGACAAATAGTTGAAATTAATTTTTTTCCGATGAATAATAAAAAAAAAGTTGAATCCAAAGCTCAAGTCTATAACTTGAAATTAAGTTGGACTTAAAACTTTTTAGTTTCAAATAAAAATTCAAAATTTCAAGGAAACTGAATAAAATATACCTGTACCTACAATTTTTTAAAATAAATTCCTTCCTGAATTTCTTTCCAGAATAAGATATGGCTTTTAGAATTGGTATAATGTTATGAAATTGTAATCAAAGGCAATATATGTAATGCTGATATGCCAATATAATATTTATTAAGGACCACCGGAAAATTACTGAACAATGACAGGCGACTGAGAGTACTTTTAAAAGATGGCAAAAATGAACGATTGTGATTGAAAGATAGATTATAAAGACAACCAAATGTATCTGCCATTTAATGATTAAATCGTTCCTTTATCGTTACTGAATCGTTGCCTTTCAATTTAAACTGAGAGGTCTCATTTTTTCCTGTATATATGAAAAAAACATCGTCTCAATGACACCAAGGTCAAGATAAACCATAAACCATGTAAGCATCCTAGGGTAGTTCCGATTCATTGGATCACATCAGTACCCTGGTGCTTTGTAGGACTTAAATAGGGATTCAAAATTGACACGAGAATGTACTGTGAAATCACCAATTTTCGTGGGGGATTAATTTTCGTTCTTTTCTTGGTATAAAGAGACGACTCAACACTATTTCAATCACGAAATAAAATCCTAACAAACGAATCTTTTTTCCATCAAACCAACTGAACATTTAACCCCACGAAAATATTTCAAAGCTGATGTACATTTCTTCATTGTAAGGCATTTTCACTCCTTCAGCTGGTGGAAGGTCTTCCTTCCACCTGGTAACTTGCTAACGAAATTCATTTCTGTTTGTTTTTAGCTCCGAATAATGGATAACATAGGTAATGGACTATATAAAAGGAAGGAAACACCATATAGACCTTTTTCTTCGGGACAGGTATAATTGAATTTCAGCTTTTAAGCTCACTATGTCTGTAAATACAAAAAAATGTTTGTTTTTTTCATTTTGTATAGGAATTAAGATTTGTTCTGATAAAGGGTCATATTTGAAAGGGGGGGGGGGGGGAGTGGTGACATGTTTAAAATTCATCCATGGAACCACAAAGTCAGACAATACTACACATGTGAAGGTTTCATTTAAATGATAGTTAAGATAAGGTTTTCTTGGCTTCAGAGGATATGATTGGGACTTAACAGGGGATCAACTTTTTACAAAAGGATATAAATCTTCTCAACAACAAAGGGGTCCTGAGTCGACATATTTATTATGCAATAAATATCTCAAGAATTGCAGATTTAAAGCTGATCACGACTCGTAAATATCAGTTTTCCTATCCAAATATCAGCACACGGGTTTATAAACTCTTAGCTTTCGTTACGCCTGAATGCTTTCGCTGGTCGCTGTAGTACATGCATATTACGTTGCCCCTTTTTTTATACATTTTATTTCTTGTGTTTATTTCACTTCGAAATAAATTAACCTGTGCAACTGATATCGTATATTGAAAACTTTATTCCTGGCGTGGAAGAAGCATACAGAAGTAATTTTTGTTGCTTCCAAATATACCACAATGGCGTCTGTCCATACAGGTGGAATCTGTAAAGTAACTATACTGAACCTTGAACAAGGCTGAGAGTTATGTAGGGCTGGAGGAACACAGACTGTACGAGAGATATTTGGCGGACATAGATAACGCTCTTCCTTTTACGAATCGTGGTCAGCTTTAAGTTTTTATGAAATCATGGGCACGACTGGTAAGTTGGAGCCAAAAGAGGATCAAAGTTTAACGTGGGAAAAACATACAAATCTCACACAGGGCCGGTCGTGATCGGGAGGTCCCGGACTTGAATCTTTTTCCCGGTGCCGTGTCAGACCTAGGGAGATAGGAATTGACTGTTCCTTCGCCAAGCGACCCGGCACTAAAAGTGAAAGTCATGGGTTTTTCGAATGATACCCTATAAACTGAGGTTTCGTGTCACGATAGGCGTTCGCAAGATAAAGATCCCTAACTGCTACGGTACTTCACCCTAAACCGGTGACGTATCTATACGAGTTAAGAAATTCCTAAATGTGATGTTTAAAAAAAACATACAATCAATCAATCAATTATTTTTTACAATAGCAGGACCATAATTAGGCAGCATCTGGTAGTGGAATTTCAAGTCTGCCAGATACATGGCAACGGGGGTATTGTTAGCAACTATAAATCGAAGATTTACAAAGATAAGAACTTGATAAAATAAGATCTTTCAGTTGATTGAACAGTCGTTAAATAATCACTGAAAAGTCAGAGAAGAATAACTGAACAAAGTTTTTCAGTGACGTTTCTGCTGACTGTTATACCCTTTCGGGGCGTTTCAGTTATGTTTCATTTGTTTAGTATTCACCTTTATTAGAAATTTTCTCTTTTCCATGTATCATGGGCCTCCGGGAAATTAGTTTTTACGCAATAAACTACTTTTTGCCAAAAAAAAAAAATGAAATAAAACAAAATTATGTAACTATTCGATCCCTTGCTCAACCGCTTTTTAGTCAGGTATAATTTTGTTCTTTTTTATTTCAATCTTGGGCGCATGAGTATTTCGACATGGCGACTTCTTGATTTTTTTTTTATAAAAGTGATACATTGACGGTTCAAATAATAATCGAATGAGAATTTTCGAATCACCTGTGATCTGTCAAGATCTGTATACTTGTATATACATGTAATACCGTACGTATATGTTGTAAACTTTCCCCGAGTACCATGAAATGTAATGCCGAGCAAAACGAGGGACCTAATCGAATGGCGAAGGTAAAGTTTATCAACATACTTGATGCATGTTTTACATGAGAAATTAAACTTCTTGTGTTTCTTTTTCATCACAATTCTTGTTTGTTTCTTGTTATTTTAATCAAGATAATTATAATCAAATACTGACTGGTGCAATTTTGTGATATTTATACACTCATGGGTATATTTACCTGCCTGCAACAAGTCATGTGACGCCCACAGTGAGTAGTTTTCAAACATAATTGACATTTCCGAATATTCAAAATTACTTCATCTTTGTGTGAAGATAGTCATGTCTTTTCTAATAGATTTAAGTCGGGAACTTAGCAGTCTTTTAGTGATTTTGAAAAAATGGTTTCCTGTTGTTTCCAATTGCTCCAGAAAAGCAAATAATTCAACCGAAAATGCTTAAAAATTATGCTTGTAAATATTTAGGTTTCTCGGCTTATAAGTGACAAGAAAGTTTACGTTCTACATGAACAATATTGGATTGTCACTTTGTATTTGAAATTTGTAACAAATTATGATTTAACTTCTCGCTATGTGTTTTTAAAATCGAATACAAGGTGGTGAGTAAACTTCCTATTTTCTGTACTATTGGGTGGAATAATATTCTGGTTGAAGTATCAGTGACACAGCGTAAAATCCTAAATAAAGCCAGTTTTTGAATAATGTTTGTTTGCCCTCTCCCGACTCGGGATGAGAAAATGCTGAATTTTTAAAATTTATCTCCCAGAATGCATAAAAAACAATTGCTTCCTGGAGGTTAAAAAAGTTTTGAGTCGGGCCATTTTAGCCAGTCTGTCAGGAAAGCACAAACAAACAATTTTTAAATATGACCCAATCAATAAATTTAACCTTGCTTCAATTTCTTTTTTAATATTGGCCAAAGTAGTTGAATAAGTTGGAAAGGGAGAGAAAAATAGAAATCCTTTTTTCACTAATTTTGTAAATTCTAGTGACTCTTTAATAAAAACACTTTTTCATTCATTCATTTTATCAATTTATTTGGTCACCTGAGTCACTCGGAGTCACCTATTTCTGTTTCCTTCTGTTGTCGCGCATTGTGCGTCGTCTGTTAACACTTGAACATTTTCAGTCTCACGGAATTGCATTGAAAAAATGTACATAGTTATGAAATAGTTAATTGGGTAACTTAAGTACCACTGAAATGTCACTTTTATCTTCTTGAATGACCACTGAAAGATTGCTGAACAAATTATTGAAACGCGACTGAAAGGGCTTCTACAAGAAAACAAAAATAGGTCCGCTGAATCGTGACTGAATTGAAGAGACACGTACTGAAATATATCTGCAATTCAGTGAAAAAATTACAAATTGGTTACTAAATTTCGCCTTTCATTCCTAACTGAAAAGTTTCATTTCTTTCTGTGTATAAAAAATCTTTTTAGAAATCTTATCTTCACTCAGGAACACCAGGAACATGATAAGTAATGCTATAATGTAACTTGTCAAAAGACGTGCAGATTCATGTTTGTTCACATTTTGCCTTATTCTCTTTAGAGAAGTGGACAGGCTTTCGCCTACATCAACTTCTCTTCGCAAGCCTTCATGTTTTGATTCTGGAAAACGTGTAAATTTCGAACCGGTGACGGCCTACAATTCAACCGACATTTCGTCTAAATACGTCTGAGTGTACATTTAATTTTGCATCTGCGCACGTACATGCATAATGCTTGTGTAGTGAATCAAAGTTTAACTTGAATATTTACGAAACGAACAAAAAATGATAGTACCAAGGACAAGACATCATCACCATATCAATAAGCAAACTAAGCAAACATTTTCAAGTTATGAGATTAATTTTTTTTTCTCAATTTATAGATTAAGGGATTAATGTGTGGCCAATATTTGTATAATGTATCAGTTTTAGGAATATTATTCTGAAGAACAGGAAGACATGTCAGTCATATGTATATGGAAGCAACCCCTATTGTGTACATTTAATGAGGTCACACTAATTCATGAGAATTACATGTATAAATAAAATAATCTTATAAAATTCTGCTTTTGTAATATTTCTGCTTTAAACTTAATTTCTTTAACTTTTAAAGCTGAAATACACTTCTTTTGGTAATGCAATTTCGCACCTTCACATTATTGGAAGGTCAGCTCTCTCCACATTTTAACTTGCTAATTATATAAGCAATGAAATTCATTTCTATTCGTCTTTTAGGACAGAAGGATGGATAGCGTAAGTTATGGACAATTTGGAAGGAATGAAGAAACTTATAGATCTATATCTTCCATGCAGGTATAATAGAATAAGCTTTTTAACTCACTTTATCTAAACGTTCAAAAGAGTGTTTTTCCTTCATTTTTGTATGGGAATTCAGCTTTAGATAAAGTATCATACACTGTTTGAAGGAAGCGGAAGAATATTAAGTGTTAATGAAAATTTGTGACTTTTTTTTTTAATCTTCTGGATAAAGAGAGAAAATACAATGCTTCAGCAAAATCATAAATGAGAGTATACTTTAGACAAATATTATTTCCTTTTGAATTTAATATTATAATTTTTGTTTCTGGGGAAAAAGAAAGATGCAACCTGAATTATTTTATTTTATTTTTAGAAATTCGTTTCAGTGAGAAATGTATACACAATTTCGTTATTGGATGTCAATTTTAAAATCACGCTTTTTACTTGTATCCTCAACATAACCTTTCGTCTGAAAATATTTAAACTCATAGTTTTGCAAAATTATTCATTTAAAATAAATAGGTTCTATACAGGAACCTAATTACACAAAAAACTGATATGGTTGTAACACTCCATTGCACATGACATCTTTGAAATTGATATCAAATTTCATAATACACCTCCTACATGTATTAAGTAAAGGACTTGCCTGGTATATTTATGCAACGATACGTGAAATACCGGTATTTCAAGTAATACACTTCTTACTTGAATACTACTACAGACTAGATTATTTTTATTTTTTTTCTATGTTGGAAAGGGGGAGCAGGGCAGGGATGATTTATAATGATCAAATCCGAGAAAAATCTTCATCTTAAAAAAATCTATAAATTCAGCAAACATTTTAAAATACAATTTCAATCTAAAAACCTAATTTGACTTCAAGAATATATTATACAAATTCAATTTTTCAAAGCAACTACTACTTACAGAAATTCAATGGAAGCCAATCATATACAGAAAAATGCAGGAAAAATTTAATATTCACAACTGATTATCTATTCATTCGTCAATTTAAATATGAAATCAGTTTCTAAGAATATTTATAACC
Source organism: Saccostrea echinata (assembly GCF_033153115.1). NCBI lineage: Eukaryota > Metazoa > Mollusca > Bivalvia > Ostreida > Ostreidae > Saccostrea > Saccostrea echinata. The sequence goes on from NW_026889803.1 coordinate 27,867,521, forward strand.
AATAAAGCAAATAAATCATTTTAAATCATTGTATATTATATTCCAGTAATAAGAGAATTTTTCTTTTTACATAAATATTTCGGATTTCCTAAGTTTCGGCATGAGCATCACTAAAGAGACATAATTTGTCGAAATGCGCATCTGGTGCATCAAAATTGGTACCGTATATGATTTACATGTTGAATAGCAACTGAAAAATAAATGAAATGACACTTTAAGCGTATCTGCCATTCAGGGACTGAATCGTTACTGAATGATCACTGAATGGTCACTGAATGACGCCGTACTTTAAACTAACTTTAATTCTCTTATTACTGGAATACTGAAACTAACTTTAATTTCTGTTATTTATCTTCAAAAGAATCTTTCAGGGACACCAGGACCATAATAAATCATGCAAATACTGTAACTATCAAAAGGTATTGCAGATAAATGTTGGCCTCTGCGATACACGTATTGGAGTTTAATAGGGTTCAAAATTTAATACAGTTGTATGTAAATAAAAACGAAACCAAAAAAAATCGTTTGATTATAGTAAGAAGGACGTAAGATATCACATTAATGAGCAGAGATTTTCAATTTTGTAAATTTATCTCTTTTTTTTTCAAATTATTGTTCTTGGAATTATGGTCGGGCTTATATTTATTAATGCATATTAAATTATATTTTTCTGAAGAATAGGAAGACCATGCCAGTAATATGTATACGAGGCATTCCCTGTTGTGAAGATTCATTTAAGTCAAAATAGTTCATAAATAAGAGGGGAGAAAATCTTATAAAATTCTACTTTTGTAATATTTGTGCTTAAGCTTGAGCTTCATAAACTTTCTTACATTCTTCTTTGTAATGCTTTTTCACTCTTCTAGCGAAGTTGTAGTCATTTGTACACCTGTTAACTTGCTTATGCAATTTTATTCGTTTTTAGACCCAAAGAATGGATAACGTAGGTTATGGACAATTCGGAAGAAAGGAAGCGTACTTTCCCAGACAGGTAGAATAAATAGTATCTTTTTAGCTTACAGATATGTACTTTCAAAAGAGTTTTTTTAAGGAATTTCATTTTTGTTCAGATAAAGGGTTATCACTATTTGAAAGGTATAATTCAAGAAAATATATACCATTATCACCTGCATACGGAGTTTATATCTCTCAGTTGATTCGATACGCAAGAGCATGATCTAAGTTTGAACAATTTCTAAAACGGGGTAAGTTATTGATAAACAAGTTGATGAAACAAGAATATCAACAGTCGTTTAAAGTCAGCATTTCGTAAGTTCTATTGTCGATGCAATGACCTTGTTAGCAAATACAATCTATCGACAAGTCAAATGCTGACTGACATTTTTCATACTACATGTAATTGTTAAGCCTTTATTTGCACACTGATTATCTATGGATTTTCCCGATATTTCACGATTATGACAAGGACCACACAGAGGATGTGACCGGTCGACAGGGGATGCTCACTCCTCCTTGGCACCAAATCCCACCTCTAATGTCTTAGAGGTCCGTATTTGCTCTGCTCCTGATTTGTATTGTTTAAATGGATTTTTGAGTTTGAATACTGTTCGTTATCTCCATATATTTCATGGTGAAAATTTGTGGTATGTTTAAAAATTTTCAAAGAACCAGTAAGCCAGAAAATACATATCTAAAATGTATGTGAAAGCTTCTTTAAAACAATTACTTCATATTTCTTAAACTCATGACTCAAGAGGACGTCGTCTTGATAGTTGAATTAGGTTTAATATACAAAGGAATGAATAGGGGGAAAAAGAAATTTTCTTCTCAAACAGTAGGGCTACAATTCGTTAAATTGATATGTAAGCAATCCCATGATTTGCAGACTCAGTATTTTCTTTCAAATCATGTCCCCAACAGTTAGACTGTGCATGGTACCAAAATAGGGAATCAGAGTTCTACGTGGGAGTGCATCAGAGAAAAATATCTTTTCATGAACAGCAGGGCCATGATTAGTCATCTTGATTTCCAAGCATCCGCAGGCAGTGGTTTCTAGTTTCTTTAACAATATTCAACATAGAATATTTTATTACATTTTCAACAGTGAAATACTGTAATTTATTAATTGAATGAAATGTATATTTTGTCATGATCACTGTGTGAAAGAAAACAAAGTGATATTCTGTCAAAGTGTAAAAGAATATCAAATGCGGCAAAACTGTCAATTTTACTTCCTTCACGAAGAGTGTTGTAAAAATACTCCTGGCCTGTTATGAGGTAGAAAGAATAAATAAACAATTCTGGCAAAGACTAAAAATGCCAAAGGTTTTTGCAATATTACAATTCCTTAGCTATGACGTCTCAACCGCTTAACTATGACCTCATTACAGAGGCAAATAGTAAAATTTAAGAAAATGTAATTAACAGACAATTCAATATTTTGTAGTTGAATACGGAATTTATTTCGCTCTTTTAACTCGTGAAACAGGAATTTTTTTTTTCCAAATTTTTACGCGTGAAAAAAATATATATTTGATATATGAAAAAATCCTGTTCCACTCGTGGAATAAATTCCAAATCAAACTACAAAACATTGAATATCCTCTAATTACTTTTTTTAAATATCACGGTAAATTGACTTACTCTGGTAATTTATGCAATAAAAGTTAAATTGGAACGATTCGATTCCATGCCCTACCGCTTAGATTGATTGATTGTATGTTGTTTCACGTCTCATTCGAGAATTTTTCACTCACATAGAGCCGGTGAAGGACTTCAAATTAAGACCTATACACTCAGTGCCATTGAGCAGTGAGGGGCTAAACGATTCTTTTGTACTAACTTTTTTTTTTATCAAATAAATACTTAAGAATCAATTTATACACCAATAATTATAAATGGTTTACGGCTCTTGTTTAGTAAGACAGTTTTATCAACGCAAGAGAAAGACAATCTGAAAGAGAATAATTTTAGAGGAACAGCCGTTGACGGGAATGCTAGACGTACATTATTTAATATGTTGGTTGTCTTCCCCGTAAATCTACGCAATATCTAGTCGCATGTCTGATTTTTAGCATTTTTTGAATCTGTATTAAATATCAAATATTTCTTCACTTAAATTGAAGTTAGTAGCGGCATTTCTATGTATGCTCGATTTAGCTACCGTATGCTAAATAAATAAGTTAAAGATGATAGACCATAATTAAATGATGTTAATTGAAAACAAATCATTTAAGTTATCCAAAAAATAAGGGACCACAATACTTTAGAAGAGCTGTATACCAAGTGATTGCTCACGGTAATTACTGTATACACACATGCACTACCAGCTACAAGCGATAACGGGTATTAACTAGTGTGAATGACGCTAATTACCGTATAAACATGAACAATGCATATCTAAGTTACATTTTTGAAATAAGTTGTTGATAAAGCTAATATGTATAGTGCATATATGACAGTAATGGTTATTGAGCATAATCCAAAATGGACCGATGGCTCAGAGAAAAGGAAAGAAAATTTTGGATGCACAGCAAGGCCGTAACTACCATTGACGCAAGTGACGTAAATGCCTCACTAAAATTTTAGAGTTTTCTGAAAAATGACAAAGTTTTACTTTGAACTGTAATTAATTATGTGTGTCCTTGTACTAGATTAATTCTTTCAACATGTGTTTCATTTTCTGTAAATCGATCATTTCACTAGGTGCTTCATTACAGCTTAGAACGCATGTAAAAAGAAAATTCAAAGCGTGAAACTTTCAAAGATTAAGTCTTTAATTTGCTAAAAAGCCAGGTTTCGGGACCCCCACCCCTCCCCTCGAGAATTTCAGCAGGATATTTACCCTAGACCCGCTTGGGACTCGGGTGCCCCTAGATCCCTTGCCTCACTAAAAATTTGCGCCTTGTTACGGCCTTGTACAAGCTGAATTAAGTCATCCCGCCCTGATGGTATTAACAAACTCAATGATTCACCAGAATGAATATGAGTTAGGCCAAAATGTTCGGTAATCACAATCAAAACTAATCTCTCCACATGGTTGTTACTACCCAAGAAAGTATTACTTATTCATATTATTTTTAATTATACTTTTTCTAGATTATCTTCTTCGATTTACTGTTTTAACAATGCTATTATTCTTCTAAAGTTTTAAATTAATATTTCAAAATTTAAGGATGCTCTCAAATTGTAAATTATTAGTCTTCTTATAATTCTGTTCTACTTATACAATTTCCTTCATTATTATTTCATTTTAGTATCTTTAATCATATTGTAATAGTACTAAGCGCGAGTGCCTAGTCCTAAGGTTGCAAATAGTCAAAATCATATTAGGTAATTCGGTTGTATATGTAAATCACACATTCCCACAGTAGACCAGATTGACTGGAAGTGTCTCGCAGTTGTTCGGATTCATTTCATATTTATTAGTTTTCAACATCAAAATTTAAAATGAAAAAGTATAAATAAATAGGGTTTAGTAGCGTAGTTGTAGTGCTAGATAGATGTTTTTGTTTTCATTTATTTTGTATTTTTTTAAAATGACTTTTTAACCTTTTCGATGTCCTGAGGAAGGGACAGGGCTCCCGAAAATTTGATGATTTTTATTGTTCATGTCGTTGGTCATTTTTAGGGCTTTATATAAAATATACATTTCATGCGTGACCTTGTATCTATTTAGTTGTTGCGACACTTCGGACATACGTGTCGTTTTTTTAGTGCTCTCTCTCTCTCTTTCTATATATATATATATATATACAAGGGGTGATCAAAAAGTTCGCGAACTATCTCTCTATCTATATAACTACAATTCAGATCAGAATGAAATTTGGCATAGTTACATGTATATACATGTAGTCATAAACATGATCAATCTGATTAAAATCAGATCCTTTGATTCGCTCACATAGATCGCTACACAAGGAACTGAAGAAACTCCATTTAGGGTCATCTTCTTGTGACCTCTCTAGTAAAAATATTCATTAAAATTTTGACCAATCAGAGAGATCGTACTTAAGCGACATTCGGAAAAATGAATGCAAAACAAAGAGCTTAAAAAACAAGGCAGAGCAAGTACTAAATATATTTCTGTACAGAAAAGACTGTGGTCGTTCTTTTGACAGGCTACGGAAACCAGGTCACGATTTTCCGTTCGTGTATCATCGGGGCTTTTACTTCTGTAACTAAATTCCAAGATACTTCTAAATACTTGGAAGCAAACGTTTGATTCAATAATTGAAAGGTCACCAGGAGATGACCCTGAATGGGTTTTTTTCAGATCCTTGTGTAGCGATCTAAGTGAGCGGTTCAAAGGATCTGATTTTAATCAGATTGAAAGATGATCTGTAAACAGAATGTGTTACGTAATATTTTTCTTCATATTTATGACGTCACAATGTGAAAATGACGTCAATATGCAGATAACTTGTGATAAAAATTGTTGACTCAGTCGTACGCGAGCGAGGAACTACGCTGGCGGCCGTCACTTTACGCTACCGTTATGTGTGTAACCCATATATACAGCATTTTCACTGAAAACTCACTGATACCTTACACCTAAAAGTAAAAGTGTACAGTGTCATTGCAAAATTCCATATACACTCTACATTAGCGTTATGTGTGTAAAATGTCAGGAAAAGTTTCATGTACATTCTACATCTAAAGGTGGTATCAAGTATCAAAGCAGAACAAGCGTTTCTTAGTGCTGCCCCCTCTTCGTTTCATACCGTACCTTTGAGCATCTAATACTCATTTCCCAGTAGGTATAACTTTGTTTAGAATACTACTCAGGAATTTCACCTACAAAAAATATACTGTGAGACATTATCATTCTCTGTATATAAAAGATATATTTAAAAAATCATGTTCAATACGAAATACAATTATGATATTTTCTCCGTTTTGGGGTACTCAATAATCATGTTAATTACCAAGGAACCTTGTCAGCATTTCCCCACATCTATGTAAACTTCAAGAGGCTCCTTGTGGGGACAACGCTAAAAAGCTGGTTCTGTTTGATACTTGATACCACCTTTAGATGTAGAGTGTACATGAAACTTTTCCTGACACTTTACACACATAACGCTGGTGTTGAGTGCACATGGAATTTTGCAATGACACTGTACATTTTATACACTTTTACTTTTAAGTGTAAGATATCAGTGAGTTTTCAGTGAAAATGTTGTACATGTTACACACATAACGTTAGTGTAAATTGACGGCCGCTATCAGCCATTGTAGTTCCTCGCCCACGTACGACTGAGTCAACTATTTTTTATCACAAGTCATTTGCATAATGACGTCATTTTCACATTGTGACGTCATAAATATACAGTATTCAAGCTCAAAAGTCCACCAAACAATACAAATCAGGAGCAGAGCAAACACGGACCTCTAAAACATCAGAGGTGGGATCAGGTACCATGGAGGAGTGAGCATCCCCTGCCGACCTGTCACACCCGCCGTGTGCTCCTTGTCATGATCGGGAAATAACGGAAAAATCCGTCGACAATTCAGTGTGTAAATAATGGCCTAACAATTAGTATGGAACGCGTCAGTCGGCATCTGCGTTAATGATAAATTGTATCTGCTGACAAGGTCATTGTATCGACCATAGAACTTTCGAAATGACGACTTTAAACGAGACTGCTGATATTCTTGTTGATCAGCTTGTTTGTCAATAACTTACCCCGTTTTAGAAATTGTTCATACGTAGAGCATGCTCTGGCGTATCGAATCAACTGAGAGATATAAGCCCCGTATGCAGGTGATGAAGGTATATTACTGCATAAGTAAGGGAAGTTGACGATTGAAAAGTTAAAGTCATCACGTTTATCATAAAGCTTGGTTGTTAGATAACCATTAACGTCTTTTTCTAGTAAAATATCCAAATAAGCAGATGTGTCAGACTCTGTGGTATCTTTTATTTCAAGCTCACCTTGATATATCGTACATGTATCGACATAAGAATGGAAATAACCATTGTTAATTGACAATACGTCGTCGACATGTCGAGTTAAAGGCCTCAGCAAGTGTTTTCTTCTTTTCACGTAAAACATTTTGAACAAATTCTGGTTCATATGAATACAAAAATAGGTCTGCTAATAATGGAGTGCAATTGGTACCCATGGGAATTCTAAAAAAAAAAAAAAAAAAAAAATGTAGTTTGTATCGACCGAATGAAATCGCTATATTTGTATTATATATGTTTTTATGTTATTGATTTTGGTAAGATTCTGTGATTTCAAATTTTCCAAAAGTTCCTTGGAATTTTTAAGCATCCACATCTGATTTACACCACTTCTCAAATAACTTGTTGCACAGCACTCCTGAAGTTTATCCTTCACTACTGTTAATATTTTAGTGAGGAGTAAAGGAAGAGGCTTGATAGAACATTTTCTGGAACCCGCTATGTATCTTTGTTTGTAAGAATTTTTATGATTTTCAGTTTAGGTATTTAAATTAACGTCTGTTTTGTAAGTGTTCAATATCGCATCATTCCAATGACCCTACCAAGCGTTATGATATGCTTATTGAGGCTAATACATACTAAATTATTAATTAATAATTTCAATTTTGCGTGAAAATAAACACATCTTTCCTAGCTGTCATTACCTATTATTAATTTGCCTTTGAGAGGTTGACCAGACGACATTTTTTGTTTTCAACGATATTAAACAACCGTCACGGTAGCTCAGTCGGTAGAGCATTCTCAGATTAAAAAAAAAAGAGGGCTCTCTTCGTGGTTCGGAAGGTCCTGTGTTCGAATCACGGTCTCGACTGACCTATGGGTGGGTATTTGATATATTTTGATATTTAGTCTCTATGTTATAAAAAAGAGGGGTCAAATGCTGGTTCGGGTCTCAAGGGGTGATACTTATGCCACTAGGTCTCACCACTTAAAACCTTGAGTTAATGCCCACCGTCTCTAAATAGGTTCTGCCAGCAAGTCACATGCCACATCTCCTCGTGGTGACCCTGGAAATGCCTTATTAGCTAAGTGGCAGTGGCAAAAGGCGAGTGTCCGGCGCCTTGAAATAACTGGAACCCGTGGCTAAGGGAAGGATACCCTGACAGAAAACCACTCGCCCTCCGAGTCCAGGGGGTTGAGCTTAGGGCTAACAACCCTAACTCATAAAAAAGTATTGTTACGGAAACAGTAACGAGGAATATCTCTATACCTGTGAATGAGAGCCTCTCTGGGACCTGCACTGGAACCAGTATGACTGTAGGTAGTGAAAGCCATTGGGAAACTACCAACACGAATAGGGAGGCCCTTAACACGGCCAAGACTAAGATCAAAATAGGATTCTGGAATGTACGTACTATGTATGCAATCGGTAAATTAGCACAAGTAACAGCCGAGATGAGAAGATACAACCTGCACATGCTGGGAGTCAGTGAAAGCAGATGGACTGATTCTGGGAAAATACGTACAACAACAGGTGAAACATTACTGTATTCTGGTCGAGAAGATGGACTACATCATGAAGGGGTTGCAGTTATTCTCAAAAAGGGAACTGAGAAGTCTTTAATGGAATGGAAGCCAATCAACAGTAGATTGCTAACAGTACAGCTTAGAGGAAAGCAAGTCAACATGACATTATTCCAGTGTTATGCACCCACTAACGATGCAGATGAAGAACATAAAAATGCTTTTTATGAACAACTACAGCAAGAACTAGACAACACACCAGACCACGATATTAAGATCATCATGGGTGATATGAATGCTAAAGTCGGAGCAGATAATGAACTATACAATAGGGCAATATGGGACGACATGGTTGTGGAAGCATGAATGAAAATGGAGAGAGACTTGTAGAGTTTTGTACCACCAACAACTATGTAATTGGAGGAACACCATTCCCCCACCAAAACATTCATAAGTTAACCTGGCACTCTCAAAACATGAGAGACAAAAATCAAATTGACCACATCATGATAAATGGAAAATGGAGACGATCATTATTGGATGTGAGGGTGAAGAGAGGTGCCGATGTTGATAGCGATCACTACCTCGTAACAGCAACTATCAAACTAAAACTGCGTAGCACAGAGAGAAAGAACATGGCAAGAAAGAAATTTGATGTGGATAAACTTAAAGACATCAAGGTACGACATGAATTCAACATCATGCTCAAGAATAAGTTCGATATATTACAAAATTTGGAACCAGAGGACAACATACATGTAACATCAATCGACAAAAAGTGGGAAAAAATTAGCAACATCTACACTGAAACTGGTGAGAAATGTATTGGTTATAGGCAGAAGCATAGGAGTAAAGACTGGATAATGCCTAGAACGTGGATAATGATTGACTCAAGAAGAGATGCCAAAAAGAAAGTAAATGAGGCCAAATCTCTGAGACTTAAAGAGAGACATCAAAGGGAATACAGTGAAATAGAGAAGGAAGTGAAAAAGGCTCTACGTGCAGACAAGAGAGCACACATAGATGACCTAGCAACAAAAGCAGAAGAGGCAGCCAACAGAGGAGAACAAGGAAACCTTTACAAAATAACCAAGGCACTGAGTGGCAGGAATAGACCATCTCCCAATCTACCTGTCAAGGACAAAACAGGAAAGTTGCTGTCATCAGAACAAGAGATGGAGGAACGATGGACAGAGCATTTTAAGGAAATCTTAAACAGACCACCTCCAACTCATGAACCTGACATCAGTTATCCATCAAATGACCTAAACATAAGCATTGAACCACCACAAATTCCAGAAATTGTCTCTGCAATACAAAGTCTAAAAAATGGAAAAGCCCCTGGATATGACAACTTAAATGCAGAATTGTTCAAAACAGATCCACTTCTTACAGCCACAATTTTACAGCCAATATTCCATAACATCTGGGAAAGAAACACCATACCAGATGAGTGGAACCATGGAGTCATCATTAAAATACCAAAGAAAGGCAACCTAAACGACTGCAACAATTGGCGAGGAATAACACTGCTTTCCATCCCAAGTAAGATCATGGCTAAAATCATCATCAGAAGGATATCCGTAGCTGTAGATGTCAAACTGCGTAGAGAACAAGCAGGATTTAGGCAAGGGCGAGGATGTATTGATCAAATATTTACACTAAGAAACATCATTGAACAGTGTACAGAATGGCAACGACAGTTATATATTAATTTTATTGATTTCGAAAACGCCTTCGACAGCATTCATAGAGACAGTCTCTGGAAAATTGTGCAGTCATATGGCATCCCACAACATCTAATAGATATCATCAAGAGTTTTTATGTCAACTTCAGATGCAGAGTTGGAAACAGCAGCATTGAGTTTGACGTTTAAACAGGAGTCCGTCAAGGCTGTGTAATGTCATCAACACTATTCATCATAGCCATTGACTGGGTCATGAAGAATACAACATCTGAAATTCAGAGAGGCATCAGATGGGGTACATTTACAATTCTAGAAGACCTGGACTTTGCTGATGATATAGCCTTATTCTCCCACTCCCACCAGCACATTCAAAACAAAACCAGCAGGATACACAAATATGCAGGAAGCATTGGACTGAAGATAAACACCAAAAAAACAGAGGTCATGACCCTAAATGTAAACAACCCACAAGCGGTCAAAGTGGAAAATCACATCCTTCCATGCACCAACACCTTTACATACTTGGGTAGCAAAGTAACAACAGATGGTGGAGCAGAGACCGACATCAAAGAGAGACTATCCAAGGCAAGAGCAGCTTTTAACAACCTACATACTGTTTGGAGATCAAGTCAGTACACAACAAGAACAAAGCTGGAACTATACAAAAGCTGCATTCTACCTATCCTTTTGTATGGATCAGAGTGTTGGAGAATGACAGAGAGCGACCTGAACAAGCTGTCAACATTTCATACAAAGTCCCTGAGAAGGATCTTAAGAATATTTTGGCCCAATACCATCTCAAATCAAGACCTTCTCAACAGGTGCCAGCAAGAGGACATGGCTACAATCATCATCAGAAGACGCTGGAACTGGCTTGGCCATGTACTCAGAAGGGACTCGGACAGCATCATAAAGACAGCTCTCTTCTGGACACCAGAAGGAAAACGGAAGAGAGGAAGGCCCAAAGTCACCTGGCGGCGGACAGTGGAAGCCGAACTTAAAGAACAAAAGAGAAGCTGGGGCACACTCCAAAAGCTAGCCAGTGATAGACAAGGATGGAGAACCCTCGTTACTGCCCTATACGCCAAAGGCGTCACGGGCAGTATAAGTAAGTTATAAAAAAGACGAGAAAAAAATGTAGTTTGTATCGACCGAATGAAATCGCTATATTTGTATTATATATAGGAATTTATTGGAATACAGAGGAAACAATCTCATAAAAATTTCCTAATGGTTTGTTTTTTAATCTTAAGCTTCAGACAGTTTCAAAGCTGAATTTCATTTCTTTATTGTGCATTTTAAAAGTTTTTGTGAGTTAGAGATGTCATCTTTCCACCTGTTAACTTGATAATGATATTCAGTTCTATTCTTTTTATGCCCCCGTATCGAAGATTCGGGGGTATATAGTTTTTGCCCCGTCCGTCTGTCTGTCTGTCTGTCTAGCTGTTTGTTTGTTTGTCCGCAAAAACTTTAAAATTGCTCATAATTTTTGATTGGTTGGAGCAATGGCTTTCATATTTCACATGTATATTCCTTGTGACAAAACCTTTCTTTGGGTAGTTTTTGACCTTTTACCTTGGAGTTTGACCCTTCTTTTGGATACAAACAACTTTGACCCTTCGACCTTGATCTTGGAGTTCGACCTACTTTTGGAAAATTTTAACCTTGGCCATTACTTTTGAATAGTTGGAGCTAGGGCTTTCATACTTCACATATGTAATCCTTGTGACAAGGCCTTCCTTTGGATACCAACAACTTGGACCCTTTGACCTTGGATTTTGACCTACTTTTGCAAAACTTTAACCTTGGCCATTACTTTTGAACAGTTGGTGCTAGGGCTCTCATACTTCACATATGTAATCCTTGTGACAAGAACTTCTTTTGGATACTAACAACTTTGAACCTTTGACCTTGACCTTGGAGTTTGACCTACTTTTGCATAACTTTAACTTTGGACATTACTTTTGAACAGTTGGTGCTAGGGCTGTCATACTAAACATATGTAATCCTTGTGACAAGACCTTACTTTGGATACCAACAACTTTGACCCTTTGACCTTGGAGTTTGACCTACTTTTGAAAGACTTTAACCTTGGCTATAACTTTTGAACGGTTGGTGCTAGGGTTTTCATACTTTACATATGTAATCCTTGTGACAAGACCTTCCTTTGAATACCAACAACTTTTGCCCTTTGATCTTGGAGTTTGACCTACTTTTGGAAAACTTTAACCTTGGCCATTACTTCTGAATATTCGGTGCTAGGGCTGTCATACTTCACATATGTAATCCTTGTGACCTTACTTTGGATACCAACAACTTTGACCCTTGGTCTTGGAATTTGACCTACTTTTGAAAGACTTTAACCTACTTTAATCTTTTCCATATCTATTTAATGGTTGCTGCTAGGATTTTATATTTCAGAGGTATATTCCTCGAGACAAGACCTTACTTTGGGTACCAACATATATGATTTGCATTTGAGAAAGTTTAACCTTTGATATGAGTTGCCATACGGGGGCATCTGTGTTTCATAAGCACATCTTTTTTTTAGTATGGAGGAATGTTTGACGTTAATTTTACGCCAGGTGCATATGGGAGGCAGGAAAGATATTATGATTATCCCAGAGAGGTAAATTAGAATAAGCTTTTAAGCTCACCAGATCTGTATAAGTTCAAAAGAGTCTTTTTTTCGATTTTGGTTTAGAAATTCGAACTTCAGATTTGCTTTATTATCGCTAAGTCATATGTTTTGATAGTCATGTATTTCCGATAGTATATTTTCATTACGTCGGATCTCCCTTAAATGACGTCAAATTCCTAATTATTAGAGAAACCTGACAGAATCTCGACCTTTCAGTTTAATGCAAAACATCGAAATTATCGAATATATTGGATACAAATGTAAATATTACACAGATAATGCAATCGCCGATTAATATACTAATTTTTCCTATGGCCTTAATTTGTATCCATGAAAATTATCTGAAAATCTTTGCATATGGCGCTGTATCTAATAACTGTTTTCGTTTGATAAAATACATTTCCGGTGATGAAGTTTAGTACCAAAAAAAATGTGACTCTTGGAAGTTTTTCTAAGTATGAAAAGCTAAAAGCATTTAAAATTAACCTACTTTCCATATGAAAACGTTACTTTTTAGCTCACCTGAGCCGAAGGCTCAAGTGAGCTTTTCTGATCAAAGAATGTCCGGTGTCCATGCATCGTCTGTCGTCTGTAAACTTTTCACATTTTCGACTTCTTCTCAAGAACCACTGGGCCAATTTCAACCTAACTTGCCACAAAGTATTCTAGGGTAAAGGGGATTTGAATTTGTCCACAGGAGGTGCCACGCCCTCTTTCAAGGGGAGATAATTAAGAATTCGTGAAAAATTGGTGGCATCTTTTAAAAATCTTCTTCTCAAGAACCACTGGGCAAGAAAAGATGAAACTTATATGAAAGCTTTATTACATACTCTAGATTCAAGTTTGTTCATATCATAACCCCAGGTGGTAGGGCGAAACCACAAAAGGGGATCGAAGTTTTACATAGAAATATGTAGGAAATATCTTCAAAAATCTTCTAAAGAACAGCTAAGCCATTATTAGTCATATTAATATAGAAGTATCCTCAGATGTTGTGGATTCAAGTTTGTTCAAATCATGGTCCCTGGGGGGGGGGGGGGGAGTAAAATTTTACATTGGAATATATAGGAAATATCTTTAAAAATTTTCTTCCCAAGAACAGCTTAGCCATTATTAATCATGTTAATATAGAAGTATCCTCAGGTAGTGTAGATTCAAGTTTGTTCAAATCATGATCCCCAGAGGTAGGGCGGGGCCACAACAGTGAGTCAAAGTTTAATAACATATGAATATATGGGAAATATCTTTTAAAATCTTTTTCTCAAGAACAACTAAGCTATTATTAGTCATATACAATAGCATCCTTGGGTATTGTAGAATCAAGTTTGTTCAAATTATGACCCCTAGGAGTTGGGGGGGGGGGGGCACAACAGAAGGTCAAAGTTTTACATAAGAATATAAAGGAATCATCTTGAAAAAAATCTTCTGCTCAAGAACAGCAAAGCCATTATTAGTCATATTATTTTAGAAGCATCCTCAGGTAGTGTTGATTCAAATCTGTTCAAATTTTTGGTGGGTAGGATGGGGTCACAATGAGTTATCAGAGTTTTCCATAGGAAAAATCTTTAAAATTCTTCTGCTCAAGAACAGTAAAGTCATGATTAGTAATATTGATATGGAAGCATCCTGGGGTAGTATTATTTCAAGCTCCCCCCTTTAAACTTTTCAATACTGAACTGATTTCTGCTTTTTCCTAGCCAATGTGCTCAGGTGAGCGATGTGGCCCATGGGACTTCTGTTAAGATATTTTAGGAAAATATATTCATATGAAAGAAAATGTTCTTATTCACCAACAACCATTTTAAAAGCATAAACGATAAATATTGCATTTGTAAACATTTTTTTCCTAAATCAAGATATGGCCTTTAAAGTTGCAACTGTACACTGGGCACAGTGTGAATCCTGTGCACATTGGATCCATTTGCTTTACTGTACCGTCCATGTTCTTAGAAGAGACAGCCATTTAGTTCCCCTGCTGTAAAAAAGGAAAAGATTATTAAACATTTTGTACTTTTATGCCACATTTTATTTTAATTATTGCCATAGTTAGGTCACCATACTTTATGGAAGAAACGTGTCGACGAATCAAACTGTCGGAAACATATGACGGCCCTTTTCATTGGTCAAATGTGGTATCCAGTTTATTTATAGCTAGAAAATTCATATAATGGCGACATTATAGTTATTTATTGTCAGCGATTTTTTTATTCTATACATGACGTAAAATAGTACAGAGTTTGAAATTGTGAACTAAGCTAAAAATAAGACGAGGTCGCATTTCTTGTTATTGTATCGGACACCAGGACGCCAGTGTAAAGTCTAACCCTTTTTTCAAAGGGTTGGGGGGGGGGGTTGTTACAATATTCAGAAATACTGAAAATTTGTGTCATGCTTTAAAATACCACTGAACAACCTTTTAGCCAGAAAATACAATACTTAAGTGAAAGCTTCGTAAATGGGCTTATAGTCAAAATTGTTTACTAGTAAAATGGCCCCAGGGAAATTAAGTGGGCCTTATAAGGAGATATTATTTCTTTTCATAAATATGTATAGAAAAATTGTTGCAGAATATTCTTATGAACAACTAAGGGGAAAGTAACCTCAAGGATTACAGATGCGAGTTTTTCCTTCAAATCATGGCCCCGACCTGAAGGTTGGAGCTACAATAATTGGTTAAAGGGGTAAAATCTTCTAAAGAAAAGAAGAGCTATTTCTAGCCATACTAATATGCAAACATTCTCAGGTAGTGTTGTTTCAAGTTGTTTTTTTTTTCAAATCATAATTCCATTGGTTGTTTTGGACCACAACAAGAAATAAAAGATTTAGAAAGGGATGCAGTATGTTTAAATAATTGTAGAACCGAATAAATAAAATAATACCTTTCAGTTTTTGGTGCGATCATTAAACGACTATTTAAATGTCATTGAGGGGTTACTGAAGACAGTCTTGCAGTGAAGTTTAAGCGGTCATCCAATGACCCATCCGTATAATTTTTAAAAAAATATATATATAAATTTTAAAGTACGACTGTGAGAATGTCAAGGAATATATGAGGCATTAGCTTTTACAAAGACTTCTACTTGAAGATAAAACTTTACCAAAATGTTTTTTAAATATATATTAATCTGTATTATCTTTTAAAGAATAGTCCGAGAAGATTCACAAAGGAGGATTACGTAAAGGGTGGTCGTCCTTTTTAAATGAGGTCAGTATATGTCCTAACAAAACAAAAGAATTTAACCAGCGGCTTATTCTCAGAGAGAAGAACACAAACTTTTTTCTTCCGTATTTGCGGACTTCGATGACGACAGTGACTTTTTGAGTAATCAAAGAAAGACTATAATTATTTATAATTATTTAAAGAGTCCAGTTCTTGAATATCTTATACTTTTCAAGAAAACACAGTAAAAAATCCGTCTGGGCATTCATAACTTTCAATATCCTGTGCAACAATTATCCAAAAGTAAATGAAACTTCAGTGCCTTAGCGCACTCTGCTGTAAATGCTTCCTACATAACTTGATTTAAAGCTGACACGAGTTCTTAAATACGCAACATTTTCATCCTGTACGACTTAATTTATTCCCGTTCACCTTTGGTGTCAGAGGACAGTTGTTGTTTTTTTTGGCAATCAAAACGTTTGGCTGACGTTTTTAGCTCACCTGAGCTGAAAGCTCAAGTGAGCTTTTCTGATCACCCGTTGTCCGTCGTCCGTCCGTCCGTCTGTCTGTCCGTCTGTCTGTCCGTCAGTCCGTCTGTAAACTTTTCACATTTTCAACTTCTTCTCAAGAACCACTGGGCCAATTTTAACCAAACTTGGTACAAAGTATTCTTGGGTGAAGGGAAGTTTAAATTGTTAAAATAAAGGGCCAAGTTCTCTTACAAGGGGAGATAATCAAGAAAAGGCAAAAGTAGGGTGGGGTCATTAAAAAATCTTCTTCTCAAGAACCACTGGGCCAAAAAAGCTGAAACTTATGTGGAAGCATCCTGGGATAGTGTAGATTTTAAAATCTTAAAATCATGACCCTAGGTTAAAATCATGACCCCTGGGGGTAGGGCGGGGCCGCAACAGGGAATCCAAGTTTTACATTGAAATATGTAAGAAAAATCTTTAAAAATCTTGTTCTCAAGAACCACTAGGCCAGAAAAGCTAAAACTTATGTGGAAGCATCCTGGGGTAGTGGAGATTCTAAATTGTTAAAATCATGACCCCCGGGGGTAGGGCGGGGCCACAATAGGGAATCCAAGTTTTACATTGAAATATATAAGAAAAATCTTTAAAAATCTTCTTCTCAAGAACCACTGGGCCAGAAAACTGAAACTTATGTGGAAGCATCCTGGGATAGTGGAGATTCTAAATTGTTAAAATCATGACCCCCGGGGATAGGGCGGGGCCACAATAGGGAATCCAAGTTTAACATTGAAATATGTAAGAAAAATCTTTAAAAATCTTCTTCTCAAGAACCACTGGGCAAGAAAAACTGAAACTTATGTGGAAGCAACCTGGGGTAGTGTAGATGCTAAATTTTAAAAATCATGACCCCCGGGGGTAGGGCGGGGCCACAATAAGTATTACAAGTTTTACATTGAAATATGTAAGAAAAATCTTTAAAAATCTTCTTCTCAAGAACAACTGGGCCAGAAAACTGAAACTTATGTGGAAGCATCCTGGGATAGTGTAGATTTTAAATTGTTAAAATCATGACCCCCGGGGGTAGGGCGGGGCCACAATAAGTATTACAAGGGGGAAATCTGGTAAAGAACAGCATGGCCAAAGTTACTCAGGTGAGCGATGTGGCCCATGGGCCTCTTGTCTTTAATATTGAGCTGCTTGTAAAATGTGCAGAAGAAAATTTTAAATTCTCTCTACATGTAACAATAGTATGGTCTAGTCCCTCGAGGAATTTGAAGCTTTTAGGAATAAAACATGTACAACTTACACATTGAGCCCAAATGATGGCACAGGGACAATCTCAAAATTTCAAGAAAATTTAGCCTATTTTCACTATTTCGCCAGATCCGCAACAGCTCCCAGGCCCGTGCTAATGCCCTACGCTACCACACAAAATGCAGACAAGCACTTGTACATACCACTGAACAGCAAGGGATACTGGCTCAACCACCTCATTTTCAAGCTACAATTCATCCTATGAACCCACCCCGCCTTTCTGAGGAAATCCCGGATGAGTGATATTTGATTTTAGTTTCGTATTTCTAGTTCATATTCTATGAATAGTAGTAGTGACACTAAAGTGTCATATATCAATAAAATATACAAGGCCACCAATGCCCTCCAAATGAACACATAAAATATTCTAGCAATAAAATCACATATAATATGCATTCAAACCTTAGGTTTCTCTATTTTTTATAATTTTTGACGGTACTTAATCCAAAACTACCCTCTTCCACCTTTCTCCGCCATTTTTCTTTCAGATTCCGCCATATTTTTTTTCAGATTCCTAGCTTACTTTACGGGCTATATAAACTCCAATGCATTTGCTACACTTGAGTGATTTTCAAGATTTCTGTATCCGACACTGGAATAGGCCGAGTATTTGATACAAAAGACTATATTCAGAAAAAAACTGAAATGTATTGATTAAAGCACAAAATTTTACAGCATAATTGTATTTGAACAATGCCTTATTCATTAATTTTCTCTTTTCATGTAAGCAAGTTTATTACGAAGTACAAATTTTACTTCGGGTTCGTTGCCACGATGCTCTCAGTGAGGAATATATACAAATTTTATCGATAAATTTATTAGGAAAACCTGCTAAATATATGTAATAGTCATTCGATATATAAATATATTCACAACTTACAGTGTTATCAATGATTTACCATTATTTCAATAACCATTCACACAAAAGCTTTTTTATGTTAAAGCAGCTATTTTCTTTTTAACATCGGGCTCGATGGTATATGATGTTCTAGAAGCTTCCGTCAATATTACGATCGGTGAATGACGAAAATAATTTGCACATTTTCCTTTTTAATCGGTTATCGCAACTTATTTCTTCATTTAAATCAAGTTTTGATTGAATAATTCAGTAATGACGTTTAATGAAATAAATAAACGATTGTTTGTTGTCAGTTTCATTAAAAATTGCCAGTAACTTAGATCCGCCAACCGGAAACGCCACCGTACTCACGTTTTTGCTATTTTATGGTTGTTTATAGAAAATAAAAGTAGACTTTTAATTTAATGTACAATACTTACAATGCAAGTGAAATCTAAATATAGTATACGGACATCATCTTGTATCGTGTGTATCCTTAGAGTAGTAAGTGAGAAGTCTGGTGCAGCCGTTTCGGAGTTTATTTGCAAAATTTATTAATTTATAAGTATAGATTACGCGA
Organism: Saccostrea echinata; assembly: GCF_033153115.1. Taxonomy (NCBI): domain Eukaryota; kingdom Metazoa; phylum Mollusca; class Bivalvia; order Ostreida; family Ostreidae; genus Saccostrea; species Saccostrea echinata. Next base: position 27,886,607 of record NW_026889803.1, read on the forward strand.
GAAATAATTTGCATGACTAATAACAACTAATTCAAGACATATGTCATGGATAAAAATAGATGTAGAATGCAAGAACCTGTATTTCAATATACATCTTGTTTTTATAGACAACTGGAATTGGATAGACATAAAGAGCTACTGGGAGAAAAGAAAAAAAAAACAGGAATTTATTGCCATAACAACAGAAGAAACGAGAGTTAAATAAGACAAATTTAATTTTCTATATCTTTTTATTAACAATTTTTATTTTAGTGTAGGCATAAACAGAAATATCTAACGACATATCAAAATATTTTCTAAGATGAGAAAGAAACGATGAAACAATACATTTTTAAAAATACATGTATGTATATTTTTTGTCTGCACATATACTCTAATTTTTACAAATTATTTATTGATTTTTTTTTTCTCAGAAAGGAATATGGTAATTTACTTTGGAAAGAAATTTCTTGATATTTCATATAAATCATTGTATATATCATGTTATTCTTCAGAATACTACATTTGTTGTTAAAACTGAACATGATTCGTAAAGATTGAGATTGATCATTGTCCGCCATATTTCTCTTATTTCACGTTAATGGTTTGAGCCCTGTGACGGTACATATTGTCGTTTTTTACATATTGTCGTCGGCGACAATATGTACCTACCCTCACTGCACATATTGTCGTCCATCGGTGCATATTGTCGCCGGCTGAAAAGCTTACACGTGTACATATTGTCGCTGGCGACATTATGTGCCTCACCCTCACTGTACATATTGTTGTCCCACAAATATTGTTGCTTAAAGATTTCTTTTGTTGCTTTTTGGAAGTTTTGTGAGTGTAACTGGTGTGTGAATCACACTTCTTTATTGTTACTTTAAGCTGACGTGACTCATGCTATTTCATGCAGCGTGATTGTGATGGTACATTTTGTCTTCCTTTTCATATTGTCGCCGGCGACAATGTGTACCTACCCTAACTGCGCATATTGTTGTCCATCAGAACATGTCGCAGGACAATGCACGGCGGCAATGCACCATATACATGTAAATATAGACAGAGAAACCAAAAACTTCAAAAATGGTCATATACACTTAATTTAATCGCCGAAATATGGGTGAAATATTGCCGACAACAATTATTATTGTTAAACAATAATAATCAATCCATGTAAATATGACTAATCATTGCTTTGCTGTTTTTGAGAAGATAATTTTTAAAGAATTTTCCCATATATTCCTAAGAAGAACTTTGATTGCCCATTGTGGCCCCAAATTAGGCCCGGTTTGATTTGAAGATACTTGAATCTGCGCTACCTAAGGATGCTTCCATATAAACATCACTAATCATGGGTCTACTGCTTTTCTCAGTGGTGGATCCAGAAATTTCAGAACGGAGGGGGGGGGGGGTGCGGGCGATTCAGAATTTTTTTTTTGACAAACAAAAAAATTTAAAAAGTCAGTTGTATGTTAAGGTGTGTACTGTATATGTTAAGAAAATTATTTCATTGATTAAGAAATTTTACCTGTGGACTAAATTGAGAGTATATACAAGTTAAACAAACATAATTTGCCAAAGCATAAAAAAAAATTAAACCACCGGGGGGGGGGTCTATATCTGTCTGCTTTTTGAGAAGATTTTTAAATATTTTCTGTATATATTTCTATGTAAACTTTGTTGTTATAATGTCCATCTCGAGAATTTTTTCATTCGTATGTAGACGTCACCACTTGCCGGTGGAGGGCTGCAAATTTAGACCTATACTTGGCACTTAGGGCCATTGAGGAGTGAGGGATCTTTTTCGAGCCAGCACTTCAAAATTGAACTAACGCTATGTAACGAAGCTTTCACTTAAGTATCATCTCTACTGACCCAGTACTTCTTGAAAAAAAATGATTTTTTTCCCTAAATATTCTATGAAAAACTTTGATCTCCTATTGTAGCCACACCATTCCCTCGAGGGACATGATCTGAATAAAACTGAATCTACACTTCATGATGAAGCTTTCACATAAGTTTCAACTATTCTGACACAGTGGTTCTTGAGAACATTTTTAAAAGATGTCACTAAATTTTCACTAATTCTTAACTACTATTCTTGAAAGAGGACATGACCCTTCATTTAAACAAACATGAATTCCCTTTAACCATGGATGCTTTGTGGCAAGTTTGCTTGAAATTGACCCAGCAGTAATTCTTGAGAAGAAGCTGATATTGTGAAAAGTTTACAGGCAAAATGTGATCAGAAAAAATCACTTGAACTTCCACTTCAGGTGATCAAAAAATGACAACCCCTACACCAATTATATGATTGTATATAAGAATAACGCAAAAAATAATTTTCAAATAATCATTACTACTGAACAAAAATACTAGGCTTAATACATGTATTCAATCTCCAAGCATTACCAGAAAAAAGAAAAGGCCGATTTATCAGATATCTTAAGAATCACGGTATCTTGACATATCATAGTGATGTACAACAATCCTGGACACAATTTTCTGACCAAAATGTTTTCTCCCTACAGTATTGCGAGGAATGCTGTCTGTCTCCCTTCGTGCTTGTGTGTGTGTTTGTCAATCTCTCTTTCCTTTCTCAAGTAAATATTCCTCAAAAAAATATATCGATGACAATATATGCCGACCTTGACTGTGCATATTGTCGCCGACGGCAATATGTGCTGGTGCTTGACTGTACATTTTGTCGTCCATTATGCAGGAGAAAAAAAAGGCTCGTCTCGGAACATATTGTCGCCGGCGACAATATATACCGATGGACGACAATATGTGCAGTGAGGATAGGTACATATTGTCGCCGACGATAATATATACAAAACAACAATATGTACCGTCACAAACCCCTATATGAGCCTCAGACCCGATTCACGGTTAATTTTATCTCGCTTTAAAGATTTCACCTGTACAGACATCTCTTCCTTTGTCATTGTGATCTACTAAGCCTCGACAAAAATTACTTTGATTAATACATGCGTCTGCTACGACAGGAGAAAAAAGTTACCGAATTTACATGGTATCAATTGCGCAGGCCAATGCATTATAAAGTAAAACAAACACAAAAGCACGTGCAATGAAATAGAACTCAAACACAAAGGCAAGTAAGGTGTGTTCTACACGCCTTTTCATTCCAATGAATGCGAAGGTTTTATACACCTCTGCTGATATTGGAGTCAGAGAAATTAATATGGCGTATGTCTATTTTCAAGTCGTGTTCAGCTTTAAATGTGATATGAAAAAGTGTAAACCTTTCATTTTCATTTTTTTTTAATTTCACAAATAGTTTGGTTTTTGATATTTTTCAACATACGCTTTATTCTACTATTTCATTCTTAAAATGACAATCAGCATAGAGTTCTTTTCCTTCATTTTATAAGCACATTGAAGTTGAAAAAATGTGTAAAATTTATATATTTGTGTCAACATTTTCACACAAATTCATTGATTTTTTAAATTGTATACCCTCTCATTAAAACTGGATAAAAATCTTCTACAATGATATTAAAAACTAACTGGTATTGATAGGGATAAATTTTCAGTAAATTTGGATGGAAAGCTTGACTTTAATTATTCCATAACGCTAAAACAGATCAAAACATTGTTGAATAAGTGATGTAGGAGGAAAATTATCCCATTTGGAAGGTTAACAATAATTAAATCTTTAATCATAACTTGACCATCTGATCTTACTTTACCAAACCCTAAGCCTGGGATGTTTGTTTCTTTGGGGTAGCAAAATTCAAAAAATAAAGGAAAATATTATAATTCAGGATTATAAATATGGGGGCACACGAGGGTTGTCCTGTAAAATCGTGGATAAGTTGTCTAGAGTGAAAAAAAATTATCACTGCGTTCTAAAATTTTCACTACTCTTTAGTACATTTTTCACCGATATACGTAGCAAATTTCAAATAGATATATGCGTAAATAAGCCAATTTTGAGATTTTATGGTACACGTATATGGTATCGCCTTACAGCGCACGGATAATAATGTCAAAGTGTCTATAGCAATGTCACTTTCCTCTTTGCCAAAAAAAAAAAAGTTTTTTTTTTCTTTTATTGCTTACATTATCCATGCATGTCTAATAAAGCTAATTGTACATTTCTTTTTATTTTTATTTCCTTTTTATTTCCTTTCATTAGTCATTCCGAGAAAGATTTTAGAAAGAAAATGGTTTCAATTTCATTAATGAGATATTTGATTTGTATATCATAACCATATATAAAATCTGAATGACAGAACATTTTATTTGAAAAATCTTACAAACTGAATCTAATTGTACTGTAAGTCTAATCTTAAAAAATATCTAATACATGTTGTGTGTTTTGTTTTTTCAGTTATATAAGTACATGTATATTGAATATTTTTTTTATCATGAAATAAAATTTTGCGCTAGAGAATTCAGGACAATCGATTTGTGTTACGTGGAAGTTTGTAGAAGAGTCTAGTTCTAGAAGTTTAATCAACGTGAGTGTATTTCACTTTATTACATACTTAAGAAATAAGAAATACAAGTTTTTGCATATGCCATATACTTGGCGTCACAATACATGTAGGCGTATCAGCTTCCAGGGCTGATAAGGATCCTGGAGGACTGATACAGATTTATATCACACCCCTCATAGATTAAACCTTCAAGAGAAACAGTACTTGCGATAAAACACTCTTTCTGGTTCACATTTTTAAAATTTTGAATAACTGTTCTTATATATAATAAACTAGTCTGTGATTATTTATTTGTATTTGCTCAAGTAGAGGTGCGACGTATTTATTGCGCAATGTATGTAAAAACATAATAAAACAATAAGTTTGGCCGAATAAAGTCTGTTTTCATTCAAAGTTTCTCAAAAAAGTCCGACAAAGTGATTTAAAAAATTGTATAGATTTATAAGGGTGATAACAAAGAGAAGGAATTTTGAACATCATAGAAAGTCAACAATTGTTTGATGTTACAGAAATTTGATACTAGTACTTGCAAAATAAGCCCAAAGTATACACCAATCCATGAATAACATTTTTGTTGTTTGTAGCTTATATTCTTAAACTATATCTTATTTGAATATTTCTAGCAATTTACATGAACATATATTCAAATATTTAGTTTCTTTTGAAACTTTTATTCAAGATTAAAATTACAAGCATGGGCGTTAATCGGAAAATTCATTGATTATAAAATCATTGGAGCATGCAAAATTATGTGAAAAAATAATCGCCTTTCGAAAATAAAACATATATATTAAAAAATGTAACAATTCATTACACACTTTCACCTTTTTCCTGAAATACCTTTAGAATTAAAACGAATGAATTCGAATTAAAACCTACTGAGTAACTGCCAAAATCTTATTTATATTAAAAAAGTAAGTAGTTGAACTGAAATAAAAACGTTTAAGGAATGATTACGAAATTAGTGTAACCAATCTACATGCCCCTTAATTTAATTTTAACCTCGTTTAAAGTCAGCATTTCGTAAATTGGATGGCCGTTATATTGACCTCGTTAGCAAATACATCCTATCAATGGGTCGTATTTTGGCTGACATGTTTCATATCAATTGTTAGGCCTTTGTATTTGGACTACGGAATGTTCCGTCTTCCTGATCAATACATAGTGCTCACAGCGGATGTGACCAACCAACAGGGGATGCTTACTCCTATGCACCTGATCCCACCTCTGGAATTTCCAGGGCTCCATGTTTTATGCCCTATTTACAAATTTGTATTGTTTATAGATTTTTATGAGATCACTTACTGTATGTTATCCTCACCTTGTCATCCAGAATACAGATTAAGATACTCTAAATCTGTCTTTTCCTCCATATAGTCTGCATCTAGTTTTTACTCTTACTGGATGGATGTCTACAGATGACAAGACAATTGCTAAAAATCATGGCGCTAGGGCACCACAGTAAAATATCAAAATTTTACAAGAGAAATTTAATCTAAAAGTTATAACTTAAAATTTTTGAATGAAAATGGCGTTCTTCTACTAAAACCTCGTTCCCAGAGTTCCTCTTACAATTTATGCTGCAACCAAATGATCTTTCGGACGATGATTGGTGATGTTCTGTAGATGTTCAATAGGGTTACTGAATTTTCACCTAGGGGTCGAATGGGGGTCGAAAAACAACGTTTTTTCTTTAAAAAGTCCTAGTTCCAAGAACTTGTAGTTCATTTAACACAGTAGTCAAATTTTCTTTTGGACGATGATTGATGATGTCCTGTAGATGTGCAATAAAGCTTCCGAATTCTCATTTTAAACTAATGGGAGGAAAAACTTTCCACACATATTCATGAAAATTAATGGCAAGAGTCTTTCTCTTTTCCTTATTTAATAACAGAGGACACGAATTTTTTATAATTTCAGTTTCAGCTTTTACATCAAATATTTATTTTACAAATAACAAACTTGTGAAACGCAACTTTGCTGAAACATAACTCTTTGGGGGGGGGGGGTGTTTTTGGTTGTTTTTTTTTTCACGATGCTGAAGAAACACGTATTCATCTACTGTGCTTGTGTCCTTTTTCCTTTACTATACCGTCTAATTTAAAAAAAATTAACTTCAAAATACATGTGGTTTAACAATTTAACTCTCTACTCTGGAAATTAAGTTTTGATATAACAGATCTAATGAAACTGCTTTCATAACAATCATAATAATTCTGCTTGCAAAGTGAAAAATTGTAGCATAGTGGTAAGCCGTTCGCTTTGTGATCGGGAGGTCCGGGTTCGATTCTCCATCGCATCGTCGCGTCAAATCTAAGACGTAAAGGTTGTGACAGTTTCTTCGCCAAGCGCTCGGCACTAGAAGTGAATATCTCGGTTCTTTTGGATGAAACCTTGGAAACCGAGGTCCTGTGTCACGGTGGCCGTTGGCACGATAAAGAACCCTCACTGCTCAATGGCCCCGAGTAAAGGTCTAAATTAGAAGCCCTTCACCGGCATATGGAGACGTCTTTATATGAGTGAAAAATTCTCGAATGGGATGAAAACAACATACATACAATCAATCAACCCAAACTGTATAACATTGTGTCAGTAAAAATCGTCTGTATCGACAAGTATACTTGTGTATTTAACTGAACTTTAGCTGAGATATAACATTGATGTTACCTACAAATTTTTGGGGGTTTTTTTTTTATTAAATGCAAATAGATAAAGAAGATGCAATGACCAACTAATAAGGTATTTTTTTTTTAATTTTTATGCAGTTAAAATCATCTTTCCTTAATTTGTGTTTGTGATTAAATGCAATTTGTAGAAAAATGATATTGATTTCCTCGTTTAAGTAAATTTTTTACAAGCTGTACTTACATGTGCAACATAAAATCTTGAATTTTCAGCCGTCTTTTAAAAGTATTCCATTTATAAAATAATGTCCTTAATAAACACTTTCGCTGTAAAAAAACAACTTTATAAACAATAAAAATACACTATCGGTTATCCACAAAGGAGATTGAGAAGTCAAGATCATTATTTTAAGAAGAGCTTATTTTCTAATGTAACATTCCTATAATGAAAAAAAGTACATTGTCTGTTATGAACAAGAAAAACTAAATCTCTAGCTATAAAACATTGTCATTTGTATAAGATGTTTTTAAAAATGAAGATTATATTTGTTACCTTGCTCAGTAGAATGTTATATATGCATTCAAAATACCTTGATTTATCAATTTTGATAGTTATTCCAAGGAATGTTTGAAGCAATATAATACAAAACGTTACATACTTATTAGTGTTTTCAAATTGGACGATTTTTAGACACCGGTTACTCTCATACTTTTTCGATCGAGTACCCGGTTTCTCGGATGGTTTTTTATCAAACCTCTCAAAAACCTCTTTGCGAGAAATATTTGATAGTCTTTAATAAACACGTTATCAGTATGTAATGGAAAAAAGACAAAAGCACTGCATGTGAACTTTATTTTCAATAGCGAACACACATATTCTAAATAAATTTATCTGGAATGACTTGAACAATGGCAGTTTGTTTTTGTTCAAGAAATGCCTCGAAAGTTGATTTAAAATTTAAAAACGGCTTTCAATTAAAATATATCAATGTTTATGATCACGTCTGAGGTAGCATCTTGTTTGACGATATTGACGAGAGATTTTATTATTTGCACGTGTGATGCGCCCTTTTGGTTGCACTGTCCGTGAGTTGAGACCTGTGAAGACTGACCACAGAGTGAATACGGTTGCAGGGAATTAATTTCACGAAAATAAAACCAAGTTGATGTGACTGACCTACAAAAAATCAAAATGGCTGCGATGTGTACCTTTTGAAAATTATGTAGGGGGTTGGGTCTAATATGTAAAGTCACGTGCCTGTGTTATTTACACTGTAAAATTTAATTGTCTATATATCAAATTAACCGAGTTGCAGTTTTACAAATATATACTCGCATTGTTGGACGGTAAACCGGGTACTCGTTAACAACTCTAACACTTAAATGAAATATGAAGATAACGAACAGAATTCAAACTCGAAAGTCCAATGAAACGATACAAATTTGGAGCAGCGTGTGCGCCTTTTCATGATCGGGAAACAAAAACCGGAAAAATCCGTAGACATTTCAGTGTATAAATAATGGCCTACCAATTAGTATGAAAAACGTCAGTCAGCATTTGACTCAATGATAGGTAGTATGTGCTGACAAGGTCATTGTATCGACCGAAAAACTTGCGAAAATATGACTTCAAACGAGGCTGTTGATATCCTTGTTTCGTCAACTTGTTTGTCAAAAGCTTGCCTCGTTTAGAAATTGTTCATCCGTAGAGCATGCTCTTGCGTATCGAATCAACTGAGAGACATAAACCCCATATACAGGTGATAAGGGTATATTGCTACACAAGTAAGAGAAGTTGACAATTGAAAAGTTGAAGTCATCATGTTAATCATAAAGCTTTGTTGTTAGGTTACCATTAACGTCTCTTTCTAGTAAAATATTTAAATATGAAACAGATGTGTCAGAATCTGTGGTATCTTTTTTTCAAGCTCACTGGGATATATCGAATCGACTTATGAATGAAAGTAACTTAATTGACAATACGTCGTCGATATATCGAAATGTCGAGTTGAAGGCCACAGCAAGTGTTTTCTTCTTCTCATGTAGAAGCTTCATATTCTGCTTCATATGAAAACAAAACGAGTCTGCTAATAAGGGGGCGCAATTGATACCCAAGGTAATCCCAACAGATTGTTGGAAGACCTGTCTCCAAAAACAACATAAATATTGTCAATCAGAAACTCAAGCATATTTTTAATATCAACTTCAGAGTACTTGTGTGTACAATCAGAGTGCTTTTTAACAAAATAATTTTGTAAATGACCAATGACAAGGTAAGTATATTTACGAGTTCCATTTTTATTGAAAAAGCAGCTGTCTATGGTGTCAAAAAGCCTGGACTTCAATTTATCGTGGGAAATGTTTGTATAAAATGTTGAAAATTCGTACGTTTTGATGCTACATTGATATGAGTTAAATGCTATACAAAGTACTTTTACTTCTAAATAAAAGAAATTGAAACTTTAAAAAACGTTAAAAGTTTATGTCTCCTATCTCAACGGTAAAATATGACTTATAAAACGTTGAATTATTATACTTTTTGTTATTTCTATGCAAAAATTTTGTAATTCTTATTCTAAAACATATCTTTCCCCTTCGATAAAATGCTATTCCTATTCGATAAATTGTTATTCTTTTGCGAAAAATGTGTTTTCTATTCGAAAATCTATCACTCCTTTTCGATAATTTTTTTTCCCTATTTAAAAAAAAGTGATTCCTATTTGTTATTCCTAGCTGATTCGTAGTCGATAATTTTGTCATTCTTTTTCGATAAATTTGGTCATTCTTGTTCGATACTGAAATGATTTATATTCGATAAACACGTTATTCCTATTGAAAAACATAATTTCTCAGAATGCAATTATTGAATAAGAAAACATCGCAAAGGAATGATAACATCGAATAAGAATAACAATAATATTGAATAGGAATCGTATGTTTTCAAATATAAATGATATATTTTGGAATATGAATCATATTTCTTTCAATAGGAATGACAATTTATCGAATAGAAATGACAAATTATCGAATAGGAATCATATTTTTTTTCGAATTGGAATAACAACTTATAGGAATAACATTTTATCAAATAGGAATTATGATATGTTTAAGAAAAAGAATAATAAATTCTTTGAATAAGAATAACAAAAAAGTATAATAATGCAACGTTTTACACGCCATAGGTAAAAGGAAATTTTGTGACATAAATGGTATTTATTTTTTTTTTAAAACTATTTAATTCACATATTTTCTTTTTTATTCTGATTTCTTGGATATATACATTCAACCACACTCTCTGGAAAAATTTCTTTGAAGTACCTTGGAAATCCAAATGTAATATTTTTGATGAAATACGTGTATGTGGAAATAACGAACAGTATTCGAGCTCAAAGTCCATAAAACATTGCAAAAAAGGAGCAGAGCAAACACGGACCTCTAAGACATCAAAGGTAGGATCAGGTGCCATGGAGGAGTAAGCATCCCCTGCCGACCGGTCACACCCGCCGTGTGCTCCTTGTCATGATCTGGAAATAACGGAAAAATTCGTCGACAATTCAGTGTGTAAATAATGGCCTAACAATTAGTATGAAAAAAGTCAGTCAGCATTTGACTTAATGATAGATTGTATTTGCTGACAAGGTCATTGTATCGACCATAGAACTTACGAAATGATGACATTAAACGACACTGCTGATATTCTTGTTTCACCAACTTGTTTCTCAGTAACTTGCCTCGTTTTAGAAACTGTTCATACGTAGAGCATGCTCTGGCGTATCGAATTAACTGAGAGATATAAACCCCGTATGCAGATGATAATGGTATGTTGCTGCATAAGTAAGGGAAGTTGACGATTGAAAAGTTAAAGTCATCACGTTTATCATAAAGCTTTGTTGTTAGATTACCATTAACGTCTTTTTCTAATAAAAATGACAATACGTCGTCGATATATCGAAATGTCGAGTTGAAGGCCACAGCAAGTGTTTTCTTCTTTCCACGTAAAAGATTTTGAACGAATTCTGCTTCATATGAATACAAAAATAGGTCTGCTAATGACGGGGCGCAATTGGTACCCTTGGGAATTCCAATAGATTGTTGGAAGATCTGGTCTCCAAAAACCACATAGATATTGTCAATCAGAAACTCGAGCATTTTTAATGTCAACTTCAGGGAACTTGTGTGTAAAATCAGATTGTTTTTAACAAAGAATTTTTGCAAATGACCAATGAAAAGGTAAGTAAATTTACGAGTTCCATTTTTTATTGAAATTGCAGCTGTCAACGAAGTCAGAAAGTCTGGACTTCAATTTATCGTGGAGAATATTTGTATATAAAGTTGAAAAGTCGTTAGTTTTTATGTTGTTGATTTTGGTAAAATTTTGTGATATTAGATGATACAGATCTAGAATATACGTCTTTAACATTATCGAAAGAAATTTAACTGCCATGTTCACGCTGACCCCAAATAAATTACATATAAATATATATAGAGATCATATTTCAAGATCAGTATGTCATTTGATAAAGTTTAAGTGTCCTGCTTGAGACAAACCAAATTATGACATACTGATCAGGTCATAAATAAGATTTCTTTTATCATCTTCTCTAAATCACTGAATTATATTCGTGAGGTCAGATTATAACCTAAAGTTAGATTCTTATTTGAAAATCTTTTTGTTGCCTTGTTTCCGATTTTTTATTTAGAACATTAAAGCCAGGGTTGAATTCTTTCAAAATTTCTGACCGGGGATGACTTAAACATTGCAATACCAATTTGTCTTGGGAGGGAGTATAATGTTTAAAATTTGAAATGACTATAACGTTCAAAGTATTAAATGTGAATACATTTATCTTTCTAACAGCTGTTATCACCGAAAAAAATTATATATTGTCTTAGGTACACAATGGAAGAAAATGAGGAATGCACGAATTGTGACGAAGGCAGCGCTGATTATCAATGTAACACCTGTCAGGTAAGTCTCTGTAAAACCTGCAGAGATCGACAAAAACGAAAAAAGGGGATAAGCAACCATGACATAGTCAAGAATAGTTCATGTAAAATTCACACCAATAAAGTGTACACTTCCTGCTGGAGGCCTGACAAGTACCCGTATGTATGATGTGTGTGAGAGAGTCCCATTTTGGACACGAACTAACTGATATGGACTCAAGTTTTCAAATCAAGAATGGAAGAAAGTCTGGCCATTTTAGGTTGTTTAAAAGATAAATTAACCAAAAGTACAAAAACTAGCTTAAAAATTGTTGAAGAACATAAGAAATGTGTAACGAAATTTCCAAAATACGATCGAAATCAATTCCAGAGCAAAAGCTATTAAAGATTCTTTGGATATCATCGCTTTAATTAGCTATATAGCTTTATGAAGCTATTCAGAATAGCTTGATAAATAGATCTTCATGAGAATACAGAAAAACATGTCCGCCATTAAATGTTCCTTGATGTCCGAATCACAAACGAAAAGGAGACTATGCCGGATTTCACATAAAATAAAGAACATCTCAAAATATGAAGATATCGAATCAACAGAGCAGCCAGCTGAGTTCATCATGACTCAAAAAAGAAAAAAAAGTGGATGCCATGAAAAAATGATGGACATTCCGAGACTATCGCAACCTTTCCTGCCAAGATATGAGCCGCATGTCCTCAAAAAATGATATTGAAAGCTTATTATCAAGAATACTTTGCTCAGGCATAGTATGTCGAGCAAAATCTCCAACAACCCTGTAAACTGAAAGATCTTCAGCAAGCATTATAAGTGGACGATCTCCAAGAAGTCTGACAACTGAACGATTTCTGCAAAGGGTGACAATTTGATAGTCTTCATGAAGTGCTATAAGTGAACGATCTCCAGTGACTATATCAAATGAACGAATTCTAGATACCACACACAAAAAAATAAACAATCTCTAACAAATTTGACAACCAAACGATCTCCAGAAAGGATAAAAGCTGAACGATCTTCAGAGAGGGTGACAACTGAACGATCTTCAGAAAGCGTGACAACTAAACAATCTTTTACTCCACTGAAAGAAGTATTAAACGTCTTGGACGAGAATTTAGAAAAGAACCGTTCGGCTTTACCTGCAGGAGTCAAAGACATTTACCATACATCCACTCTGGGTGACAACAAGTTCTGTGTTCAGTAACAATGCAGGTGATATTCTGACTGATCTCAGTGGTCAAGAATTTGAGAAAATTCAAACGTCTAAGGGGACCGGTTACCATGCAGTTATGAAAACTAGGGATTTTATCTTTGCTGATAAAGAAGACGGTCGTTTAAAAACAGTTGGACTGAATATAACACTTGATCCCTTGATCGAAACTTATAGAAACAAAGATGAAACCTTTAAGCGTTTCTGTAAGCTCACTGAATAACAGTATACTAGTTGGAACGAAACAAGGACATGAAGCACAGGTGGTAAGATTTAACGACGATGGGGAAATTATCAATCATATTCAGTAATAAGAGTAAGCGTGAGTCTCTGTATAAGTATCCACATTATATCACAGAAAACAAGAATGGAGATATTTGTGTTTCCGATTATGATACCAAAGCCGTGGTCGTGGTAGATAATGTCGGTAGCCATCGTTTTACTTACACGGGAAATCCTAAAGGAACCTTGGGATATCCTTTCGGAATATGTTCTGATATCCATGGACGTATTCTGTTTTGTGACTCTATCAATTACAAAATCCAAATAATTGACCAAAATGGCACCTTCCTGTAGTATACCCAAACAAGAGGTATTGGTAAGCCCCTTGCTATCTGTATGGATGGAAATCAAGACATTTGGTTGGGAGTTCAAGAAAGAAATTGTATTATGCAGTACACAGATAAAGTGGAAAATTTTAGTTCCTAAAGAAATATGACATTTGAAGAACTGCCGACAATAACACTTGTCTAAGTCAAGATGTTCCTTTCCTGTTAAAAAAAAAATCACTGGTGAATATACTGGTTTCATTTCTATCACTCGCGTTTGTGTTTATAATTTAGGTAGTGTGTGCTTTCTCTAGTTTTCTAAACGCCAATAATGATTAGTCATCTTTTTGGGGATATATTTTGTTCTCTCATCCAAAATTATGCTCAATTTATTCTACACGTAAATACGATTGACTACACAATTTTAGTTCTAGTTTCGGACTCTTTACGTCTTCTCGTAAGGTATTTTCCAAATACCATCTAACATTTGATCACTTGTACGCAACCATTAAGGAAGACCCATTATTTCATTGTGAAAATAATTGTCTCTTCTTTTTTACTCATGTATTGCATGGAACTCTGCATTTACTATTTTCTGTGAAAAATAAACATATCGGAAATAAAGTTTAAAATATAGCAGTAAATAAAGTACTTAAAATACAAAATATAAACTCAAGTGCTTAAAAATAAAGATTAAATTTACATGAAAAGGCTTCCATGCATGATTATGCTGTACCCCAAAAGAACATAACTTTTTATTTCAAATACGTATGATGAAAACGTTCTAAAAGTTCTCTTATCAATATTCATAGTTATTTGTAAAGATATGTTACATAAAGTTTTAAAGTATGTATTGAATATTATATTAATTGTATTTACATGTATTTATTAAATGTATACACGCAGATACTTTGTAAGTTTGTTCAAACCGGGCCTTGGCTAGTTATGTAAATATCTCTTTGCTTTGACGTGTCATATTTTGTTACTTTTTTTTCCTCATGAAGTTATGATTTTTTATATGATTAGATGCCTATTCGATTCAATTCTGGAGGGACAAGACACCATCACATTAAACAAAATCAGAGCTTATCTCATACCTCTGTCTGATCCTTTTTGTGTGTATTTTCTTACGCACTAGTATAATGTTATTTCAGTAAATGACATCATCTCTTTGAATATGTTATATGTTTTAGTCAATTTAAAAAGTCAAACTAGACAAAATCTAGTTGTTGTGAGCCTGTCTTGGATTAGCAGACAAGATAATATTTTTTGCAGAAGGGAGCAGTGAATGTTAGTTTATACATCTTAGACATAGATTAGATCCATGACGTTAATGGTATTCCTTGTAGAAGGAATTTTTTTGTGTGATTTATAGCGATTTGTGTTGTTCAAAACCACTGTCGTACAAATATAGCTAATTGTACTGGTACATTTAGAAATTTAAAAATGCCTATGCTATAAACATATCTAAAACTCTTTTTTTTTAACATGTGATAAAATTGTACAAAGAAATAACGGCTTATCTTTCTTTATCCAGTACATGCCAAAGAGAATGACAATTAAAACCATAACAGGGATAAACAAAAAATGTACATAAGGTATGTCAGTCCTGATGTAAGTTATATCAAGGATTTACAAGGAGTATATTTTAGATAAATACTCATATAGCATGACTCAAAATTGTAAGAATGGGGTCAATGTATATTTTACTAAGCGACAGTACAATTAATTTGACCTTCTTACACTCAAATGGTAACATTTAGGTTCATCGTCTTAACTCTAGTATATTTCACCAGATGTAATCATGGCAATGAAGAAAATTATTTTTTGTGAAATAGTTTGAAAAATAAATTCTGCAAATTAATGCGCGTTAATAATTCTTGACCTTTTTGCACTAGAAAATATCAGATTTGATGTGTGTGTGTTTTTTTTAAATCTAAATAGGCATAAAATATTTTCATGTATCAAGCTTTTAATGAGTTTAGTGCAGATTGGTTGGAAATGTCATGTAAAATTATGAAAGAAAAAGTTGGGCCAGTGATATAAATTTTGAGATAATGCTCAAAATATACAATTTTCAAGCAAAAAACAATATAAATTTTATCTTTACTTCTTCGATATATCTTCGTGATCGGGAGGTCGTGAGTTCGAATCTCGGCGGCGACTGACCTAAGTCGACAAAAAATGGGTAGCAACTGTAACTTCGCCATGCGCTTGGCACTTTGAAGTGAAAGTTGCGGGTCCTTCGGGTGAGACCTTAAAAACCGAGGCCCCGTGTCACGGCAGGCGTTGGCACGATAAAGACCCCTCACTGCTCAATGGCCCTAAGTGCCGAGGAAAGGTCAAAATTTGAAGCCCTTCACCGGTACATGGTGACGTCTCTATATGAGTGAAAAATTCTCGAATGGGACGTTAAACAACATACAATCAATCAATCAATATAACTTAATTTCTTTGCAGAGTCTGTTGAGTAAAATGTGTTCTAAAATATACCTATATTTAATATTCCTAGCATATAATAACGAAATACATTCTCTGAGTAAATTTATGTAGGACTAAAGATCCAAGATATCAATATGAGGCACCGTTTTGGTACTTACTGCCAAAAAGTGAAATCACCTATTCGAATAGGTGATATCACCTATTCAGTTGGTGATATCACCTATTCGAATAAGTGATATCATCAATTTCACTTTGAGAGGGCACAACCATACACTTTCAGTTAGGGGGGGGGGGGGGAGACTATCAACCACCAAAATTCGTTGACAAGCAAAATTATAAAAAAAAAAAAAGGGTCATCAGACGTTATTATTGAGGGGGCACAAGCATGTAGTAGAAATGTTTTCTATAGTATTATATAGGTCGGCAAAATTATTAGGGGGGGGGGGGCACGCCCCCCCCCCCCCCCTGTTCCTACGGCCATGTACTCAGCTTCTGAATAGGTAATATCACCAAATCAAATCAAATAGGTGATATTACTTATTCGAATAGGTGATATCACCTAATCATTTTGATATCACCTATTCAAATTATTTATGAAATAACAACTGCTCCCAAAGACTATAGTCTTAAGTCTCATTTACTTTTACTTTCGTTTTATAACTTAGCGTTCTTGGAGACAATGGATTACAGCTTCGCATTTAGTTTTAAGCACCCCAGTTGAACTTGTAGTTTGTTTGCTCACAAAAATATTAATTACACTTACGTATCATGTATACTATAGGAAAAATCGTGAAAAACGCATAAGAACTGTTCCATACAGAAAATGCCCTTTGTAAAGAGAGAAAGGTATGCCACTCTGTTGTACCCCAGCTGGGTATAGTTTATGAAATTTATATAACTTAAAAGGGATCGATAAAATAAGGCATTTAAAATGTATCGGAATAAAATGCAGGGGAAAACTGGGCAGCTCGAACTTGCTTGGTTCCATGGCAATCTAGATAGTCTGGAGGAAGGGAGCATTCATTATTTATTGTTGTAAGAAATGCAAAAAGGTGATATCACCTATTCGAATTGGTGATATCACTAATTCAAATTGAATAGGTGATATGACCTATTCGAATAGGTGATATCACTTATTCGATTATGTAATATCACCTATTCAGCACGAATAGGTGATATCACCTATTCGAATAGGTGATATCACCTATTCATTTTCAATAGATGATATCACCAATTCGAAAAGGTAATATCACCTATTCGAATAAGTTATATCACCAATTCGAATAGGTGATATCACCTATTTAATTTGAATGAGGGATATCACTTAATCGAATAGGTGATATCACCTATTCGAATACGTGATATCACCTATTCGAATAGATGACATTACTAAATGGTAATAAATACCAAAATGGCGCCTCATATATCTAGTTTAACAAATGTGTAGATTTGAAGAATTTTCTTCTAGATATCCTTCCACCACAAGAAATAGTCCCCCATAAATTTTGTTTCTATATGATTCTGTGAGCAGTTTTTAAATTGGATATTGTATAATTTGCATTGTTTGATTCAAATATGTTATAAAAATTGTATTGCAATAAATAGTTTTGAAGTTAAGCTTGCGCGGATTTAGAGGGTTGTCGGGGCGGGGGGGGGGGGTGTCCGGACCCCCAGGAATTGCAGAATTACTAAAAGAATATACTAAAGGAAATAAAAAATAACTTTTGACCCCCTCCCCCCTAGAAAACGTGGACCCCACCATCACCACCACGAAATAATAGATGTTTTCAAGTTCTGGAAATGGATTTAACGGGGTTTTTTTTGTTGTTTGTTTGTTTGTTTTTTTTTTTGTTGTTGTTGTTGTTGTTTTTGTTGTTTTGTTTTATTGTTTTTTTTTTCTGGATAGGGAAAGGAATTTAGGGTTTTTTGTTTCTTTTTTTATTTTTCTTGTCAAGAAATTTTTGGGTTGGAATTTTTTTTTGGGGGGGGGGGGGGCTGGGGTGGGCCCCCGGGAAAAATTTCCTGGATCCGCGCACGTTAAGGACATACGTAACGTAGTTTGAAACATTATTTCTTATTCCCAGTAAGCTTGGAACATTTTATTTTCTTATTCTATGTAAGTTTGGACATTATTTTCATATTCCTTGTATATTTCCAATAATTGAAGGACCTTTGTGGGATTTTTTTATGCCTGTAAAGCTGTACACCTTTCCTGGATCAATTTTTGGGAAATACCAGCTAAAACTATTTTTGTTATTTGATATCTTTTCAAAACTCCTGGTAATGTATGGTGATATTTTGTCTAAGAACATCTCATGGTATAATAATTTTAAATCAAGAATATCTCGTAAATTTATCAGTGGGAAAAGTACATGTCATATTGTAAAGTGGAAGTACTTGTAAGTTGTTCATGTCCTTTACTGTTGACACACGGATCAACAAACAAATTCACTAATTAATATGACCCCACGACTATCTTAGTCTACAGTCTATATCCACATACAGAAATTGCAGAAATTGGTGAAATTCTATCTTTCAAAATCGTTCACTCTTTTTGTCATTTGACAAAAGATGATGTTATGTTAGTCACAAAAAATGTATGATAGCATATTAAGTTAGGCTTATCTGATTTCTTGAATACTAATATTTTATTGTCTCTGCTTGTATAAAAAAAATATCCACAAAAAATGAACTTTTTAAGCAAATTGTTTTCTATTACCTGTACATGTACTTCTACAGTAAGTAAGTAAAATAGTTACATGTAGTAAGTAAACAAACAGAACACCTAAGACAAGTTTATTTCCAATTATCATGTTTTCCAAAAAATATTTTTACAAAGCAATAAAGTGAAAATAATGGCCAGGCAAACTAATGAAGAAATCAAGTTAACTCATGAATTAGAGCAATTTAAAGAAAAACACAATGAGAAATACTTGTTACACATCATCTCTTGGTCTGGACAATTTCTGTCTACGGGAGAGTTGAGAAGGATGAGTCGATTTCACTTAGTGTGCCTAAAATATGTTCAAATGTACTTATTTTCACACATATATGGGTCTTTATTCATTTTCATTATTGATTTCAGGCACGTATTTCGATTTGAATTCGATAAACCTTATCTATATAGTACAAGTCCTTTTTACAAGCATTTACCTTATAATGCATAAAGTTATCAGTTTTTCATTTTTAACAAAAGATTGGAAAGTGCACGCTTTAACCCTAATTAACCTGAATACTATTTCCTTAACATAGTAATAAATCTGTACTTTGTAATTCTTACTTAATCATCGCAATTTTGAAAATGGTCATGGGTGTATGGTGCATATTTAATACATACGTTAAAAAATAGGATGGGATCTTTTTTTTTCAATAATTTGATGATTAATTCCGTTACGTGAATAATGTCTTTTATTTTAATATCTTTGAAATACATGTGTACTTAATTTGCAGGATTAAAAATTATATGCTGTGGTTAGAGAGTTAATTATGAACATCGTAAAAGAAGAGTTCTATTTTTTGTTTAGAGAGAAATATATAAATATTAAACTTTCGAAAGATATATGGAAATTACTCACAATATTCATTGATTGATTTCATAAAGATTTTCCCCCCAAATATTTAACTTAAGCACATTCTCGGGGAGATATTGAATGTCACTTATTTGTAAATGATTTTAGAAACACACAAATATACGATCAAAAATAGATATAGATACAAATAAACAAAGTATCAAATTCCAAAAATTATTATATTCTCTGAAAATTCATGTAATAATTATAGCAATGTATCATCCATGTATAAAAAATTTATATCTACATTCACATTAAGAGAGTTATATGGATTGATTGTATGTTGTTTTATGTCCCGTTCGAAAATTTTTCCCTCATACAGACACGTCACTACATACCGGTGAAGGGCTTCAAATTTAGACCTTTACTCGGCACTCAGGGCCATTGAGCAGTGAAGGTGCCAAAGCCTACCGTACCACGGGGCCTCGGTTTAAGGTCTCATCAGAAGAACCTGCAACTTTCATTTCAATATGCCGAGCGCTTGGCGAAGGAATAGTTGCTACCTATTCTTTGGCGAATTAGGTCAGTCGCGGCCGTGATTCGAATACACGACCTTTCGATCAAGGAGCGAGCTTTTGGAAAGGATGGAGATGGGTACAGATCCAACATTGGTTCCAGGACAGGCAACAGTGGACAGGCCTTTTGTGTAAACAAAGCCTCCATTCGCAGACAGAGTAGCATTTTCTGCCTTTGTGTATACACACGAGACCGATATATCAAAAGACCACACAATTAAATTCGACAGCATAGTGACAAATGTTGTAAATTATTATAATCCACATAATTCCGGAACATTCACTGCTCCACACCATATGTGTATGTATTTACATGGAAACTTTACTGTCATACCGGCGGTTATATTTATTTCTAGGTTGTCGCTAATTCTAATGCTGTTGCGGCCATGCTCACAACGGGCCAGGGCACAACAAATCTTAGAACTACAACAGGAGGTAGAGGTCAATCAAGGTGACGTGGTGTTTGTCCGCACTCATCCTACCAACACCCATATTGGAAATCTCTATAGTCATTTCGATTATAGGTCGTCGTTTAATGGATGGAAGATTTACTAAATAAAACATACCAAAAATAATAATATTAATAATCACTACGTCTAAGAGATATTAGAATATTTCCCATAAGAAAGAATAACACAAAATAATTATACGAGTATCTTTTTATTTTTAGAAATAATAGTAGATAAAAACCCTTTTGAAATTTTATCAAAAGAAAGTGGATAGATACATAAATTTCATGTAGACATATTTATTTATTTTAATGGTAGAATCCAACTTGAAAATTAAACAGTTTTTCCTAAATTAATGTTAGCTTTTCAAATTTTAATATTGGCTTTTTAACTTTAAACTTGGAATAACATACCTTAATCGTAGCTTTTCCTAAGGAAGCTTATTAGTGAAACGTTGTTATTATTTCCCCTTAAATTTCATCTTAATTTTGGTTTTTCCAACTTTAATTTTGGCTTTTCCACCACTAAAGTTTAAAATTTTAACTGTTTGCGATAGCAAACGGCCCTGATTTACACTGGTGTGAATTTAGAATTCTTCTGTAAGACTGTAACAGCGAGCTGGTCAGAGAAATCAACATACAGCATCCTTAGGATGGCAATAAGCTTTGCAAGTATGTCATAGTGGTTCAGGATCTTCAATAGAGCTGGTCGATTGATACTATCAAAGGCCTTTGTTAGGTCAAGTTCACATAAAAACGAAGTACGCTCCACTATGAGGTAAATATTTGATTATAACACGATCTGCCTTTCTTAAATCCTTCTTGCTCCTTCCTTATTAGGGGATTCACTATGGCTGAGATTCTGTTCAGAACTTTTGTTCAGAACTTAGAACTTTGCTGATGACAGATAGCAACATACATGTTATGCATGTTTTGCCCCTCCGGTTGCTGCAATCCATTAAATATCCCGTCTTGGCAGCATTACAATTGTGATGGCAACTTCTCTGTTTCCAATTTCTTTGTAGGTAAATCTGGTGTTAGGTATCACTGTCATCAGACAATCTAGCATTATACTAAGAAAGACCAAAAAAATCTCCTTGCAATCTAATACTCAATAGACTGAATGAATGACAATTCAGTACAAGTAAATGAATTTCATGTATATTGTCATGTAGAAAAGGAAAATTCGTAAAGTCATTTTTAATGATGAGAAATGGCTGTGGGTCTCTATTTACTTGAATACTTTTTTTACACAAAGAGGACAATATATGAACGACTTTGCAATCATACTGTATTACAAATGCACTATTAAGAATTAGACCTTTATCTTACACAATGCTTATCATTATAATAGAAATATTGCACTGTCTTTCTTGTGATAACAGATTTAGATAGATTCAAAATGGTTTTTAGAGTGTTATTCCTAGTTTTCCTGGTTAAAACATCGTCTGCGAAAACATGCGAAGAAAGACTTGATCACGTAGAAAATCTTCTGGATAGCCTCATGTTGAGAATGGAAGACAAGAACGACGCAGAAGACAAAGTAGGAAGCAGATTACAGAGATATTTTGAAATGCAGATCCAAAAAGAAAAGCAAAAATTGGAAAGAAGAGTTTTACAACTAGAAGGGAAATTATATAGCTCTAACATAGAAATGGAGAGCGTTACGGCTAGAGTTTCGGAATTACTGTTAACAAACCGGCAACTAAATGCAAGAATAACAGCTATGGAAAATAAACGTGAGGTTTCTGAGACAAAAAAGGACATAAATGCAATAGTTGACAAAAATTTCAAGAAGTCTACAAAATCCTCAGTTCTTTCTAAAGGAAACTCAGTCCAAGTCTCTTCACTAGATTCAACTGCAAAGAGCGAAAAATTCGTGAAAGCACAACAGAATCTTTCAATAACCGAGAATACAAACCAACCAACAAAACTCAAGCTTTCTCACAAACCAAATCAGATACAAAAATTAGCTATGGCGAAACGTCTTTTGACAGGTGAGTACAATCAGAACTTCTAGATATGATAAATTCAAAACATGTTACTTAACGTTTCCTTCAAATGATTTGTTCACATTCCTTTTCTTTGAATATCGTTTAGATTGGCATATGCATTTTCAACAAAATTGTTTAGGAGATACTGAAATATACGTGTCCATCAGTCTGTCTATTCTACGAAAGCCTATTAGCCTACTAGGATCAATCTATGGGTTGAAAAAAATAAAAGGCGTTATAGCAGGGTCGCTTTCCGTCATATATACAACTCTAACAATTTTACCAGGCTACCGAGTTTTCTAGAGTGTTCCAATGTCATTTGTGGTTACTTCTCTAGTTTTGTTAACTCTGAAAATCCAAGGGGGAACCCCCTTGACCCACCTCTAGATCAGCGATGGAGTGACTGTTTCAGAGCTGCTTTAGGTAACATAGCACGCTTATGTGATTTTTGTTCGTTTAGTTAAAGTAAAGGTCCGTTTCAGGCTCAGTTTAAGTCATCCAAACCATAAAAGAACAGATAATGTCCCTACATGCTTCGGATGCAATTGACCTACATTTTATGCGTCATGACTCTAGATAAAGACTATTTTGCATCACCTTTCAGGTGTCCACACAACAAAGCCTCCATTCGCAGACGGAGTAGCATTCTCTGCCTTTGTGTCTATATACGAGACTGAAATATCAAAAGACCACACAATTAAATTCGATATCATAGTGTCAAACATTGGCAATCACTATAATCTACATTCCGGAATATTCACTTCTCCACAGCATGGTGTGTATGTGTTTACATGGAACCTTTACTGTCGTGCGGGTGGCTATATTTTTTCTCAAATCCTAGTCAACTCTAATGCAGTTGGGGGCATGTTGACATCGAGCAATGGCGCAACAAGTTTCAGAACTACGACAGGAGTCGTGGTGATGGAGGTAAATCAAGGTGACGTGGTGTTTGTTCGCATTCATCCTTCTGAAACCCAAAGTGGAAATCTCTTTAGTCATCCCGATTATAGGTCGTCGTTCAATGGATGGAAGATATATTAAAGCATGGAAAAATTGCCATTAAAAAAATAAATCATGAAAATAAAGATCATGATGTTAAAATAAAACTGTTTAGAGTATAAACATTAATATCTTCACAAGTAGATAAAAGACCTTCCAAAACAATAAGGAAAGTTAGAAGAAAGAGGAAACAAAGATTATAAAGTATATTTAGATACATGTTCTGTAAATTTTAAACTTTTTTTATTTTCTTGCATTTGAACATACATTAACCAATATTAAGAAAATGACTCATTATTTGTTTTTAAGACTGGAGTGGGTGTTTGCTTGTAGGAGGTAAAGGGGGGTAAGAGTATCTGCATGTATGTACTAAGCAACCTGGCGCTGAAAGGTAAAAATACTTGACCCATGTTTGAATCAAATTGGAGATTTTGGAAGTTAAGCAACCTCTATTTGAAATATCGTTTCCAGGAATTTGCATAGATATTTTACTCAACATCATACGGGTACATGAAATATAGAGATAACGAACAGTAATCAAGTCGAAGTCCATTGAAACAATACAAATCGAGAGCAGAGCAAACACGGACCTCTAAAGAACATCAGTGGGGGGATCAGGTGCCATGGAGGAGTAAGCATCCCCTCATCTCTTTCCATTAAGAAGAAACTGATTTGGACTTTAATAACTGTATGTGATATACCTTATGCAATAGATAATAGACAATGATTTTGATGTTATTAGAAATCAGAAGGATTAAAAAAATGTAGATCCTTAGCCATAACTGTAACTTTATAACTATTATTGTCTGTTATTTTACATAGCATTTCCTAATAAAAAATATGTTCCCGATCAGCTTTTTTACATATACTGAACGGACAAAGTTTTGTAGGAGGCATTTATGAGGCGCCGTTTTGGTATTTACTGCCATTAAGTGATATCACCTATTCAAATAGGTGATATCACCTATACAATTGGAGATATCACTTATTCGAATAAGTGATATCACCTATTCAGTTTCTGAATTGGTGATATCACTTATTTGAATAGGTGATATCACTTACTCGAATGATAGCACCTATGCATATTATTTATGAAATAACAACTGCTCTCAAGACTATAGGGTTAGTTTTGTCCCATGAATAAAAAACATTCTCCTTATTCTTCTTTTTCTTTTTTAGTGCTATATCGAAACTTAGCTTTCAGGGTTCAACATAAAATGAGAGTTGATCAGAAGGTAGTACACTTCATTCAGTTCTATGGAATATATCAGCTGCCTTATATAAATAGGATTTAATTCATCATGTGATGGATGATATTTGTCATTACATGCTTATACTTAGATTATTTATCTGTATATGCTGATACTTATTCATTGTATGCTGATTTGTTAGAACAAATATGCATATATTTTCATATTATAGTTTGGTGGCATTTTAATGTGTCATTTTAAATTTATGGTATTTTGGTGATTTTTTAAAAACATAATTCAAGACAGGGATTAATTTCAATGCTTGTGGATAACCTGCTGCGTGTATTGGAGGAACTCTGGTTACAACATGCTTGTGAAATGTTTCTAAGCTGTTTCCTAAGGAATATTAAGTCCTTTCTATTTCAAATAGAGCCGAGATTTTGAAACTTAAAATCGAATGTAAGTACGATGGATCTCAACCAAACCGAAATCAGGTGATGGGGAACCATCTAAGCTTAACATTCGATATTCTCCTTAATAGAATTAGCTTGAAATGAAATGAAAAATTTGACTTTAAACGGAACCGTTGATATCCTTGTATCATCAACTTATTTGTCAATAGCTTGCCTCGTTTTCAGTCTGATTAAAACCAGCCCCCTTCTCCTTTCATTTATCAAACACTGACTGGTGAAGGAACAAGGGGGCTGGTTTTAATCAGACTACCTCGTTTTAGAAATTGTTCGCACGTAGAGCATGCTCTTGTGTATTGAAACAACTGGGAGACATAAACTCAATGTGCAAGTGATAATGGTATATTACTACATAAATAAGGGAAAATTGAAGTCATTGCGTTGATCACAAACTTTTGTTGTTAGTTTGCCATGAATTATATCTTTTTCTAGTAAAATATCTAAATATGACACAGATGTATCAGACTCTGTGGTGTCGTTTATTTCGAGTTCAAAGGTAAAAATCGAATCAACGTAGGAATAAAAACGCATATTATTAATTGATAAAACGTCGTCGATATATCTAAATGTCGAATTGAAGGCCTCAGCAAGACACTTCTTTTTTGATGTAAAAGTTTTTGAGTAAATTCTGCTTCATATAAATACAAAAATATTCTGCTAATAACGGGAGCAATTTGTTGCCATAGGAATTCCAACAAATTGAAATGACTCAGATCTCTGACATTAATCTTAAACTCCAACGGAATCAGAATGAAGGATTTATTACAGAATGGCGTTCATTGAATTGAGTAAAGGTGAGTTGTCGAAATGAAGACAGTCTTGAAGTAAAGGTTGGATATCTAATTTTATAAAACTTTCTTTTTTGCTGAAAATATATTAGAGACACACTCGATTCTAAGATTCAGTTTAAAGCATTCACTAAAATACAATGTATCACAAATCACGAACCTGAATGAGAATGTGATGACGACTTTGTTTCCGACTTTACCTAGAAAGGCAGATGCAACATTAAAAAATGTGAAATGATTGGAGTAAATGTATCCATCATTGGAAAATCAAAACAACACTGCTTGAAGAATTAACATTGAGACGCTTTGTGAGAGAGACACGAGAGAAAAGATAACATAAATGTGTAAGGGGAAATAAATTTATTTTCAAGAAAACAGGGTTAACACACACCATAGTATTTCATTGGATATCTTTTAGGGCTGGGACGATATATCGAGATATCGATAATATCGATTCAATGTGAGGATGATACGCATATCGATACATATGAAGAAATATCGACATATCGCTCAAAAAATTCTGACTAATGTTTTTCTTTGTTTACTTAACATTTTGGGTTTAATATGTAAAATAAATATGCTTAATATAAATCTAAATATGAAATAAATAATAATTAAGACCACTTGTGCAAAATAATTAAGTTTTACAACAGATATTCAACTTCTTTGAATAAATTATTCTTATATGTGAAGAAATGTTTTGTTCACTTCAATATAAAAAAGGATTTATAACCAATTAAACATATCGTGATACATATCGTATCGTGGCTCAAATATCGGGATACATATCGATATAGAAAAAGTTGTATCGTCCCAGCCCTAATATCTTTCAATTATCATTTTTATTTGAATGATACTTTCAGACACCAAAAATATACTGAAGAATAATTTGCGGAATTTTATGAATACACAATTCTCAATTCAAAAAAAAAAAAAAAAAAAAAAGACACCATGACATTTCTATTAAATCAACCCCCGTATATACCACTTTATGGGTCGTTCACATCGGAAAAAATGTTCACCGATGCAATCTTAATTATGTTTTCTAGTTTGGTATTAATTGTAAATGTCTGCTTTATGAGGGAAAAAACAGGACTTAACATGGTAAACCACACATATAAAACACGCATCTGTAGCGCTCTTTTACATAAATTATTAATTTTGTTTTATTACACGCAAACTTTAATTATTAAGCTTTAATTGAATTACTTTTTTTTAAATGAAATGATACTTTAATATTGAATCTCCTTTTATTTTTCCACAGAAAACGAGTATTTTATTAAATATACTAAATATACTGTTTTTATTAAAATACATGTATATTCAAAGTAACTATTATGTATGTGCATATTAGAAAAAAATCATTAAAATGACGTCATTTACTTTTAAATTCCTAAATTTTTATATATTCAGGAAGTAAAAGGATATTAAACTTGTTGATATTATAAATTGTATAAGAAAGAAAGAAGATGGTTTTAATCTATGGAAAGTTTGAGTTTCGTGATCGGTATGAATTGGTACAAGACACACCAAAAAAAAAGTATGAAAGAAATCCCTTTACAGGTTGATAAAACGACCGCAAGTTGAATTTTAACAAATAATATGTAGATTTTAGCATTTTGACACTGTAAAAAGAAATAATGGCAATAAATGCACGGCTTGTGATTGAGTTTGTCCATCATCCCGTATTTTAACAGAGATAAATCCAAATTTTTAATTTTTTTTTAAAGGCTTCTCCTTTTTGATAATGTAGGGTAAATTCCGTTAAACTGTGGTATAAAGACGGAGTATTGTACTAGTAACTAGAATTATATAGGTAGTCTGTTATTGTCAACATTTGTCAAAGTATGATAATTAAAAGCGCCATTTTATCTTGTGGTTTGGTTGAAAAATAATTATACTTATCTGGAGAGGGGTTATTGTGTTCCAATAGACGTGTTTGAGAGTTGGCGGAAGGTATGTGATTTTTTTTTTCTTCTTTCTAGCGATCAAATATTTTTTTTAATAAAAAAAAAATCCACAAATGGCAATTGGTTTGTATTGCTCTAAATGTCAAAATTGCATGCTATTTACTGCTGTAATTTTTTCTTACATTCTTTTTCTAATTTCCTTTTTTTTTAATCTATTTAAAATCAAGAATACATGACAGAAAAGCATGTCTATAGCATGTCTATAGAAGACCGCCCATTATTTGTGTTAACAACCACTTTGTAAAAGTAATAATAACCTTAAATGACCACACATGAGCCAGTTTAATTAATCTATCGTAAGCTAGTACCGAACGAACAAATTAAGAAACAAATTTTCTACAAGATATATACCATTTGAAAAAGAAAAGCAATTCATATCATTTCATATTTATGTTTTTTTTTTTTTATTTTTAATTTATATTTTTCTTTAAAAAAAAATAATTACAAATTCACGTCTCCCCGTTTATGGGACACTTGTATCTCATATTTGTTACTAGATACGTTAATGAATGTTCTGCTTTATTAAATTAAATCAACTGATTTCTCTGATTGCAGATCTTTTGCTCCTGTACAGGGAACAATAGTTACGTGGTGTACAAGACATTGCAGTAAAGTTTTGATTTCCCACCATATACACGTGTATCAGGGTAAGTATATTGGGTTAGAACACGGTGCGATTCTTTCTTGACGGATGTCTTGAAAGAAAGTCTTTTTTTAATTTGCAATAATGAAGAATTAATTATAAAATGAAGAAGCTCCAAATAACTGTAATATGGATTTCAGTCTTAGGATAATATTCAGACACTTGTTTGATTGATTGGTTGGTTGGTTGATTGATTGATTGATATCGATATTTTGTTGTTTAACACCGAGTCTGCAGGATTTCAGCCAAATGTTGGCGGTCAGAAACTGGAATATTGGTAATGAGGTTCTATATCAAAAAATTAACTAAGCCATCGTGTTATTGCCAAATCTTGTACATTAAAATTTAAGAGATTCTCTTCATTTTTCACTGTCATATATTTTTAAATGCGTGTGCCTACTACTTGCCTTTCAGGCTTTTAGACCGGTACTGTTATATCATAATTTGTTGAAAATGAAATTAATTTATTGCCTTGGTGCACTTGAAAATGGCAACTCTACTTGTTTTGGTTGTTCTAGCAAAGATCACGAACATTCAAAATAGAAAATGTCCAATTTTTTTTTATTAAAATGTATTTCTAATTGCGTTCATATATAACACCAAAAAATATAACGGCTACCAAAAAGGAACTTCAAAATTGTCATAATAAAAAATGTTTAAGTCCTATATGTAACCACATTAACATGAGCGAGTGAAAGATAATTGTAATATAATTAATTTTGATATATGTCTATAAAAGAATTCCATTATGTTGGTCATACTTTATTCAAAAAAGGGGTTTCGATGGTTTGTTCAAATTAATTATGGAGATTTTTTCCCAAATAGAATTGTATGTTGAAGAGAGATAGTCTTTAGACTACCAGATTGATTATAGAAATGACATGACGAGTGCATTAAGCTCGGCATTAGCTTGTCAAGGTGTCACGTCAATTTTTCTCTTATTCGAAGATTTTGATGAAATCATATTTTAACGACTTTCCCTCTTATCATTCAAATAATCGTAAATTTTAGTAACACATGGGCTTTCGGGAAGCGTTCGGCTGAGCAATCAAAATTCTGCATTTTAATTCTTTTACACACACAAACACTGGCAGCGAAATATTACTTTATATATATTTCCTTATTTGTTGGACTTTTTTTCCAGCGAAGTGTGAGGTAAGGCTGCTTATTAATTATTCCGTCTTTGTGATACATTTTTCATAAAAAAAAATGCATAATTTTTTTCTCATGATTTTTTTTTTAAATTACTGAATTCTAAATAGGTAAAGCTCATACAGAGACAAGGATTATTTTATTTATTGAGATAGTTGTTAGTTTAATCTATTCAATTCTTTCTCTAAACTGTCATTGAAAAACAATGCATAATTTTCATTAGTCTAAATGATTTGTCCTTTATGTAAAACCACATACTAGATAAGTTATAGACATTGATATTGATATTCGAAGAGTCAAAAAGTAGATGGCTGTAAAATTGTAATTTCTTTCTTCTATCTATTTCCAAAAATTGCAATTCTAGAAATTCAGTTACATAGTCAGGTCATTCCAAGTTTTTCCTATGTTTAGCGTCCGACAATTGATTGATTGATTGGGATCGCTACATTTGGTATTTGTCCGTCCGTCCATCACACCCTTTACTTTAGATCTATGTGAGATGGGATTCGATATTTAAAATGCGCAATACTTGTTAAATCTAAGAGAAAAAAAAAGGTTACTGCCCTTGTATCCTTATGTAACTTTGAAACTTAAATCCTCAATTATAAATCAAATATATTATTTGTCACAAAAAATATAGAAAATACTTGCGTTATTAAACCGCGAAAGTCTTGTAACAAGAAATTAAGGAGGTACATGTAAATGTCAAAGTCCTTTTTATAGCGCTAATAAATATACGAGGTCGTACAGCTCTGTTTTGATATTTCAAAAAGTGGGTCAAAGAACAAGATGTGAGCTATTCTAAAATTTTCAAAAAAGAAAAAAATCTTTTGACAAATTAGTACCACAATCAACTGAAATACCTTAGACATTCAAATTAGTAATTTTCGAGAAAAAAAAAGTCGGATTTTTAGCCTATAAGGTGAAATCTGTCTAATCCGACATGCGCTGAGGTACCGGATTCCATCAGTGTACAGAACGTGAAAAATAAAAAATTGGAATGAAAATGATTGTCGGAATTCACAGTGAAACGAATTGCACAGGTGTCTGGTTAGACAGTTTTCACTGTGCAATAATACAAAGTTATAAGGAATATCTTTATCGATGTTAACATCATCATTATTTTCATCATAATTATTATTAGTTGATGTTCCTTAGATATAAAAACAATTGTTTTCTATGTACATGTATAATACCTAAGTCTTTGTAAAAGCTGTATGGCTATTCAAGTCTTTGTAAAGGTTGTATGGCTATTCAGATTCGAAGTAACCTAAGTTATTGGAACTAATTGACATATTGTCAAATAAATATGTTCAAAACAAATATATCAATAGAACAACGAGTCGTTCAAAGCAAACAAAATTTCCAGCTTAACCTTATAGTACACAAATGTACTAGTATGAAAGAATTTGACAATGTATCATGTCGTTTTGAATGAATGAAATGAAATGTAAACATGCTATTTAACGCTCAGTTGCAGTTTTTGACAATAATTTATCTGAAATAAACTCCAAAGATTAAAATGTCAAGAAAAAGATTTTTTCGAGTTCGAACATGAAAACGACGCTTTGATGATTGACCTTTTTTTGTTCCATGTCTTTTTTTATATTGGAGGTCATTCGGGCCATTACATGCATTTGCTACGAAAGAATAAATCTTAAAAAGTTCATTTTAAATTTCTTTGACGTTTAGCGTAATAGCTGTTGCGACATTTACCTGCCGTGATCAAATTCAAAGAAAATAATTTCCTTAAATTTCGAGATATACCTGAAATTGGAAACTTATCATATCATTTCAGAAAATAATGCAGAGGATCTTATTTTGTGTCTTTTGTTTCGTCGCCATGGAAACATACGCTGCAGTATGGGAATGTGAACTTCCAGACCAGTTCAAAGAGTGCTATAACTTTTATTCTCGTGTTGCAAGAGTCCATACATCGCCTGCCTACGCCATTCACAGTCGATGTATCAACTCATATCTGTGGAAAACATCATCTTCACGTTACCATTTGAAATTAAGCAACGACGACGTTAATTTCATCAAGTCCCTCCAGCGGGAAATAAATATGAAGAGGCGTATGAATAGATACACGAGGTATAAAAGACAAGCCGCAGCACCACCTGTAGTTCGCAGAGAGATTCGAACTTTAAGTGACACGGAGAGACAGGCTTTCTTTGATGCTGTCAACACCATGAAAAATGACGGGGTAAATATTAGAATGAATAAAGCGTTTATTTATACTTACACAACACTTAGTATGCACAAGTGAGCACAGTACTTAATATCACCGATCTGTGCTTGCGATATACTAGTAGTAATTTTGTCAATTACAAGGGGAAAAATTACGACTTTTGCTAATGATTCTACAAATACATGTATCATTTTTGCGAACATACGGTCTCGCGTTTTAACAAGGTTATCACGAATAAAAAATTATTTACAGTATGTATGTCTAGAACTTGAAATGTTCAGACAATTCATTTTCTCTGAAAATTTTTATAGCAGTATGGTAGACTGTTTCATCTCTAAAATATTTTTCTTTTGAAGAGCTACGATGCATTGGCAAACATGCATATGGGCACCGTACTTCAGTCGGGTCACGAGGGACCAGCATTTTTGGGATGGCACAGAGAATACTTATTAGAGTACGAATACAGAGAAAGATGATTCCAAATTGCTATAATTTACAAATTACAAGAAATTTCATGCAATAATTCTCGTGAACAAAACCCTAGCTCCTAAAGGATATAAGTGGAGTTACCCTTGGCACTCCATATGGTTGTAATACCCAACCTGGATCTACGTGCAAAAGTGTTTATTCTTTTATGATATAAAGAGATAACGAACAATAATCAAATTCAAAAGTCCAATGAAACAATGCAAACTAAGAGCAGAGAAACCACGTTCAGTTTGTAAATAATAGCCTAACAATAAGTAAGTGAAAAACATCAGTCAGCATTCGACTTGATAGACTGTATTTACTGAAAAGATAATTGTATAGACCATAGAACTTGCGAAATATAATGATGACTTTAAACGAGACTGTTGATAAAAGGTATGTAGTCTATCTGTCTGTAAAACTTTTTTTGCAAAAACCATTGGACTTGTTGCTCCTGTAAATTACATTAGATACATAATTCCTCGATTTCTTATCATGTTTATCATTGCATGTACATAGATACATAATACTCTTAACTGATTATTTAATGAGAAAAATGTTGCCTTTTAAAAAAGACAGATACATGTAATTATAACCGATTCCAGAAATTCTTAACGTCTGGATTAAATGTGAAAAATTACAAAAAAGTTCATTCTTTCATAATTAAAAGGAAAACTGTTTACAGTTCCTGTGGTTTTTGAACTTCCTGATACTACTCAGATTTCTTGTCGTATTAAAAACAAACACCTGTAAGATGTTTTCATAACAATGTCGCTTTTATATTTTTCAAGTAAATACCCGTTCCGAAATGTTTATAATTACATCGTATCAATAATATTTGCAGATTTGAGACAGCCTTAAGGCGCGTGAATCCCTCTCTCAGCCTGCCTTACTGGGACTCGACATTAGATTTCGTCATGGGGGAGCCTGTTGATACATCGTTCTTCTCGTCAGCCCTTGTCGGAAACGGGGACGGAATAGTCGTAAACGGACCTTTTTCCGATTGGCCAGCCAGACCGGATGGACAAAGACTAGAGCGTGATATTGCAACAGTTGGCTCCCTCTTCACACCAGAAGGTCTCGACTTGTTTCTCAACGATCCAAATATCAACAGAACAAGCCAAATCGTTTTAGGAACTGGTGTAGATATAGCCAACACCTTGGAAGGACAACACAATAATGTTCATAATTGGGTGGGCGGAACTATGTCGGGGTTGGAGACAGCCGCTCATGACCCCGTCTTTTTTATGTATCATGCTCACGTTGATTATATTTGGGAAAGATTCAGGGAAAAGCAGGTTGCCTTGGGATCGGCAAATCCAGAAACTGATTATCCTGTGATCAATAATACGCTGCATCTACCAGGCGCAATGATGGACGGCTTTGATGTCACAAACATTGAAGGATATCGTAATTCCTATACTACAGACCTCTATACTTATGCCAATACCCCAGAGTGTGCAAATGGCTGTGGTGGATCCAGTTTCCTTCGTTGCAGTGAAACTATCAATAGGTGTGTCGCTCTTACCGCAGCAGAAGTGGGTGCAACTAGCAACACCAATCAGAACCCTCCAATTGATTTCGGCGATTTTCAATTTCTTACCACATTTAATGATCCAAGAACGCGTCTCGCGCGTTCAACGAGACATACTCGGAACAAACGAGACAACCAATATATACAGCGATTACTATCACAACAAACAAACTTATCAAATAAGCAAATTCCTAGTACGGATCTTCAGGAATTCAGCTACGAAAACAAAATCACAAAAGTAAGGAAACCTAAGACTGGGATCCAGCAACTGCGAATTGAGTCTTCAACACCAGTTATGGAGAGAGGAAGACAAAATTTGTTCTCTATGGACGGTGTGGCAGATATCAGAAGATGGGCATATATTCCTGTAAGAATCATCAATAAAAGAGATGTCTCCAGACATGCCTTTAAAAGTCCCCTTGTTGTTCGAGGACATTACATACCCGGTGCCGATCCTTATCACCCTCTAATCTATAGTGCACTTCGGCCATTCTTTTCTGTCTATAGACAGAAGATAGCAACCTTCCCAACGTGCAAGACTATGAATTCTGGGATTAAAAAGGTGTACATCCGGTCGGATGGTCTAAATTATGCCGGAAATTTCATTGATTATAGCGTATTGGACGAAAGGCAGCCGATGTCGGAAACTACTGCTTATGTAGCGGTAAAGCATCCAAACTTAGGACAAGGAAAGGCTATCATCTCAGCTTATGATTCTTCTGGAAGAGTTTGTGAACCAAAATGCCTTGTACCAGGCTCATTCCCACCTTCATATCGGTCTTGCGCAGGTGTCATTAACATTTCGAACCATCTTCCAAAAATGTATGCAGACGATTATGGTGAAGCGGTAAAGAGTCAGTGGAATTTTGTGTCTGATGACTGTCCTTCACAACAAAATAGTCCCGTTCCTTTAATTTTTTATTGCGCGCCGTCAGTGCAATGGCCTTGGAAAAAATGTTTACATGGGTAGATCTTTGACGATAAGTTGAATGGGATGGAGTTATTATTTATCCTTTTAGTTTTACACTTTACAATAAAACTTTAAAATAGTTAATGAATCATTTTTTTTTTTAATTCAGAAGAGCTTTGTCTAGAACCCATGATGGAAAAAGAACAGCGGCGTCATGTTCGTTCTTCTAATGAACGTAAATACTGTATATAAATGTAGAAAGCCCTGCATTATGAACCTAAATAAAGATCTGTCTATTTAACAATATTAATAAACTGTGTATGGATTAATTATGATTCCTATGCTGGATTCCGAAACTTCATAATTATATGTCCTTACGAAGATAAACTGCATGGTCTAGTATGTTCCATTTCAAATCTTTACTCACCATAAAAAATTTTTACTGATGTAAAGAAGAAATTGTACAAGTACTGGGCTACACTAAATTCACGAAATGGTGTTATTCAAATATGGACTCTTCAAAAAAAATCCAAAAAAGTTATAGATAATTCAAGAATTTTTTTCCTAAAATCAAGAGCTAGTATCAAAACTTCTGACTTTTCAAAACATTCTACAAGCATTCACTACAATAAAGACTAAGGTGTCTGACTTGACCTACAAACTGCTTCTTTAATTAATAAAACATGGAGATTTTGAACAGTATTCAAACTCAAAAGTCTGTTCAAACAATACAAATCAGGAGCAGAGCAAACAAGGACATCTAATTGTGGGATCAGGTGCCAAGGAGTAGTGAGCGACCCCTGCCGACCGGTCAAACCCGCCGTGTGCTCCTTGTCATGATCGGGAAAACGGAAAAATTCCTAGACAATTCAATGTGTAAATAATGACCTAACAATTAGTTTGATAAACGTCAATCAGCATTTGACTTAATGATAGATTGTATTTGCTGACAATGTAATTGTATCGACCACAGAACTTGCAAAATGATGACTTCAGATGAGACTGTTGATATTCTTGATTCATCAACTTGTTTGTCAGTAACTTGCCTCGTTATAGAAATTTTCCTGCATAAAGCATGCTTTTGCGTATCGAATCAACTGAGAGACATATAATACGCAGGTGATAAGGGTATATTGCTACATAAGTTAGGGAAGTTGACGATTGAAAAAGTTGAGTCATCACGTTTATCATAAAGAAAAAAATGGAATTTAAATTTCTTTATTAATAAATATTTTGATTCTACACATACGTGCTCTGAATTATCGTTTTCAATCATTTGTCGACTAGATCTCCCAAAGAAAAAACAACATAGAGTCTGCCACAACTATTTCATATTTTGATATTTATATGTATGTAGACGTAAATGGCATACTTACAACTAAACTATATGACAAAACTAAATGGATCCAACTTTTCCATTTTTAACTTCCCACAATTATGTTCTCTAGCAATTATCCATTAATACATGAACATGGTGTTTATGTCTCCCAGCTGATGTGGTTCACAAGAGCATGTTTTGTGTACAATCAATTTTTAAACTGAGACAGGTTACTGACAAATAAGTTAATGTCAAAAGGCTTAAAGTCAAAATTAAGCCAATTCAAGGATGACTTTGATTGCAAATACAATCTATCGTTTGGTCGGATTTTGACTGACATGCTTGGCTTTTGTTTTAAAACTTATTTTGACTGCGGATTGCTTCGTTTACCTGATCAATACAGAGGGTTCACAATCAATACAGAGGGTTCACAACGGATGATGAGACCGATGAGCAAGGGATGCTTACTCCTCTTTCGCACCTGATCCCTCGATCTTTGGTGTTTTCAAGAATCTGTTTTTTCCACGTTCTCAAGTTTCTCTGTACGGATTACTAGATGTGTTAGTGGTTAGCGTGTCAGTCTCAAAGCAAAATGATACTCAGGGTGTATTTTATTGCTAGGGTTCGAATTCCGCATATTTTTTTAAATAAAAGAATTATTTTTGCCGAAAATGTTTTTCTCAGAAAAATTTTGTTTATCATAATTTCATTAATTTCAATAATGAGGACTTTACTCTCAATACTTAATTCACAGATTGAATATGATTTTATATAATTATCTGAAGCTATAGGCATTTTGCACGCCTTGTTCGCCCACCTTCTTTGACAATTGTATCCTGTAGAAGAAATAAGTGCTAACAATTTATGTTGTATGTGAAAATTTGGAAATGCGAAATATACAGGATGATAGACAAGTAAGAAACATATGTCATCAAAGATTACGAAGCCCACCTCGACAACTGTTATCTATAAGTAATGCAAATCACATATCCGAGATCAGTTGTATTACCCATACAGTTTAAGAGCTACGTATTCTCTATAAACCATTACCCTTGTCTCTCATCTGGAAAATGTAGGTCAGGTCCAGCATCAGCATGCCTGGTAGTATCCATCCCAAAATATCGTCCATGATGGTTTGGTTCTGGTAAGCGTCCGAAGCAGGTCAAGTGGCTCCATTCCAAGATGCATCATCCATGCAAGTTTGGTCAAGGTAGAGATTATAGTCCCTTGGGAATTGACCTGCTCAAAAAAATGGTCATTCATCTGGAAAATGTAGGTCAGATCCAGCATCTGAAACAAGTCTGGTAGTTTCCATCCAATTTTGGCCCTAGTATGGCTTATAGTTAATTGGGTATGGCTTTCTCCTAAAATTTTAAACAGGGCGTCAAGACCGCGGGTAAGACATCTTGACTTCGTCGAGGTGAGTTAAATAAAACTATTGCTTAATAGCAGAACTGTTTTTCAGAATTACAGCAATCGTGTCCTATAAATTCTAATATATATTAATTATGGGTTCAAATAGTTTTCCATCTTCTATCTTCGCCAAGTCTGGTATTATCACAAGAAATCAAATAAGTATTATTGCACTATCTAATGAAAAAATACGAAACTCATCTCCCCAAATTTTATTTATAAAGAAGATGAAATCTCACACCAGTTTTCCTAGTTAGTGTGCATCCCGAAATCAATTTTCATGTAAGTTTGATTTGGTATTAGGAACGGTTACCGGGTATTTGGGAATGTACCTGCTCCAGAAACTTAACGTGATCGGAAATGAAGGTAAGATGCAGCATCCGAAACATCTCTAGTAATATCCAATCCTAGATACATCTAACAATGTACACATGTTTATTCATAACAGTTCATAATAGATATTAGGGGACATAGGTACTCCAAAAATATTAACCTGGTCACTCATTTGGAAAATGTAGGTCTGATCAATCATACAAAGCAGATATGGTAATGTCCATTCCTAGATGAATCATCGATACAAGTTAGGTCCAGGTAGAATTTATACTAGTAGTCACATGGGAATAGACTTTCTCCTAAAACTTAAACCGGGACCCAAAACCGTTGCGGCGGTATAACACAAGCCTATCTTGACTTCGTCAAGGTAAGCTAAAAAGGAAATTAATAGGACAATCTGTACTCATAATATTCCACATTGGTTGTTAAATTAATGGCCTTTAGGCTTAGAGTAGGATATTCCACGTAGAGACGAGGCATCTAGAGCAAAGTATTCATCCTGGGTAAAAGCCCACTCTAATGAGCAAGATTTCCGGAAATTCTAATGTTAAGGAAATCCAAGTCTATATCACCAGTATACATGTGTTTTCATGAGAGAATAATTCTGGGTCTTATCAGAGGAGGCAAATCCAAAACGTTACAGGCTTTCCGGTCTTTTATCGACTTTTTTTTAATGTGTGTACCTGCTATTTCTTCAATAGAGTTAATCTGTACATTTTGGCTAAATGTATACAAATAATGAAGTAAACTTATATCATTTCTTCAACACTGTCTCAGGCAGGTAGTATCGGGGGAAGGGAGGGGCTTTTTTCCAATCATACCTTTTTTCTGTTGAAAATGTTTTTGAAAGGTTGGCCCCCTCTTTTTTTTTGCAGTATAGTTAAATCGTAGATAATATATTGAGGCAAAAAGTTGAACCCCCCTCCCCCCCCCCCCCCAAAATCGGATTTTTTCGGGTACTTTAAGTTGTCCTTTCTCTCCTCACCCCCCCCCCCTCCCCCTTTCTAACGCGATACTACGTGCATGTGTTTGACTAGACGATCTCTATTTCGTAATAAATTTATCTAAAAGACCTCTCAAAAAGACTTAATGATTATAATTTGGTTTGCTACTGACAATAAAAGAACAAAAAATTACACCTCTGATTCAAAAAACAAAATGAGAAAGCTTGCAAAATTAGCGCTAACATCATCGTTTTCTTGATTGAAAAAAATAGTTTAAAAGTGTACCTTAAATATGTACACAAAGCACCAGTGATATCAAACAGATATACTTTTACTTAACAGTGGACATGGATAAAGCAGATATGTGATTGAAGCTTTGGTCATATTTGTCAACACCAAAAATTAAAAATTAACTATCAGCTGGACAAAAAGAGTTTCCAGTGTTAGGGATATTGAGTAGGACCCCCTCCCCCCGTCTT
Source organism: Saccostrea echinata (assembly GCF_033153115.1). Lineage (NCBI taxonomy): Eukaryota > Metazoa > Mollusca > Bivalvia > Ostreida > Ostreidae > Saccostrea > Saccostrea echinata. The sequence continues at coordinate 27,926,164 of NW_026889803.1, forward strand.
CTCTAGAGCATACCCCCCCCCCCCCCCGGGAAATCTCACTCTAAGAGTACTAGAGAAGAATTCCTCCAAGGGAAAATCCGTCTATGGTACTATGGAGAGAGTCCTCTATAACAATGATATGGATGTGCTTATTGGTTCATGATATCCTTTTCATTGTAGAAAGTGTTTTCTATTTTGAAAACAATTAGTTATCACAAGAAGATTAAAACAAATACAACTAAATCAGTTTACTGACATTACTGATTTACAACCATTGTAAAAATAATATACTGTATATAGAGAAATGTTCACCCAATTTTTTTTTTAATATTTGTCCCTTTCACCTTCATTGCAAGTGGGCAAATTTAAAATAGGGTGAAAAACAGAATTATCTCTTAAACACAACTGTTTATGGGCAAATTTAAAACAGGGCAAAATTGTTTGTAAATGATAAACAGCAAAAAAAAAAAAAAAAAAAAAAAAAAACAGGGTAAAAATAACTCTGTATACAGTAATTACAAACATAACCAAGAAATACAACTCCAAAAATGGCAAGTGTTTGCTATCAATACTGCAAATTTTAAATGCAGTACATGTACATGTATAAAATCAGTTATAACATAAAAAAAATCATTCCATTCTCAAGTCATTTACAAAATGACAATCTTTGAAACAAGTATACATGGAAGTAATTAATATCAGGTCCATGTTAATCAGTTTGTGCTGAATGTTTTAATAGAATTTTACGATACATTGCATGTATGACTGTGCATAAGAAGGTAAAGGGGCTTACAATTTAAAGCCTTGCTTGGAATCTGGAGCCTATTTTACAAAAGAACCCTCAACTAAGACTTTAAATTCATTTTGTTCATTTTCATTTCATTGTGATTTTAATGTGAATAAGAAATTCATATGTTTTCTCATGAAGTTGTAAAGAAGAAAAGATCTTAAGACTCTGGGTACATAATATTTTTCACCTTGGTCTTTATGTTCTTTTGTGAAACACAGCTTTGTAAAGGTCTCATGAATGTAACAGGCTTTAGTCCTCCCTTTCAAATGCACAAACTATGATTATGGAGTCAAGATACAATGTATTATTTTGACATTGTGTATATGGAGTCACTTCTGGAACTCCCTAAGCAGATTATCTAGGCTGTCCCAGGCAGTCTGTGTGTGAGTATCAGACAGTCCAAGATCTGTTGTCTGTGTCTCCGTGTTGGAGGAGTAAATCACATCTGCAATATCACTTCCTACTCCAATCTCAGTCATCTGAGTGTTTGACTGAGTAGTCTGTGTTGAAGCATGATCACTTTGCCCACTTGTCTGTGTGTGGATGCTAGTCAAGGGAAAATCAAACATATTTAGGAAATTGTCTGTCTGGGTTGAGAGACTTTGATATAAATCATCTTCCATTGTTTGAGTTTGGATACTGGTCAGAGAAAATTCATTCATGAAACTGGAATCATCCGAAGTGTCTAAAGACAGGTCAGGCAAAGTCTGTGTTTCAATATCATTAAAAGAGAAAGAGTTAAATGCTGGGTCTGTTGATGTCTGTGTCTCCATGTGGTTCATCCAGGAATCAATGATATCTAAGTCTGCTGTTTGTGTCTGAGTATCCATGGAAATTTCAGGGGGGTTGGTCTCCTTGTCTGTCATCTGTAACAACACATCAATGTCTGTAGCTGTGCTCTGAGTCTGAACATGGGTCTCAGTCTGTCCTGGTCTCTCCAAATTATCACACTGTGAAAGAAGAAAGCTCTCAAAATCAGCTTCAAAAGTCTGTATTCCCATATCATTGACCCTGCTCTCACTAGGAATATTCAGATTTGATGGAATTTCTGCCTCAGAAACCTGTATTGAGGTGGATTCGGTATTTACAGTTGTTGATGGGACTGGGACCCTATTCTCATTGGGAATATTCAGATCTGACTTAGGAACCTGCAGGGAGGAGGAATCAGTATCAGCACTTGTTGATGAGTCTGTTAGAGATACAGTTCTTTCTTCACTTGTTTCCCCTTGTTCTTCAGTAACACTAAGTATTGGTCCAGTCTCTGCATCTGAAAATGGATGTTCTCCAGGGGTTGTAATTCTTGTCTTGTACTGAATTGCTGTATTTGAGATCTGGTGATTTATTTTTGAGCTACTGTCTGTTGCTCTTGAAGATTTTTCATTTCTTTCTATTAAATTTTGTCCATTTTGAGAAACATTGTTTTTCTTTTTCAAGCTTTGTGGTCCCTCTTGCATTTGTTCTTTAGTCTGTGACATTGTGTCGATTCGTATGAATTTTTCAGTTTGAGCTGCCTGTGTTGTTGAGCTCTTGCTGATGTCAACCAGTGTGAAATGTTTGAAATTATCCACTTGACACATGGAATCCATTTTTACAGCATTACTTTCTGCTGATGTCTGAGATATGGAGTCTGTCATAAAAACATTTAACAGAGATTTTCTCCTCTTCTTTGGTTTGGATGGACCTTCATTCTGTGTCTGAGTCTCTGTTGTACATGTTCTTCTCTTGAAGCTTTGTCCTTTTAATTGTGGAGTCATCTGGGTCCCTACCGACTCCATCTGTATTGGGATGTCAGCAGATTCCATGGCTTTTTTTAGGATGATGTCTCCTGAAGTTTGGGTCTGTGCGACAGTGCCTAGCTGCTTCTTCCTTTGAGGTTTAAATGTTATTGCTGTCTGTATACCTGTAGATGACCATGATTTTTCCAATAATGATGGTACGTCATCCCCCGATTCTAAATTCTTGTCTCCTAAAGAGGTTTGTATTCCTTCTGATACAGATCCATTAAAAATATCACCTATCTCTGTTGTCTGAGATGAAAAATCCCCAAGTTGCTCTGGACTTTCACTTTCTGTGCCAGTCTCTCCATATGGGGATACATTCGAGACCGGAGGAGTTTGCTGTTGAACTATTAATTTCACAGATGGTTTGGGTAAAATTGGCTTCATGGACAAAGATTTTGTGAGAATTTCTCTATCCACTGGAGTTTTGGGGGTAACCTCTACAAGAATCACTGGTATTGACGATAATGGGGTCATCATACCTACACCTGATGTCTGCGTGGAAATTGAGGTACCGTGATTGGCAGGAGCATTTTCTTCCTTCTGCTTGTCCACATTTTCCTCAGCTCTGAAAAATATATAGTTTGACATCAAAGCACTGCAACAAATGTTAAAAATATTTAAAGATTCTTTTCAATTTAATTATTTGTTAGGTGGTCTGAAATGAATGGGGTACATGTACACTGTACATCGAAACACAATATTTACCTTTGTTTAGCATATATATCTTTCTTTTAATGATCACAGAGGAAATATGACTGATTAGATCACATTTTTCTTGTTGCATTTCTATACTTTTCACTGAGATTTATTGTGAATTTGATTTAAGATATGTTGGGCAATAAAAATGTTTTGAAAGATCAACTTTTATGAAGATTTTTTTCCCTAATGATATATGTACATCTTTGTAAGTCTTAAAAGAAATTTCCCAATAAATATACCATAAACCAACTTTTAAGCACATGAAAAAAATATCTACAAATTCATGAACTTTGTCAACTGGCAAATATATCTCATCTCAAATCACTAAATTAATTGTGTGTTTATGTTAAATGTTTCTCAGTTGTGAATATTAACAGTTATGGATGGATTTCAAATCGATGAATCACAATTCAAATGTTGCGAATTAATAGTTGGTTTACAGTATTTGGAGTAACTATGCAGAAGTCACTTTCCAACACCTACATCTTGGGAGGTTTTGGGGGACGCCTGTGCCTGTTCCGTAAGCAGTGTGTCTGGAGAGCCTCTATGGTAGAGTATTCTGCCTCACAATCTGTGCATTTGTATATTTGTCCACACCTCCCCTGGTGAAGTCGCCTATCACGGTCCAGACCAAAGCTCAGTCCACACTTCTCACACTTGTACTTTTTCTCTGCATGAACTTTCATGAAGTGCTAAAGGTCAGTGATATAGAATTGTTTTTGTTAATTAAGAGGTGGATTTTTTTTTTCTTGTCTTCTCTATGCAATGTTCACAACTCAAACTGAGAGATATGATTTCTTGAAGACTCAAATTTCAATCACTACTTGAAAAACTAATTGCCATTTTGGTTAAACATAATTTACACATATTTAATATCTAAGATAACTTACTTGACGGAGAAGCTTCAAACTTGTGAAATGTCTGTCTGCCGTTCCTTGGCCACTGTATTTACATGATAGTATTGGACAAAAACATTGCAAAGTAGAGCAAGTTCCATTGTCTGAATCAGAATTTGTACCCTGTAAAATATTTAAGTTTTTTTTAATTCTTAGGAATGAGATTTTTAAAAGGTGCTTAGACACAGATTTGAATTTAATATTTTCTCAAATTTTCTGTATAATATCATGACTTATATATTGCAATAGCATTTCACACGAAAATATAATTAAAAACTTATTTCATCTGGAAATTATTGAAACTATGAATTCTGGGACGTGTTTGATTAACACATCTTTGCACTTACATCAAAGAACTATATATGGTAAGGGCGTATTCCTGCCCCCATAATAGTCAAATTTTGAAAATCTCTTGAAATGAGAAAAAGTGCATATATTGTATAAAATAATCCAAATTAAGACAATATATTATGAAATTGGAAAAATTAGCTGCCTTTTCTTGTCTCTGTGACGTCACAAACTATTTGGATTTCCATTATTTTTAAAATAGAGGCCAAACTGCACAGAGTTTGTTCAATTTTGACTATAGTATTTATAGAGCGCAAGCTTGCTCAGGTATCATATTCACATATTTCATTGATATTATCATTCTACACATTATATCAAAAGATCTAGTCTGAGCAGACCTGCGCTCGATAATTTCCAATCAAAATACCGACGTAAAATACGCTATTTTCTCTCAAAATCATTGCAATTTGGAATTTACGTCATTTTATTGACGTCATATCTAACTAATGATGTCATAGTTGATAAAAATATTTAATGCTTTGAAGTCTGCAAATATCCACCTGGTTTAGAACATAATTAAAGATTTCTCCATCAAAGTTTTATTTTGGGGGCAGATACTGGCCACTACAGAATATAGTCCTTTTAACTTTATCCTTAATATTTAAGAAAAGAAGCGATTTTGTTATGTATTAATGAAAAATATTACATCTATAATCTAGAAAATTCAGAGAAGATATGTTCGAAAGCAAAACCAACTCACCAGTATCGTCAGTCCATGCTCTGTAATGTGTACAAAGTTTAACAAATTGAACACACCCGTGAAACGTAAACTGTTTTTGTAAACAGGGCACTAGCTCTGTTATTGTTAATGTTTACGATTCACCGGGTGTGTTCAATTGTTAAACTCTGCACACACCACTGAGGACGGACTTACAATACTGTGAGTGGGTTTTGCTTTCGAACATTTCCACTCTGAATTTTCTGGGTTATAATTTTAATATTTTTCATTAATACACAACAAAATTGTCACTTTTCTTAAGTATTAAGAATAAAATTAAAATATGTGAAAGCGCAAGGATGTGTCAATCCAACGCGTCCAGAAATTTGAAGTTTTAACAACTTCGAGATGAAATAAGATTTTTAGTATATATTAGTATGAAATGCTATAGCAACATATAAGTCATGAAATTATACTGAAAATTTGAGAAAACATTATCTTCAAATCTGTGTCCAAGCACCTTTAAACATTATTGCAGCCCGGAGGACCGGGCTGCTCTATACATATAAATTTAAGTGTTGGTATATGGGGATTGAGGTGGGAGAAGTTATTCAGAATTAAAGGTTTTCTAAACATTTAAAAGATTGTTAATCAGAATGTTCTTTCCCTTTATAAATTATGAGATACACAATAATTTTACTTCCATAAAGTGAATCTGTAAAAATATATATATTTTTCATATATAATATATAAAGTTGCTTATCATTTACTATCGAAAAAACGACAGGTCCCTTTTTTTAGAACATCGAATTTTACTTATCGCATAAAAACGTAAAAACGTACTTTACACAGTTCGTGTTTTATAATCTTAAAGTAAAAGACATTTTTGAAAATAGTTGATGCATGTGTCTGGTTTCAAATTATATTTTATGCAGCCAACATTTACTTGAGGAATTGATAAAGTTTAAAAGGGAATCGTTTTTGTTCGATTTTCATCCGACAATAAGTTTTCAAAATAGTCTCTACCATCGTCTCCATCATTTAGACGCATGCCTTTTTCACACATATCGAAGCGGTTTGATGATCAAGACTCATTTCCATCGTTTACTTTATTTATTTCCCGTGCGACAATTGATGGTTACATCAATGTTTTCTTGTTATCTTATGGTTGTAAACGATCTAACATAACTACTTAGTACTAGTACTTGATAGTGAAAAATGTACGCATGTCCCCTTGAAAAGTGGATTTTTTAAATGCTTTTCTCAGGTCCAGTACAATCAGTACATTTAGCTACATAGCTAAAATTACCTACTGTAGGTTTATTTACCTACCTCAGGTAGCTTTATTTAGCTATTTCAAGACAAATTTTCACAATTTTACTTTTTATTTTAAAGAGACAAAAAGTCGCAAGTAAATGTCTACTAATATTTATTCTAGGTATTATTTAAAAAGGAATCTAAAGCAGAGATATTTTTAACATTGCTGCATTTGAACACTTTTAAGAAAAATATGTATTTCCATTGTTTGAGTAACTGTGCACCACCTTGTGTGCGATGAGGCGTGGATAAGTATGATTACTTTACATTGTGCTCATGTTAACCAAAACTGGTTTTCTTTGTTATTTCACTCAAGAAGTAACTGTTAGATCACAAATTAACTGTTGTATATAGCCCCAAAACTTTTAGAACTTTGATTGCAACTGCACAGAAAAAGACACATCTCCAAGAGTGATTTTTTCATGAATAGTTTTCAGATGAGTTTAAAGTTGAAAATTATCACTGCACCAAAGTGCAATTTTCTGCACTTTCTGGGAAAAATGCTAATTTAAGAAATAAGTTTGATTTAGTAGCTAAATAAAGTTACTTCAGGTAGGTAAATAAAGCTATATAGGTAAATCAAGCTACATAGCTAAATCTAGTGATTGTACCAGACCTGTTTCTGATGCCATGGCTGGGTCACAGGTACTTGTGGACAGGACCCCCCCCCCCCCCCCCCCCCGGTTTACCTAAGGATTTTTCAACACACTGACTGCAATGCTGTTTAAGGAGAAATTGTGGGATTCTTACGAGATGCAGAGTCAATCCGAAAGCATGATCTGAGACAGAAATACATGTGGAGACAGTGTGAACCGACATTTTAGGTTAAAATAAAATAAGTACATGTTTTTAAACCCAGAAAGACCAGCGGGGGTACAACGTAAACAAACCAGAGTGGCATACCTTTCTCTCTTATAATGTATAATGAGGTATTTCTGTGTGGAACGATTATTTTGGGTTTTTCACAATTTTTTCCTATGGTATACATGATGAATAAGTGTAATAAATATAATTTGTGAAAAAATGTCCAACAAGTCCCGGGGTTGAATATCGGGGGGGGGGGGGGGGGGGGGTCCTGTCCACAAGTACCTGTGGGTGAGGTATTTTAAAAACATGCGTAAAGAAACTTTAAGACCACAGCAGACTGTAACAGATTCAGAAGACTGGCATATGGTCGAATAAGGATAAGAAAATTACTTTTTTATTTACCTCGTTGTTTATCACTACATTGTGCACTTTTCTCAGATGTGATGGAACAAAACCGATTCCTCTCAATGTGGCTGTACAAGACGGCAAAGGGCATTCGTATCTAGCCTTTTCATTTTCTAATTCGTCTACTTTTGGTCGAATTATGATTTCATTTACCATCTGTATAGAATTTTCATGATTCACCATTTTATTCCATGCAGAATAATCAGAATGGTTGCGGTGGTCACTACCCTGTCTTATCCCTAAGGCTTTGATTTATCACCGGAAATTTAAATGTCCATATAGTAGTACAAATTTACTACGGTAAATACTCTGATTCCGGAAAAGTTCACATACAGGGAAGTGAGGGCAAATGCAGATTTTTGGGTGAGGACAAGTGCGCTAAAATGTTTTGTGGGTTTTTTTTTAACAAAAAGCACAAAACAAATAAACAAAAAATAATAATAATAAAAAAAACCCATAAAAACTTTAAAGTATATGTAGTAATGAACTCAATCAAGGACCCTCTGGTCTTTACACTAAAGCTAAATGTTATTTTGGACATTGACAAAATTATATTGTATAAAGGTGTTAATACTAAGCTTATCTATCCCAATTTCAACACAGGATACCTGGCATTTATCTCCACGCAAAAAGTGTTGATGAGAAAAGAAATCACTTGTTTACTTGTGTGTGTGTGTGTGTGTGTGCGGAGGGGGGGGGGGGGGGTTGTTACATGATAATAAAGTGTTCAATGGATTTATGTTCGCCTATTAAAATGTTAAGAATGCCTGAATTAAATAAAAATTGGGTAATACACTGTAGATTTTAATTTAGGCCATTCCAAGTTTTTTTCTTTGTATATTTAGTGTCCACCCTAAAATCAAAAACCTATTTTTTCTATCCGGGAAAAACACACAAACAAAGAGGGGAAAAACAGTATTATAAAAATTATTGGAGAATTTCTCATCATCATTTGAGAATTTTCTTTTTATTGCAACAAAGACTGATAAACTTCTAGTTTATGACAATTAAATATTTTGGTACACAACTTAAAATAAAAATAAAATGCCGATCCCAAAAGAGTAAGTTGTGTTATGAATATTTGTAGTTGTTTACTTGTTTTAAATTCCATAACCCCAAAACCAATCCGTCCGCGGACACTAAACATAGAAAAAACTTGGAATGACCTTATTGGATTTTAGATCCAGGGGCAGATTACTCTAACTGCATAAATATACCACAAAATTTAAACTGTTTTGAGTACAGTGTAGAAAGAGTTCTTAAATAAAAGTACTTTGAGACCAAAGACCGTCTATTACACCGCACACACTGTGGTATTTTCGTAATCTGGCCTTAGAGCTAAACTAAATAAATTAAAATCTATGTACTGTATTTTTGTATGCAACTCAAATATTCTTGAAATTTTATGAGACCAAGATAAATTTATTGAACACTTTATCTGCAAGTACTTTTCCGATTTTTTCAAGTCAGCAACAGTGATTTCTCTTCGTCGATACTTGGGGGGGGGGGGGGGGGGGGGGAGGATAAATTGCAGGTACCCTATGTAAGTTGAAAATGAAATAGATGAACTCAACATTCAAATTTTTATAAAATATTATTTTTCTCAATTCCCAAAACATTTTTCATTAATGTAAAGAGGGTCCTTAAGTTAATATTTATAGGGTCCCGCGTGAAATGCGGGAGACCCACAGGAATCACATTGTCCGTTCGTCTGTCTGTTCATCAACACTGTACTCGGTGGCGCTTAGCTTCCATATGTGTGTTTGTCTTATCAGGCATGCGCATCTTTTTAAAACATGACAAAATTAAATGAGTATTGATTTTCAACATTAACAATCGTAGATAACATATAACATTACCACCAATCTCTACCCAGAGTTATCGTTCCTGCTTCGCTCCACTTATAGCGCAGCGTAATACGCCCTCTGGTGAGAGATTGCATTACCACCAGTTTTTGCAACCAGTTTTCACATATACATCAAGGTTCGGTATCAGTAGTGGACGATTTTTATGCCCCCGCCATAAAATGGCTGGGGCATATAGTGTTACCCTGTTCCGTCAATCCGTCATCAATGACTTTCTGTTCATATCTCGACAACGGTTGCACACATTTAACTCAAATTTGACATATGGATATTTTCTCCATTTTCATGTATGATTAATTTTGAAAAGGTTTATTTCGTCGGAATTCTGATGCTTCGCTTCTTGGACACCAATCAGGACTTTGCCCTGGATTTATGGAAGGGGTGGGGGTGGCCAATATTCCCTACCTGAGTATACGTGTACTGAACACATCCGCGGATCCAGGATATTTTTTTCCGGGATGGGGTTTATACCAAATCAAATATCGGACTCGGGAGAAAAAAAAAGTCAAATAACTTGCCAAAACCTGAAAAATTCTATTTCGTGTGGGTGAGAACAAGTTAATTTTCTTTGTCATAAATGACTCTTCTTACCTTTTTATGAGGGGTCTGTGTTTCCTGGGGAAGGGCTCCAAGGTCATTTTTAAAAATTATTTTACATAGAAAAAATTATAACTCTAAAAATCCCGGGGTGGGGGAGACGGTCCGACACCCCCTCCCCTTCTAGATCCGCGCATGGCGTGTATGTGTGTTTTAAATACATTAAAACTTATCACTGGAAACAAGCATAAATGTATCAGCAGCTAAAAAAAATCCTTAACGGAAAATATATCTGTAAATGGCAAGCAAAATCAAAATTTAATTCAAAACTTGTTCTCTTTTTTCAAGATACCGTAAGAATTGTAGTAAAATAGACGAGATGAAAACAGATTTTCAGTGCAAATTTTAAAATATAAATTAAAGGTAAATAAACAACACTGGATAAATTCGGACTTTTCCAATGATAATATGTATGACAACATGTATGCGCTGATCAATGCGGAGTTTGACATATTTAGTTAAAAATTAATTTATTCTCATTTTTGGCTATATTCGTACAATTTAGTAACAAATACTAGTATTTGGCTGATACTTCGAACAAAATAAATAAATTATGATAAAATATATTGCAGGAATGCACATTAATTAAACCGTTACTTTACTAAATCTTTATTCATTTTTGCATATTCATAAGTTGCATAGATCAATAAAATTTGTGACAATCCATAGTCTGTATACATAATAAAGTCTAAAATTCCCAAGGCCATTTTTTACCATTTCCACAGACAAAGGTAACAGGAGTTTGTGGATCCAGAGAAAACGAATCTACCATATTGTGCAGTATCCAGTCACCAGCTGTGGCATCTTTATACGTAGGTTTGTACATCTTAGGATTAGCAGACGAGATCTTAAAAGCCCCAGAACAAGCCTTATATTTCTGTTGCCCTTTGGTGTCCGTCAAACACAGAGGGCGACATGGTCTTCCACAAGAGTCATGTGCAGTGAACAGAACCTCTCCTTCGCCATAATCCGGGTTCTTTATCCCTACAGCAGTTGTTGAAACGGAAACCGGTTGCCTCTCATCTATTATCACAAACTCTTTATATGTTCCAGAATAATCTAAACCATCGGAAGATACAAACACTTTTGAAGCACCAGATTGAACTGTATGACAAACATCATTTGACAATCTTACTACATGTCCATAAAAGGTTGGGTCAATACTGTCAACATTTAGAGATCTAGTGTGCACAATACGAACTGGCACATAAACCCATCGCTTAAGATCTAGCTCTCCGTCAAGGAGGAAAGTGTTTGTAAAAGACCGTTGAAGGGAGGAAACAGACTGATAATGAGCCCCATTGGTTGTGCCATTTTGAAATATTTTAGAAACATCCCTTCGTTTTCTTTCTTGAACAACTTCTCTCACTTCCATCCTAGCTGCCTGGATTTCCGGTGCAACAGGAGCAGTACCTATTGTATTTTCTCTATTCCGCCTATCATTAAATGGCGAGTCGGGGAATCTGTTGCCTCCAGGAATAGGCCCGCTTGCCTGAGCCATCATTAGTGATTCTGATGGAGACTGTCCAAAAGATTCTGAATCATTTGCGCCAAAAGCTAAGGAATTATCCATAAACTGCTGCCCTCTCGGCGCAGCCATCATTAATGGAGAGCGTCTTAAAGCTTGTGCACCAGGCCGAACTGTAGACACACAGACTTGACCGGAACTAGTCCGCTGGCAACGCAAATGAGGACTCCCATTACATCGATTCGAGCAAGTTGGGAAAGGTTCATATCTGACAAGATTAGCAATTACATTCGACATGGCAAAGCTATTAGTTATTGGAGCAAGATATGGTCTGAAGTCAATTATGTCATTAGGACCATGTCCAACAGGATGAGGGGGGTTAGGATAATCTTGTTCCGGATCAATCCCATTAATAACCTGCTGGACTCGGAAGCGTTCCCAAACAGCGTCAACATAAGCATGATGCATGAAGAACACCGGATCGAATGACGCAGTACTATCTGCTGAAATGTGACCTCCTATCCAATTGTGTGGACCATTGTGATGGGCTTCCAAAGAGTAAACTCTTTCCTGTCCTACTTTAGGCTCCGTTATATCTCCATAATTTCTTCGACTCAAAACGGTTCTGAGACCCAATTTGGTGAACAAGGCGCTGCGACCTAAGTATATAATGAACATATTTAAATTCTAGCCATTCAGTGATCAAGAGAAAATATTATGTAGAATAACCTTGATTTTTAGCTGATATAACAATTGTATTCTAATATTTTTATAGAAATTAAAATTTAAAATATATATAAGCACTTTCCATTACTACATGTTAATAATAAAAAATAGCAATGCATAAAATAAGGAAACATATGCACATTAGGTAAAATGTTCAAGTGTACTGTATTTAATTTAACCATTTAATATACTGGCAAACCTGTTCCAATGTTTCTGATTATGGGGCCACCCAGAACTGTTCGCATGTTTCGGAAAGGCCCAGTAATGACTACGCCGTCACCATTTCCGAAGTATTCATCACTCCAAACAATTGAATCGGTAGGATCTTCCATCTCGTGATCAAGGGTAGAATCCCAGTAGGGGATAGGAGATCTACATGCTGTCTCCAAACTAAAGCAAAGTAAACACCAACTTATTGAGGATAACCTATACTCTCAAGGTATACTTTATATAATTATAGCGAGCGCAGCGAGCGGCGCGAAGCGCCGCTCGCACTGCGAGCTCTAACGATAAGGCCTGGGCGAAGAGAAAATTCGGACTTGCACACCAAACGATTTTTTTTCTGCCACAATGCATCGCTTGTTTAAGCTACGTTCTCGCGAGAATAACCAAATACTTCAACAAAAAATAAACTACCATCGGCTCATATATTCACCTCTGTCGTTGGCTCGCGTATATCACAGTGATAAGCACGAGAAATAGTGCGTTTCTTTTAGTATTCATTATAGTTAAATGTTTGAGCTAATGATAGTCCTTAAAGGTAGACATTCACTAAATAAATCTAATACTATTAGTTTGATTGAGGAATGACTCTAATTCTTGGCCAAATTATTCGAGTATAACCTGGTTTGGGTCAGTTTGCGCTTTATAATCCGCGAAGCGGATTATAAAACAGCGTAAACTGACCCAAACCAGGTTATACTCGAATAATTTGGCCAAGAATTAGATTCATTCCTTATAATTTAATTTTAGAATCATTAAATAACTAGGGGTTTAAAATTTCGTTGCTTTTCATTAGTTCAAATTTGCCGCTCAATAATACAACCGTAGTAACGGAAGTGATGGGAAGCGAGGGGAGGTAAAAACTGATACATAGGCCTAGCAGCCATGTTGTTTGTTTGCATGAGGTAAGATCGAATTGTTGTTTGAAGTTAAAGGTACATTTATTAAATCTGGAATTTTCCATGAATCCCGAGGACTGGAAATGAGAGGATTGTATGGATACAGATGATTCAGCTGGTTGTCAGGGGGGGGGGGGTGTCCCCATACCAAAACAGGTTATACAGAAATAATTTGTGTTCCTTTTTGGATATTAACCAATCAGAGGCTAGAATACAAACGAAATTAAATTATTTTGAAATAATCCTTGACATGTTATGTTTTTACGTTATGTCAAAAATCTTGACGCAAGCCCATTGCAGAGGTGTCTGAGAGAGAAATGAACCAGAACTCTACATAGGAGATTGGCAACTTATATTCAACGTCATGTGACGTCAGAGTATAGACGTACCAAATGTCACGTGCGGTTTTAAGAGCCCGATCTAAATTTTAACTGAATAAGTATAGATCTGCGCTCGCCCTAACGGTCGCACCGTCAATATATTACAAATTATTTGTTTCCAATGAGATGTTAAAATCTTGAAATTTCAATTGTCAAGAAGAATACTTTATAACACCATTTCATGCTTCCTACTGACAAAGAATTGTAAGAATATCCCCCTCCACGCCACTGGCGGATTTAAGGGGGGGCGTGGGGGGCGCACGCCCCCCCCCCCCCTAAAATTTTCAAAGTATGATATGACTAATATTAATAATGCCATACTTTGGTATATAACTAACCAATACCACTATTTTTGTGCCTGGTTTTACTCTTAAAATACACGAAAACCCAGGAGCTTCCGGGGACCCACTGGGGGCTTTAAGGCGGCCCCCCCGAACCCCTGCCTAAATGAAGTTATCCACGCCCCCCCCCCCCCCTAATCACAAATCCTGTATCCGCCCATGCACGCGACCTATTATCCATAAAGATATCAATCCATTATTATTAAACGCGACGCGTGACTGCCAGTTATATTTCTATGTCCGGCAGGTGAGAATTAAAGGCCGTAATTTTTAACCAGATCTGGGCGGCCTCCCAGTTCTTTCAGTTTGTTAAAATTTGCACTTTTCAGACTTGGCTGGTACTTTAACTAACATACGATGTCACGTGACGTCAGAGTCTAGACGTTTTAAATGTCTCATGCAGTTTGAAGAGGCAGATCGAAGTTAAAACTGAATATATTATAGGTATCCAATAGTATGAATCTGCGCTCGTCCAAAGGGTCAGATTGTCTTAGGCCAAATAAAAAAATATGTGTGGTTCCGGTTACCCGACCGTCCCTATTTTATACCCCGACCCTAAACTTTTTTTTTTGCAATTTTCATATTTTTTCCAGAATTTTCACCAATTTCCATCAATGGCTCCTGTTTAAGTTTTAGTTTCAGCAATGACGGCCCCCTTGCACAACATAGTGCAAGTGTTTATTAGTGTTAAATCCAAAGCAAGCTAGCATGTAGCTACCAATATTGATTAGTATATTATCACACCACATCTAAATGTCATTTGCAAAGTAGTGATAAGTATTATTTAGAAAAATTAAGAAAATCATTTTGTTAAAAAAAAAAAAAAAAAAAAAAAAAAAATCCCTACCTACCTGCCCTAATTTTTTTTGGAGGTGTAACCGGAACCACACATATTTTTTTGTTTGGCCTTATTAAAAATAAAATATAAACTCGAGCAGAACTCGTTGCAAAGCAACGAGTAGGTCTTCTGTTGGAGCTGTGGACAGGGCGAAGTGACCTTGAGTCAAGGTCATGCCAAATTCTAAGGTTATTAGCGATCTTTTATGGGATATCAACTTGCAATATGAGAGTCATATCGAAATATTTACCGTTTTTGAGTAATAAAGCAAAACCTTTAAAGGACCCTAGATCCCTAATTTTAGGGGCCAGCCCCTTTTCAGTGGTGTCAAATGAAAGACCTTGAAATTGTGCACAATATTTATTCTACATATTTTGACAAATTATTTTTATTTTAAAAGATACAAAGGAAAATATGTGTAAATTTTCGCTCTTTTAGGCGTTCTAATTTTTTACCCCTATCTAGCGGCATTTTGAACACAGAAATCAAAAAACAAAAACCGATGTGCACAACTTCAATGCTTTTTTTTATATTCAGTAGTATTTCTGCTCCAGCTTTTGTAGTCTCGGAGCCTTTGTCTGGAAACCAAATGACCTAACTTTTCATTTCAAGGGAAATAACTCAAAAGCGGAAGTGGATTTTTGAAATGTATTACAATATTCTGATAGAGTTTTGTAACGTCTATATACTCTGAAAATTTGAGCAAAATCCGTTGAGAAATGAGCAAGATATGAGGTTCAAAGTTAGCGTCTAGGGGAAAAAAATAATAATCTTAACCAACGGAGTCAGTAGGTCTTTGAAACAAAAGACGGTCTTTGAAACAAAAGACCTTAAATACATTTCTGCGGATTAGAATGTGCCGATAACATAAAACAGGCGTATGCTAATCATCCCTTTGCAACAAAGTTAGAGGGAAAATATTTTTGGTAAATCGCTTCCGATAGCGTGGGTGAGTGAGTGCGTGCGTAATGGGAGTTATAATTTACCTCAGGATCGATGTTCTCTTTTGCGAGGGGAAGCTCCACTTGCAGTGCCCTTGTTATACCCGATCCTTCAACCATGTAAGAAATTATAACGTTTAAATTTATCTATGTAGTTAGGACAAAAACTTACACAAGTAAGTATATTCTGTGCCATGGGCCAAAGGCAGGTCCTCTGTGAGCACTTGCCAGTCCTGGTCCCGAGTGGAAAAGAGATAGTGTTTGGTAGGCGTTGCGTGGGGATCCGTCGATAGACTAAAAATTCAAATGTCTCAACATGAAATAATGGGATTTACACCGTCTAGCAGTGAGAGAGAAAAATGTAATCATTCCGGAATTTTTAGATACGATTATGCGGAGTTCTCAATCTGTCATTTTACATCGCGTGACATTCTTCTCTTTAGAGAAGTGGACAGGCTTTCGCCTACATCTACTTTTCTTTGCAAGCCTTCATGTTTTGATTCTGGAAAACGTATTAATTTAGAACCGGTGACGGCCTACACTTCAACCGACATTTCGTCTGAAATATGTCTGAATGTATGTAATAGACGTGTGACGCCAGTTCTAACATTTTACAGATGTAATATGAGAAAGACCATTACAGCTTCGCAATATATATATCTTGAAAATGTGAGTAAATAATTACCCGTCTCTCTAAGTCATCTATACAATCTACAAATCTCCGGAAAGCGCCTGGACTTCGCACTTCTCGTCTGTATCTTCCTGGGAATGCTTGTCGTTTGAGACGCCCGCCTTTCTTGTATTTTTCTACCTCCCTTGCTTCAGCAAAGATTTGTCGGAATAAACTATTAATGTAGTTAATTTCATTTTGTGTGATGTTTTGACCGGACCACATCTTATTATCAGCTATCTGTTTATATTGAAAACTTTTGTAGCAGAAGTTCTGTATACCAATGGCAACTGAGTCGGACGGCGTCATGTTGTAGGAGCTTAATTTGTAGCATTCCTCTAACTCGACCGGAAACGGAATTGGTTTCAGAAGTGCAGACGACAGTCCTAAGACTGCTACGCAAGTGACAACAAACAACATTTCCATCGCCATCTTCTTCCTGTATTTTGTTTTTTGATACACAAAAATGAAAAAAAAATGTTTCAGATTGCGATTCGGAATAATAGCCAAAAGTCTAAGAAATCTATTGCAGGGCATTCTGTGTATCTGTCTGCCACTTTTCACATTTTTCTAATAATTCAAAGATTTTTCCGATACGATGCTGTTGTATTTCCTATAGAATTGGGTATGAAAATAAAAACTTTCGCATTATGCAAAGGTCTTAATTACTGTGGTTTCATCATTATTCGTGGAACACCAATTTTCGTGGATTTCGTTGCATGTTTAAGCGTGAAGTCGTATCCAGCGAGCGTGGATGTGTTTGTTCGGAGATCTACAAACAAGGGGGTCTGTCAAGTCCAGAAACACACACCGTGCATGTAAAAATAACTAAAGTATCTAACATCATTTTCTAAATTGAAATGCTTAATTGTTGTTACTTTTTATGCTCTGTTGCCACGCTTAATTATCGTCCGTATACACATGTGCGCCTAAAAGATAAAATTCAAATTGCCTTAATATTTTGAGATATTTGCACATCTTTTTCATGAATGTATAAACTGAACGCTGAATAAATAAAAGCCTTTTTTTTTTTTTAAATGAATTGCTTTTAATATTCTCTTTCAATATCTGATATTTAATTGGTCCATCGAGCTCACAGTGTACAGCGGAGAAGGTATTTGGAATGCCTCACCCTTTATTGTTATATCATACTGCGTTGTAAACGCTTGAAGGTTCCGACTTTTAAACATGCAGACAAGTAAAATATAAATAATAAATTAAAGAGTTTTCACCTGTTAGTAATTTTTTAAAAATATTTACGTACTCTTTACATTGTTAATGTCATGATGGTTCCCGCTAAAGCATACGGCTAGAGAATGAAAAGATGACAGACAATTTTTTTCTGTTAGGACCATTATTCACGAATTTACGTATCCTCGAAACTGTGATTTTTACTAAATCTACGAAAATTGATGCCCACTAATATTAATGAAACCACAGTATAGACTAACCCATATGAACACATCCACCTCATTTTTTTAATTTTTTGTTTTTTATAATGATTATCATTTTTTAAAATTATTTTTTGTTAAATCTTTTTCATTTATTTATTTATTCATTTATTTATTTTATTTTATTTTATTTTATTTATTTTTGCAAAAGCAAATAAATATTTTATAGTCTTGAAACAAAATACCATTTAACACTGAAATTTAATATTTCAAAACTTTTCCCCCTCTTAAAGAAATAAGTATAGTTTACTCGAATATTATTTTGGCCATTGCTATATAAAGCTCATGTGCTTGTAGTTATTTCCAGAGATTATCTGAGTGTGGTTTCTAATTTTATTTCGAATATGTGCAACATGTTACATTATATATATAGAAGCAACGGAAAATCATGAAAAATGATGGATCACATTCCGAAGAGCGGCCAATTTTGTAATCTTCAATCCCTTTAGATTTTGAATTGGAGGTTGTGGGTCCATTGATTAAACCCAATTTAAAGGCCGAAGAATCTATGAGTTTTGAGATATGATGCACACGGCAATGATAAAGTAACAAATAAATTTTATGATTAACGTGATGTCTTCACCTTTTTTCGTCAACTCTCCTTTTTTAGGTAGCAATATTTATGTCTCCTGGTGGATCATATACACATAGGCATGTTCTGCCTACGAAAAATTTCTAAACCGAGGCAGGCTACTGACAAATAAGTAGATGATACAAGGGTATCTCAACAACATATCGCAAATTCCATGGTTAACACAATGACTTTATTTGCAGGATTGTATGTTTAGTCGAATTTGGACTTTTTCTATCAAATATTGTTAGGCAACCGTTTTCATACTGAATTCTCTAAGGATTTCTCTGTTAACCCGATCATGTCAAGGGGGATCACGGTGGTTGTGTCCGGTTAACAAGGGATGCTTTCTCCTCTATGGCTCTGATCCCACCTCTGACGTTTTAGAGGTCCGTGTTTTGCTCTGATTTCAGTATGTAAAGATTCATTGATATTGTTAGCTTGATTACTGTTCGTTATTTTCATATTTCAAAGACTACAGAACTTTCAACCGTTACTACATGTACATGTATAGCAATTAGCACAAAAACCAAATTAGCTATTAACAACTGACTAATAAATTTTTATCCCACAACAAGAAAAGACAAAAAAAAATGCAATCTATTACTTCATTTAAAATTTACATTTTATTGAATTTCATTTCTGCACTTCATGATATTTTTTGCGATTGTGATCACAGTTGTGTTCACCTGATACATTTGCAGGAACATGAACAACAGACTGTTTTGTTTACAATGCACTGACAGTCTCATGTAAATTTAACAGGGCTCATTATGTACTGTTTTTAAAATGCATTTACAAGCCGCAAAAATTGGTTCATTTTCGCCTTTGTTTTCCTATTCGAGAAAAGTTTATTCGTCCATTGACGTTCCGAGTAAAGCCATGTCGTACTATGCCTTTATTGTTTGAAGGGAAAAAATATTTCGAATTTATTTTAAGGATATTGACTGTCTTGATCAGTCTTTACCAATACTTACTCCGAGGGTTTAACGGAGATATAACACTTATCGACCCTTTCCTTTAACTAATACTTGCTAAATTACTCTAGTATACAGTGATTGATCAATTCTCTGTTGTAAACGTCCCTTACAAGATGTACTTTGAAATAGAGACGTCGCCTGCTTTGAAACGATCTCGATATAAGAAAAAAAAAATTTATAGCAAGGCTACTGCCTTATTTCAGAGCCAATTAAAATTAACTGAACATCAAAATTCAGGGCTATGAAAAATAAAGTTAAACCAAATAAAACTCGATAAAAATCTTTAATGTATAACTGGAAATCGGCATTATAGGCATAGTGAAAAAAAGACCAAATTTCATAGATCATTTTTAATAAAAATAGAATAATTTTTATAATTCCTCTTAAAAAATCCCAGCATTGAAAGTAACTCAGATTATAGAATGAAAGAACGATGCTTTGTAAAATTGGATAAAACAACTCTAAAAGGGGTTTAATAAAAAAAAAAAGGAATAGAAGTCTTTTGTATTTAGAACGTAGATTTACATGTGCAAAAGTACGATCAATAGATGAAATTTGAACTCTGCCCAGTGCCTGTATTTACGCGATGAAAAAGTAGAGATAAACTAATTAAAATCTGTTAGTAAATAAATTGGCAAGAAGTTTGAACTTGATTTCTTAGACATAAAATCTACCCATTGAAGCTTAATATTTACAAGGCAAAGAAAAACCTGTAGCAGTTTACAGAACAAATATTCTGGTATAAAATAAGTATATATATCTAAGACCTTTCAATTTGACAAAAACACCATTGTCCACGCACATTATAATTTTTTTGAAATTTTATTTGAATTCTTTTTTAGAGAGAACTAGAAGTTGTTTTGAGCGAGAATGTGAAAACTGAAAAGAAGTAAACAGAAAATATCTACTTATCACTTAAATTCAAAACAGAACAATGACCTTAAGCAAATATTTTTGTTTGAAAATCAATTTGTTTACGAATTACTTACCTTTTGGTGTATACCAAGCAATCTATGTCACACCAGATCCCACCGAAGGGTATTTATATAGGTGTTGGGAAATTTCATTTTTTTTTTTATAAATAATTTGCTGAGCGGTACAGTTTCCAAATTACAGGTTTTTTCTCTCCAAAAATATTTATATTTAAAAAGAAAAAAAGAACATTTGTCTTCCATTGTGAAATGTACAACGGCACAGATGATCAATCGTATGTGTTATCAAGTGGCGACCTGGAAAAAAAAATTGCACTTTGGATATTTTCAAAAAAATAAACTTTTCGGAAATTCCATAATAACTTTACCCAGGGATTTTCTCAATGTTGCAAGGCTTCATGAGTTCCTTTTCTTAAGACACATAAACATTTTTTATCAATTAAAATTCTTTGGGCAAAACAGGAGTATGTTTAAATATTTCGGTTCGAAAGACATTCACATTCTGAGCTAGAGAGCGTGATATCAGTCTTTTGCACCATGAATTATCAAAATTGGAGGAAAAATGTGTGTTCTTTCTCGGACAAATAGTTTTTTTTTTTTTAAAAAAAAATGCAATTTAGCATCTTAAGCACATGTGATATACTTGAAAACAAACATATCTTGAAAAAACAAGCTCTGATTCACGAGTAATATCAATTACATGTAAATGAATTTTACTTATTCATGGGTAATATCAACTGCATTTGTCTCTTTTTGTTTTAAAGCTGGATTTTGTTCGTAATTCGTAAAACAATAATAGTAATTTAAAAAAAAAAAAGCAAGGGAAATAAAATCTACTCTCAGAATAATAAAATTTTGAAATAATTTTGAACATGCACTGGGCTCAAAATCTTGAAATATATAGATTAAGTCTAAAAATATATATTGCGATGAAATGATTTAATTAATGAAGCAGTCGAAAATGAAGAATTTTTTTTTTACTTGGCATCAATAAACTTGCAAATTATGCATGCAAATAAAGAGTTTCGGTTCACAAGTAATAGACACTTGAAGGACGATTAAAATTTTGACTTAAGTCTAAGTCTGTTTCATGATCCCGGGGTCTGCGAAACTGACTCTTTAAAGATAGCGTAGTGCGTGGAAATTAAGAATTAAACAAAATTTTCATTCATTTAAATTCTTTTCGGCTACTGATTCAATTACTTTATCATTCTAACAACTGTTTTTATTAAATACTTTAGTAATCTCAGGCCCGTAGAACACGGGGGGGGGGGGGGGCGCCCCCCTTTTTTAGTAAAGTATTTTGCTATAGTTGTTCCTTTACATGCAGGTCCCCCCCCCCCCTTTGATGCAAGGCCGAGCACTGGTAAATTGCAGTTCTGTTTTTTTTTTTTTTTTTGGCTTGTCAGATTTTTTTTTTTGAAATTGCACCCTCCCCCCCCCCCCCAACTTTTGAAACCGTTTCTACGGGCCTGAATCTTTTTTTTTTTTTTTTTTTTTTTTGATTTTTTTCTTCTTCTGCAGAACCTATAGTATTGCAGTTAATATTGTTATGGGAGGATTTTGAAATATTGGATATCTGCAACAAGCAGATTACATGTAATTTGATTACAAAAAATTAAAAGCACAAAATGTAATCAAGGTGAATAGAAGATTATTAATTAGCTAATCAATGATATCACTGAAAACTTTTTATTTGAACATATTTTATTGTAATTTATGTATGCAAAGAGACTGGGTCAATACCTATAAAAATATATTACACCTTCACTACTGAATCATTACATAATTTACCGATAAAGATCCATCATAACGATGAATCGTATCTCTTTTTTTTAAAATGCAAATTTAAAGATTATCAAGGTGTGAAAAATTTACGAGTCAGAAAAAATGTGAAGGCGAGAAGTTAATGGTAGTACATGTATTCCACAATGCTGTCCACAAGCACAGGGGCCACCCGCACTATACCATATATATACATCTATAGATATGTATATATAATCTCAATTTCTATAGATGTTATATAGGAGTATCTCGCAAAGTTCGTAGACTCAGATGTACCTGTAATAAAGAACTTTATGTAGGCTATATTTGTACTTAGTTGAACTTAAAAGATTTCTAACTAGACTGAATGTCTATTAATCCTGACCTAAATGACATGCACTTATGGCGTATTTTGATTCTTAACATTTTTTACCACATGGAAAACCCTACCAAAGGAGTAAATAATTTTGTATTTGCTACAAGTTCTATTGCTTTAGTAATGTTAATCACACTATTAATTTAAGAGGAGTTTCCTTGGAAATTACGAACTTTAAGTAATTCTTCTCCTTTGGAATATGAAGTTGTAGTTATTGGCATTCTCAAACATAATTTTTACTCTAGCTCTATCGCGTATTTGATTAATAAATATTTCATACATCAACATCTTTTAGGGCAGGGTCGTCGCCAGGTTTCTGCAAAAGGGGGTGCGTATAGGGAGTTCTCCATCGAACCAGATTTTTTCTTTCATTCTGATGCGTTCTGGTGCATTCTTTGAAGTCATTTGAACATATACAAAGTCTATCAGCATTACTTTTAACAGATGCATTATGAATTTATTTTGTTTCAAAAATATATTGTCGGTCTTTTAAAAAGGGGGTTGCGATTGTACCCCGTTCGACAGACTTGTAAGTGGCCTTTTTTTATTTAAAAAAAGGGGGGGGGGGGGTACAACGGCTTAGCCATGAAAAAAGACGGTCATTTTTGGTAAATACCGTTATCAAAACTTCTTAAGATGAAATAATCTTAACACCGAAAGTTCCAAATAGATCTAATCGTAACTTTTTAAAGAAAAGTATAAATTTTGGATATCGGTGAAAATATTTTACTTTAGAAATATAATAATAAAATGCATAAATGAAGAACCATAATTAAGATTAATTGTCTCTTGCACATTTTTTAAAAGAATAAATAATTCATGAGTTATAGAAAATTTGTGAATGTAATTGGTGTGTAAAACACACTAACGTGTCTCGTATGCTGTTTCATACTGCACGATTGTGTACATATTGTTGTCCTTTTTAAGTTGTCGCCAGTGTAACGACGAAAAGTGACCCCCGTAGAATATTGACCATGGGGTCAAATTTCTACGTAGAAAAATGATCTTGGGTCAATATTCCACGACAAGTAGGGTCATTTTCCGACCGTAGAAAACCCTTCCAGACCGGTAGGTAATTCTACGACTCCTCTCACGTTGAAAAATGACCCCCATAGAAATCTGACCCCGTTAAAAAAACCTTTAGAAATGGGATATGATACGCGTTAATTTTTCCCCAAGAAAATTTCAAAATACATGTGGACGGGTGAGAAAAGAAAAAATATTTTGTTTTCTGGAGGTAAAAAAAATTGATTCGGGCCATTTTAGCCAGTCGGTCGGGAGAAGGTTAATAAACATTTTTTTAAAGATAGCCTTGACTTGTCTCCAAATAATGCACTGTAGTTATAGAATTTCTAACATGTTTTCTACCTCTTTCCCCAGTTTTTTTCATAATTTAAGGAGGAATGTCACACCAAAATCTTATTTAATAGATCTTTAAGACATCCCTTGGGAAATGATATCTATTTCCAATTACTACAAAATTCTGGTTAGGATCAGTTTAAATTTCGATCGAGATTGGCCAAAATTTTTACAAAATAATTTTTCTAAAATTTGGCATTTTCATTTTAATTTCTTTTTACAATATGATTGTCTAGCATATTCATTGTAGCTGTGACTTTTGAATATATTATCAATAGGTTTCGAAAATATTCGCAAATACTGTGTTTTATTTTCATAAAGGATTTTTTAGTAAAAAAAATTAAAATATCCAGCTTGCTTTTGTTCACATATTTTATTAGATATACATTTTCTTCATTTATTAATAGCAAATTTTTAATTCTAAAACATCTTATTTGCAAATAAAATCTTTTTTTTCATTTTCTATGAAAATTTTGGGGAAAAATCTTATAAAATAATTGAGAGCTAACATCGGCCTTTTAATGCTGAAACCATAGTTTAAAGGGGATGTCATAAAGATCTATGAAAAAAAAATTGGTGTGGCATTCCTTCTTAAATTCTTCCTTCAGACTTAGAATTAAATGCATACTTCAAGTGTTTTACAATGTATAAACTTTATCTCTATAATGTTATGTACAGTACATGTAGATAGAGGAGGATTCCTATGCGCGACAGAGGCAACTTTGGTACAATTTTTTAAGCCCACAATTTGCTCAACTTTCTTTTTATTTTTTGATTGAAAGGCTCCATTACTTAAGTGAATGATTTTAGTTTTCCCGGAACCTTTGATAGGGCCTGTAATAAGGTGAACATTTACTCAAATTACGTTGATAGCCCAACGGTTAATCATTTAACACTGTCCATTCAAAACCGTTTAGTACATGTAGAAATCTATGGCTAGCAGAGTCAAACCATGCAACAAGTAAAGATTATACATAGTTTTATTAAGAGTACATTTACATGCAATAAGAAAATATGAAATGCCGGGTAATCCGAAGAAAAACGAGTGAGTCATGATGCAAGTGCATTATGGTTAACATTGAAAGCAACGACACGATGTCTGAACAAGATAAAAATTATGAAATATAGTAAACTGAAAACTTTGGAAAAGGACAGTGAATGTCAAATCCTTATTACATACTAGATCAAATAAAGGATATTCATAGACCTCCTCTCTGCATGTGCATAATTTAGGGCATTAGCCGCACATCTATTTTTCATAACGGTACAACAAATAATATCCAACTTAGATTTCAAGCTGACATATGTTCCATGCATGTTAGTAAGCATATAAATATTGTTTTCCAAGCATTTAAAATTAAATGCGCAAACATATAACGCAATGAACAAATTGTGAACAGGGAAGCAGTATATTCTGTTGTTTGAAGTTATCGCCCTTATAATTTTAAATTACATTCATTTTTTTGCAAAAATAAACAAATTTGCCAAATCCAATTTAAAATAAAAAGTTCAAGAATAAACATTTTATAATTTCTTTTTTACTAGCAGTAAGAATTTTGTCTTTAATCTGGAATAAGTATTTTTTCCATTAATTTTATTGTAAAAAACTTTAAAACATCTATGTATTATGCATATATATTAGTATTTTTCACAAGGCTTGTTAATAAATGAGTCAGACGGTCAAAAAAAAATAAAGAGAGAGGGAGATAGTGGGGAAAGAGAGAGAGAGAGTGGGTGGTTGGGGGAGAGAGAGTGGGGAAAGAGGGAGAGAGTGAGGAGGGAGTGGGGAAAGAGAGAAGGGGGAGAGGTAGAGAGAGTGATGTGAGAGAGGGGGAGGGAGAGAGAGTGGGGAAAGAGAGGAGGGAGAAAGGGATTGGGGAGAGAGAGAGAGTGATGTAGGGGGAGAGAGAGGAGATGGGGAGAGAGAGGAAGTGGGATATCGAAGGTCAGAGGCATATTGATTCAGTCTTGTGTGATATTTCTAAGATTTATATATTTTACATATTTAATCTTCCCTATATTTTTTATGAGAAGAAGTTTAAGACTTCATTCATAGAAATTAAAAGATGATTATTAGATCAAATTTTCTTAACAATCGCTATTTTTAAAACTAATTGGGAAGAGTTTTAAAACGTTAATCTTTCTAATAACATGAAGAAGAAAGAAGACTTTATTTTGATTTTTTGCACATTTAGATAATTAAAACTGTGGAAACTGAAAATTTTCAAGTAATTATTGTCAAGGTATTCCATCCCTAATAGCAAAAGATTCAATGAAATTGAATACATATCATGTAGGTGTTGAATTCACCGTATATTTAGACATAATTCCAATTTATTACCATAAGCATGGAAGGGTGGGATTTGTCCTAATTTATGATCTTGAATTTTGGTAAGAGTTATCTGTTTTTAATTAATAAAAAATTAACCTTAAAAACTTATCTGGTTTAAAAAAAAAAACAAAACCTTTTTCAATTGTCATTCTATTTCTAATGTTTAATGCATCTTTCTACCGCAATGTTTATTGATATTATTATTTGAATTTTTAAAAAAAATTCTTGTCCCCATAGACTTCAAAGCAATTTTTGTTAATTAATTACTGCTTAGTAAATTACATTTTTGAAACTTTCTCTCGGTAAATCCTTTTGTACTAAAAAATGCTTTAAATTAATATCAAAGTATTATGTACATGATGAAATTTAAGTATAGAGACTTTGGCCCTATTAGGGATGGAAAACCTGAAATGTGATAAAAGAAATTAAAGAAAGCGCGTATTCTTGTTCTTAAGTATTATATCCTTGTTATGTTTTCCTTTAAATGGGATAAACCACCTTGTATTATTTATGTAAAGTACAGTAATACCTTTTAATTTTGTTATTTAAACTTTAAAGCTTTTAGAAATGAACACTTCATATAATAAGACTCTGTGATTTTAATGACCCCTATTGTATTTGCCTAACAAAAAATTTCTTTACAAAACCATATTTTATCAAAAAATGACAGAGGGTCGTTTTTCTATGGTGTCATTTTTCTACAATCCACACGGAGAAAAATGACCCAAAGACCATAATTTCTACGAAAACATGGGTCATTTTTCTACGTAGAATATTGACCAGGGGGTCAAATTTCTACATAGAAAAATGATCCCCGGTCAATATTCTACGGGGGTCACTTTTCGTCGTTGCACCGGCGACAAATGTTTACCTACCCTCACTGTACATATTGTCGTCCATCAGTACATGTCACATGTCATAATATGACAATGCTCGCTCCCATATAAATACGACTGATCATTGTTTTACTGTTCTTGAGAAAAAGATTTCTAAAGAATGTTCCTATACCTCTTCGTCAGCCAGGGGTTTCTGATCCGCTACTCTTCCCACAAATATTCCTATGTAAAACTTTGATAGACCATCGTGGCCCCAACCTAGACCCGGGGACCATGAATTGAAAGAACTTGAATATATACTACCTGAGGATGCTTCCATATAAACATGACTTTTCGTGGACTTGCTGTTCTTGAGAAGATTTTTATAGATTTTCTGTATAATATATATTCCTATGTAAAACTTTGAACGCCCATTGTTGCCCCACCCTATCCCTTGGGGTCATTATTAGAACAAACTTGAATGTACACTATTTAATGAAGCTTTCACATAAGTATCAACTTTTTTGGCCCAGTAGTTCTTGAGAAAAAGATTTTGGAAGATTTTTCCTAATACATTCCTATGTAAAACTTTGATCACCTACTGTAATCCCACCCGGTGGTCATGATCTCAACAAAATTGAGTTTATGCTTTATAATGAAGCTTTTATATAAGTTTCAACACACAGTTTTCTGACACTGTGGTTCTTGAGAAGAAGATTTTTAAATTTTCACTAATTCTTCATTATTTTCCCTTGAAAAAGGGCATGATCCTTCATTTAAATTGACTTGAATCCCTTTTATCCTGATGATTTTGGCAAGTTTGGTTGAAATTGGCCGAAGTAGTTCTAGAGAAGAAGCTGAAATGTGAAAAGTTAATTAAACAATTAGCTTTGTTAAACATATTGTGAGAGATGAAAAATATGACATAAGCAAGAAATTGAAAAGTAAAGTAAAAAAAAAAAGGTTTTCTGAAACCATGAATTTTACACTGTGATAATATGGACAGAACGACAATATGTACTGTCACAGCACCAGAAACACCGCCATCTCATTTTAATCACAGAACATGTTTAAGGCAGCTTCTATATGCCAGTCCATAAAAACGGGTTGTCCATTAGAGTTATCTCTGTGTGTTGTCAGTAAACAAGACACATTTTTTTTATCTAGTCTAGCAACAAAGTAATAGGGGATATACTAGGTGTAAGTGAGTATGTGCGTAACGAAAGTTTCGGAAGTAATAATTTATATCGGGATCGATGTGTTTTGGGAAGGAAATACTCCGCTCTGCGGTGCCCTTTTTTACCCAATTCATTCTCTTTATTATGCGTTGGCACCATCTATCATAGCCAACCATCATGCATTGCGTAATAATGGAGAGTCAAGTCAAATGCTAACTATGTAAATTGTGTCCCAGTTTAATTCACACCTTTTATTACTATTCGTTATTTGCTAATACAAAGTTTTATCACAATTATAAATACATGTATTCAAACAGAAAAAAAACGGTACATGGTACGTGTATATGATGCTTCTTAGATGACAGATTAAGATGCATTGACCTTCAGCTAAGAGAGATAACTCCCAGTGATATAATTGTCTATTATTCTTTATAAAATTTCAAGATAAAGGCCATTTGTGTAAAAGGATGTATTCACAATTTCAAAGGAACTGACCTATTGGAAAGAACAACTTTACACTTAATCAATGTTCATTAGTTGCTTTCTACCGTATATATGTCCAAATTTTTCAAATTTGTATTTTTGAACCTAAAATTTATTTTTTACAATTTTAAAATTATCTCCAAAGATGGCCAAAAACAGCATTTAGCCCGTTAACGCACCGATTTTTGCTATATTTTGGCCTAGTTCTAAGTCCTTCAGGATAGGACTGCCTGTAAATAAAATTATGATATTTTGATAGGTTGTAATGTAAAGAATAATTTAAGATAGGATTTTTTAAAGGGCACCCCTTCCCTAGGGTCGAAATTCACAAAAAAAACTACAAAAAATATTTTTAAAAAACACCTGTTTTTGACAACCTGGTTCACATTTATAACAGCTATTTTCATAGTCAGAATAGATCGATTGGTATAATAGCTAAGTTTCAACACCGCGGAATGAATATCATTTTTAGAGTCATGGTTCGAATCCACATGGTGCCACACTTTTATAGTTTTAAATTCTCATCTTTTCAAAGACTTTTTTCAATATAGACTTCTGTATTTTCCTTCAATTATCTTTCTTTTATGCATATTCATTCTTGATATAAAAGACACTAAAGAGAAAGTAAATCGTAAATTCCACTGTATCTAAAACACAGTCAAGCGGAGCTATACCTCAGTATAGCACACATTCTTCAAGGACAAGAATTATTCTCGCCTGCAATGAGATGCGATGGGTTTCTTTTTATAGAAGAATTAGAATTTAATCAATTCAATGTGTTACATTGCTTTTATTCCGTCTGTACTACTACTACTTGTATGGGTTATTGCACTGGAAAGTATACGTATTGCTTGTATTATCTGAGCTTATAATAAAATATATTTAGAACTACATACATATACTGATTCAATGTTAATTCAGACCTCAAGTTTTTAACCAGTAGGACTACATATATATCGGTATCTGCACTCCCTTAGATTTCATTTATATAATTTGTGTACGTTTATGACATGCTTTTATTATATATCCACGGAAATGTGTTGTAAAATAAACACGCATCAAGAAAAAAGTTAAGACTATCGACATTACCATTATGTAAAATGAAAAGTAAAGAAAAAATATCAAAAAAACATTTTGAGATCACAAACTCAAAATGCGTTGACATTGGCATGCTATATATAGTTAATGTTTATGAAAAAGGTCCCTTCTATCTCTGCATACTGAAATAAAATAATTCATGAGAAACGAATTAGTATATGAATGAAGCCTGAAGTCTTTAACCGGAACAGAAATTTGTAAAGACTAAGACCCAACCCCGCTCCTAGTCGGCGCCCCAATTATATAGAAGCCTTTCTTTTACCCCTCAAGGTATACCGAAAGTGTGTACATTTTAATTATGAATATTAGATTTCTTTTATTGAAAATCATTAGCATTAAAACAAAATTTTGTGTGAGTGAAGAGAGGGATGATGGACCTTAAGAAAGACATACTTCCGACACAAAAAAAGGAAGTTAATTATTTTTTTCATTTCTTAAGACCTAAGTGCAACAAATTTCTTGGATAACAAAGCTCAGAAAGTTCTTGGACAATGCATAAAATTTCCATATTACAAAAAATCAGAAGAGTTTTTGGTACTTGGGTTTTACAAAGGATGTATTAGGAATTTCAAGAAGAGACCAATTTCTCGGAAAAAGTCATAATTTTTTAAAAATCAATGTTCATTAGTTGCACTCTTCCTTATATATGTCTAAATTTTGCAAACTTGAATTTTGAACCTAATTTTTTTCATTTGCAACTTTTCAATTAACCTCCAAAACAGCATTTTCTCCGATAAAGCACTGATTTTTTGCATGAATTCTGACCTAGAAGTCCTTCAGGGTAGGTCTGCCCCTAAATAAAATTATAATATTTTGATAGGTTGTGATCTAATGAATAATTTAAGACATGATTTTTTAGGACACTCCTGCCCTGCGGACGAAATTCACAAAAAAAATTTTAAAAATAAGGAAACCTGTTTTTGACAACCTGGTTCATATAAAAATTTAAACCTTCTTTTACCGGCATTGCCTGAATAGCTCGATTGGTATGACCGCTGACTATCTGACTATTAAGACCTTCAAAAATATGACGGACATGTAAAAATGAGCATATTGACGCAAATGTCAAAAGTATCGATGGAAAAAGAGAAAAAGTGCTTACTGATTTCACATAAAATATGATAGATACAAAAGATCACGTGTAATTTTTGACGCATTCTTGAATTTGACAGAAATGATTTCTCGGCATTTGATTGTAGATTTTCAGTAATCGTCACAATCGCATTTGTATACAAACAGCGCGGAGTTACCCAAAAGTGACGAAGTTGGGGGGGAGGGGGTTGGCGATAACCCCCCCCCCTCCACAATCAAAATGGTCGTTCCTAAGCGCACGACTAAGTACTGCGTATTCGAGGATACAGTTTACGACTTGGATTTTTTTTTTAAAGATGTGAAAGTATATGTATATGCTTTTTATCACTACATTTAAAGATTAACGTTTTCTAAGAATGGGGTAGGGGGATGAGTCAGGCCCGTAGGAAGCATTTTCAGTTTGGGGGGGGGGGGGGGGGCACAGCCAAACATTTTCAGTTGAGGGGGCACTATCAACTACCAAAATTCCTTGACAAGCAAAAGAAAAAAAAAAAGAAAAAAAGGGCATCAGCCGTTTTTATTGAGGGGGCACAAACATATAGTAGCTAAGTTTTCTATAGTATTCTATACATTGGCAAAATTATTGGGGGGACACGGCCCCCCGTGCCCCCCCCCCGGTTCCTACCTCCATGTGAGTTCTTTCTACCTCCGAAATAGGATAATAATTTCATTGGTTGTCGTCTTGGTGATGACGTCATGATTGCTAGGCTGTGTGATGTGTTTTGGTTACAGCTCATTGTTTCAGCATCAGTTGTTGAGATAAGACGTATTTTCGCTGAGCGAAGATTTTCTGAAATATTTGATAACATACAGTCAATACAGTTACAGAAATGAACAGACAGAGCTATAAGAGGGTAATGGTCATATCTGTTTGCTTTTATAAGAAAAACTTTATAGTTTTCTGTTGCTAGGGAGGGATTTTCTATAAATCTCGAACGACAGGCAAAAGACCTACATGTAGCTGTATATACCTACGTGTATTACCATGACGTAGGCTTTATCTTCATTAGTCTTTTGAATTC
This sequence comes from Saccostrea echinata, assembly GCF_033153115.1. NCBI lineage: Eukaryota > Metazoa > Mollusca > Bivalvia > Ostreida > Ostreidae > Saccostrea > Saccostrea echinata. The sequence continues at coordinate 27,958,244 of NW_026889803.1, forward strand.
TATAAACATTTAAAAACTTGGTAAAATTAATAAAGATTGGAAGAAGGATGTTTGTCTGAGTCCTTGTCAAACTTTGCGTCTTAGGCTCAAGTTAAGGCTCTTTACAAAGCAGAATGAATACCCGGTATTATACCTAATTAGGCTAATGTACACAGATGTCGATTGCTACATTAAAGTGTAGCAATTGCTGAGTATGGTATTTAGATTCCTTTTTATTTGGCTCATCTAATCAGAGAAAAAGCAAGATAATCGATTCTTACCAGGCTATGATACTCTATACATAATATAATTACATCCAAAACCAAACCATGCGCTGGTAGCTAGAATAATTGTTGGGAATGATAGAACATGTAAATATGTTTATCTACAAATGTCTAATAATGATATACGTGCAGGCTAAGGGCACTCATTGAACAGCGAGTAATTTGAGTTGTTCCCCTTCGATCGTGCAAATAGAAAGTGGGGAAAGTGTTCTTTACTTTGAAAATTAGGTGATTTTTCTTTATCTGGATATTTACTTTATCATTTTTTTTCCACTATGGGAGAAATTTTAGAAAAAAAGTAATACAAAATATCGTTTTTGAACTGCTGGCAGGAAGGAGAGGAATCAATGAGGACCCAAAAATTATGTGTTTGAAAAATTGACAAGCAAAAGAAAAAAAAACACCAAACGAGAGCAATTTATTCTGGGGAAGGGTGCATAAACAATAAGGGGACCGGCCTTTTAATGAAAATTCCCATACTTTGTCAACAAAAAATTAAGACTTTTCTTTTAAAAGAAAAAAGGGGGCACCACTAGCCATCTCATGTTTAAGGGGGGGGGGGGGGATGTCGATTTCTTTCTACTTCCGAAATAGGATAATATTTTCATTGGTTGTCGTCTTGGTGATGACGTCACGATTGCTAGGCTGTGTGATGTGTTTTGGTTACAGCTCATTGTTTCAGCATCAGTTGTTGAGATAAGACGTGATTTTCGCTGAGCGGAGATTTTTCTGAAATATTTGATAACATACAGTCAATACAGTTACAGAAATGAACAGACAGAGCTATAAGAGGGTAATGGTCATATCTGTTTGCTTTTGTAAGAAAAACTTTATAGTTTTCTGTTGCTAGGGAGGGAAAAACGAGAGGCAAAAGACCTACATGTAGCTGTATAGACCTACATGTATTACCATGATGTAGGCTTTATCTTCATTAATCTTTTGAATTCTATGAACATTTAAAAACTTGGTAAATAAATGAACATAATTTTAATAAAGATTGGAAGAAAGATGATTGTGTAAGTCCTTGGCAAACTTTGTGCCTTAGGCCCAAGTTAGGGCTCTGTACAAAGCAGAATGAATGAATACCCGGTATTAGGCCTAATTGGCTAATGTGCACAGATGTCGATTGCTTCTGTAAAGTGTAGCATAATGTATATAATAATTGCTGAGTATCCTATAGTATTTAGATTGGGTTCCGTTTTATTTGTCTCATTTAATCAGAGAAAAAACAAGATAATCGATTCTTACCAGGCTATGATATTCTTTAATTATACAATACCGGTAATAATATATCCAAACCCAAACCATGTACTGGTAGGTAGAGTGATAGAAAAGGTAAATATGTTTATCTACAAAGTAATGCAAAATGCTTACCTGTACATGTGCAGGCAAAGGGCACTCATCGAACAGCAAGTAATTTGAGTTGTTCCCCTTTTGATCGTGAAACACGTTTTCTTTATTTTGAACATTAGAGTGGTTTTTCTAAATCTGGATATTTATCGTTTTTATCTTTCTATACATGGGAGAAATTTTAGAGAAAAAATAATACAAAGTATCGTTTTTTCAACTGCTGGCAAAAAGGGGAGGAATTACTGAGGACCCATAAATTATGTGTTTGAAAAAAATGATAAGCAAAAAGAAAAAAAAAACACCAAACGAGAGCAATTTGTTCTGTTAGGGGACCGGCCTTTTAATGAAAACTGATTTGAGATTAATATATCATTTTAGTTTGTATTGTTTTTTTAATGAAATTTTAATCATTATCATTTATTCCTAAAATGTGTAAAAATTAGGGAGGGAAAAGTAAACTCTTTTTGTATTTTCACTGTTTTTCTGGGCCAAAACATTTTCTAAAAGTGTTTAAATTTTACCAGTTGATGGAACAGATGCTTAAACATTTTATTTTCTGTCATTTCAGAAGAGAGTAGATGTCCAGTATTCCAACCCGGAAGATGCCTCGCGTATTTATGAGAGGCTGGGAGTGGACATCTTGACCACACCCATCACTTCCGGGGGAATTGAGGAGGTCTCAGTTTTGTTTTATATGTCATATATATTGATGTAAAATACAAGTAAGTTAATTTAAAAATATTAATCTTCCTCAATCTATTTCCTTTGGAATATTATTTGTTCTTCTCTCAACCTTTTATCTATTTCTTTTCCTTTTTCCATGACATTTCTACAATTAACTGTCCATTTTTTATTAAATTTTTGTTCAATTTTGGCCGAATTTGCAATATATGGACCCCCATACACATTTGTAATACATATACATGTATTTTACTATAACAGGTTCAGCCACCAAGAAAACGCTATATTCAACTTGCTAATCAAGCAGTATTTCAAAACGCAGGGCCCACTCGTACTGCTGGGAGAGTGGTGCCAAATGGGGTATGTTAAATGGAATGGTTAAAACAATTTCTAGTATAACCCTTACATGTAGTTAGCAACCTATTTAATAAATGTTAATTTTAAATAGGTCACATTTACTAGTAAGTGATCTACTAAGCCGGATAAAGGCAAATGCTGATACAGGCAAAAGTTCATTAATAAAATTTAAGAAGTATATTCAAGTAAACATAATTATATCTGTATTTTTTTTTTTACAGGTGGCAAAACCTTTCTTGAGCAATGAACAAATACAGCAATTCATAACCTCAACAGTTCTTCCTAATGGTCGCTCAGCCCCCAGCACTGAGGCAGTTGACCCTAATGTCACCAATTTCTCTTACACCGTGTATCCTTCTCAACCAAAGACAAAGATACAACAGCAGGTATGTTTTTTTTTGTTTAGGAAACATGCATATATCGCAAACAAAGTTGAGGAGGGGGTGGAGTTTCTGTCTATGCAATCATTCTGGGCCATTACTTTTTAATGGAGAAAAATTTGAAGGTCATAATTGACACAAAGATTGCTTATGATCTAAGGATCTGTCATGACCTTAACCAAGGTCATTTAGGCATTTCAAGGTCAATAGCAGAATGTGTAAAATCCAAACCAAATCAAAACATTGTAAGTTCATGCAAAATACAAAAGTTACTTATGACATAAGAGCATGTCATGATCTTGATCAAAGGTCATTTGGTCAGCTTCAAGGTCACATTTTTAGAAACTTTTATTTAACCTGTCCTTACCATATTTTGTAATTAGAAATACATTTGAACTTTGAAGCTCATTTATTGCAAACTTAAGATTGCTTATGACCCAAGATTGTTTCCTGTTCATGACCCAAAGTCATATTGGGAAGTTCAAGGTCACTGTCAGAATAAGTGTCACAACTTTCTACTGGAGATAAAATGGAAGTTGAAACTTTATGCAAAGATTGCTCCTGACTTAAGGATATGTCATGCTTAACCTTAGGTCCTATGGGAAGTTCAAGACTCTGTCAGAAAAAGTATAAAATTTGTGTCTGGTCCATAATTTTCTAATGGAAAATCACTGGACATTCATACTTTGAAAACAGATTACTTATGACCAGAGGGTGTTTCATTTTCTTGAGCCAAGATCAAAAAATGTACTGGTACTCTAGCAATTTAAAATTGTAGCAGAGGGTATGATTTTGTTAGCTTGTCCACAGTACTTTTAGTTTACAATATTTAGTTTTTAATTTGTCTTCTTTTGTAGACTGATTGCACAAATGTGCATCCACAACTGACCTTGAATGTGCTGAGATCAGGACAGACCCTACCATGGACGTCCATCCAGCAGCAGTCTCAGGAGACTGTACTGCAAACAGGATACAATGCTCAGTCTACTGTACAACAGCTGGTCTTAAACAGCCAGGGAAACATTCAGCCCTCAGCTCAGAATGGTTTTGCTGTCCACGTTCTAAATCCAACTTTGACACAGGCAGAACCACAACAGCCAATCTCTGCAAATGAACTCGTAAGTATACTTGTATCTCATGTTCAAGAAACATGTATTCAAAAATTGTCCTCTTTATTTCATTTTCAGATATGAAAAGTTTTAACTGGACAGTGATGTGCAATGAAAATGTGTGAAAATTAACTCATACTTTCTGACCCCACTTTCACTAAATGTGGAGAATATTAATTTCAGTCTGCAGTATCTGTCTATCCATCTATGTGTAACACTTAAGTTTCTGATATTCTAAAATGTTCTTTAACTTTTACTTTAATTTTTTTTTAACATAACTCCCTATGACTCCAAAAAAAACATACTCATTTTTAGGCCAAAAGGTCAGAGGTCATGGTTTAAAAATCAAATTTGCATGAAATGGTTTCCAGATTGTAAATTTCATTTTCTTTGAGCTTTTGCAATGGGCAGAGCATTAAACCATATTCATAATTCCCTATAACTAAAGAAAGAACCCTATTGACTTTGAAGTCAAAGGTCAAGGTCAGAAACTAGTGATGGCTTAAGTTTCTATGAGCTATTGCAAGAAATATTATATCATAATATTCTATTACTTAAAAACAGTGCTATTGATTTTGAGGTCCAAAGGTCAAAAAAAGTCAGAAATGCACACATTGCAGAAAATGGTTTCTAAATGACAACTTTAGATCTCCTGGAGGTTTTGCAATAGAATTAATATCATTACTTATGACCTAAAACAGGTCCCTATTGATTTTGAGGTCAAAAGGTCAAAAGCCAAGATTAGAAATTCATAGACTGCATAATGTGGTTTCCAGATGATAACTTATGCCGAGCTTTTGCAATGAAACCAAGGTTATGACTTTCTAATTTAAGAAAGACCCCTGTTGGTTTGAGGCCAAAAGATCAAGGTTAAAGTTAATCCTTCTTTTCTCCCTCCATCTGAATCCTACGGGGACATAAATTCCCAGATTTAAGTGTGTTTTATATCTTTATACACACACCGATGATGCTTTCTTTTACATTAAAGAGAACAATCATATTGGAAAAATAAGACACTAAATGTTCAGTTTATTTATTTCAAACAGACCCATGAAAGTATTCACATCTAAATACATAGAGTGGTTCTTAAATCTATAGTAAAAGAAATGTACAAATAAGCTTGATTTGTAAAATTTATAATTTTGAAGTTAATAATTAATAATTTAGATTGCAAAAATAACACTGTTGTGTCTTTATAAACAGGTTTTACCCATAAATTTGGAGATTCAAGGCTGTACTCCAACCATTGTACCAGATGAATGGGTTAAGAGAACAGAACTGCAAGTTCCTACCAATATCCTCAGTATTCCTTCAGTTGCTGGAGTGAATGATCAGATAATTTATCTACCAACTCAAACGATCCATGGAGTCAGTAGCAACTGTTACAATGAGGGTGCATACTCACCTTTGGTGACACCCACACCTAATATGGCAACAACTGGACTATCAGCTGACTATCCCCAGAGGTGTTCTGCTAATCAGCTTGTAAGTTTTTTCTGATTTGTTTTTGTCAATTTCTTAACTGTATTTTCTATGCTGAAAGTTAGTAACATTTTCAATAACAAAAAAATGTATATTTTTTGGTGTCAGGAATCATGGAGTCTTAACCCAAAGAGTGTACCTACATTCGTGGCACCAATGGAGGCACAAACAAAAACTAAAACAAGAAAGACTAAGAAAAGGACTCCTAAAAATGTTTCCCAGGGACAATATGCAAGTCTGGACAAACAATTAACTTCCAACAGCTCAAAAGCCAAAGTGAGTAGAAATTTGGATAAAATGGAAGCAAGATCCATGCAGCAGACCCCTGGGAAACAAATGGAAGCAACAGTGCAGCAGACTCAGAGTCAGAATTCTGCCCCATCCTCTGTAACTCAGAAAAGTGGCAAGGTAATTTAAAACAATATTAAATAAATCCTTTAAAATTGTTTGATTCTTACAAGATTTATTGTAAATTGAATTTTTGACTTCCTCTTTTATTTTCTAGAAGGGGGTCAAACGCATTGTTATTCCACCCAAAGTTCAAACAGACTCAGTGGAATATCCTCCATATGTTGCCAGAATTATGAGGATCCTGAACAGACAAAAACAGGTAGGTGTAATAAATACCTGAATTCAAATTTTCCTCTCTCTCTTAAAACTAATCGCCTCTGGCACCAGTCCGCCGGCATCAGGGGCTTTTTTTGCTCTTTTTTTTTTTTTCAAAACAAAGACTTATAAAAAGTCATTAAGAAGAATAATTCAGAAAATTATAAGTGCAAGTTTAAATTGACATGTTGAATGCTTTCAGGGTCAGGTGGAATCTACTGATGATAAAAAGGAAAGTGTTGATTCCACATCCAAGCAAATGAGCACTGCTGGTAGAAATGCTAAGGACAGAGCTGATTCTACTCTTAAAGAGGCTACTACTGCTGACAAAAAAGCAAAGGACACTGTGAACTCAGATCTTAAACAAAAGGAACCACAAAGTGTTGTATCAAGATCTCCTGTGCCATCAAAGCAGTCTGCCCAGGAACAAAAGGTTACATACAGAAAACATAATTTGACATTATGTGAAAATAGAATATATCATGTATTTTAAATGAAAGTATATAAATTGTGTAAAATAATTTCAGCTTCAGCATAAGTCCTTGTCTAATAGTGCTGTCCAGAAGGTCAATGAAAGATGTAGCCAGTTGAACTCTGGGTCCAAAAAAGAGCCAATGTCTATCAGAAAGGTATTACATGTAGTAGGCCTTACACATTTTGTTGAAATAAAATTGTTTATTTATAAGAGTTGTGAAAGTATGCTTTGCTGAAAATACAAAATTTTAAATATGTTTACTTTCCAAAAGTATTAGTAAAACTGTTGCATACACCTTGGGCTTAATTGTTATCATTATATAATCAATTTACATATGTTCCAAATTTCTTCTTAGTTTAACAAACTGAATAATTATAAAATATGTTTAACAGACACTCCCAGAGGACTACAGACCAGTGGTTAACACATCCCTGTTACTAGAAGACTTGTCTCCTGGCAGTTTTTCACTGTTGGAAGCAGACAATTTCTATGGACAAGAGATTCTTGTCACTTCTGGCTCTCACTGCTTTGTGGCGTCTGTGCCTTTCTTCTAATTGGATGACAGAGATTTCTGAATATTGTCGGATATTGTTAACATTCAGTGATGGAACGTTATCTACAACCACAGTCTTTCATTTAACATTTCTGTGAGATTTCTTTGGAAACGGTCTTTTGACTATTTTTATTTTTTTAGCAGTGGCCAAAGGAATTTCCAAGATAAGGGATCCAAACTTTTATCTAAGAACATATGAACCATTATTTTAGTATTATTATTTTCATAATTATGTGCCAAATGATTGGTTTACTCCAATAGTATATTTATTTTTTATATAGATATCTGCATGTTTTATAATCACTGTTGATAATCGTTATTTTTACTAATAAAATTGCATGCTTTAATACTTTGCAGTGTTTTATATTATTTGATTCAACTTGCTTGATTCATAACTTCCATCGGACAAGGCACAAATTACAATAAAGCAGGTCTGGTTTTTGTTTGTTTGTTTGTGTATTTTTAAGTCCCTCTCGAGAATTTTTCACTCATATGGAGACGCCACCACTTGCCGGTGGAGAGCTGCAAATTTTGACCTATACTGGGAATTAACTCAGGGCCATTGAGCAGTAAAGGATCTTTTCTGTGCCAGCACCTACTGCGACGCGAGACCTCGATTTATACGCTCCGAAGGACCGGTCTCCACGTCCCACAGTGGGATTCGAACCCGCAACGCAAGAATCAACTCCTCACTTCGCTCCGCGACTCTAGAGCTAACGCTCTAACTACTGCGCCACGCGGGTGATACGATCAAAGACAGTGAACTTGCAAAGAAATAGACTTTCTCTAAACTTTCATTAATACCAGTCAAACTATCTTTTTGATCATTAATCACCGTATTTTCTTTGTGCGCAACATTCGTTACTCTTTTAATTTAGTTTGTCTTACTTTATTATCGAATCGCAATTTAGTGGATCCTCAAATGACCATACAAACACAAAGTCCAATTCACTGCAGTTTCCCGGGTAACAAGCAGCAGTTGTCATATTTTTTTCAGCATTAGGGTTTAGCCTGGACATTTTTTTTCCCATAAGTTACATCAAATTTGGTCAAATGTTGATAACGTCCATATCAGTACAATGTAACGAATCAGAATTTCCTGCAAATGCTGAGGAAACATTGCTGTCAAGAAGAGCGGTATACACATGTATTTTATTTCAGTCAACAATCCAAAACCCGTTGTAGAATGATATTCATATCACTTTTAGTAAGGATCATTAAAAGAACTCTCTGTCATAATTACAGGCTTTATTGGCATTCTGGGGGCAACGTTCAAGTCCTCTTTGTATTGCATATCCAACACTTTGGTTTGAAAATAATTCTACGCGTCATGACGATAATTTTGAGTTTGTTTTACTGTCCTTTGCTCATCGGTTGAAAACTTTTGATACTGCCGAACATATATAACATATTATTATATGGAACATATATAATAACCATTTTTGTTACATACGAATACAGAACAAAGATAATATGATCTCCCCCTCCTTCCCAGTGTGGTGTATTGGATTTGAATAATGAAATAATTGAAAATCATCGACATTCCTTACCATTTTGTACAGAAATTCCTGGTTAACAACCAAAGATGAAAATTCTTTATCCGAAAGGCCACAGCGCTCAGTATTGAATCATCATCAATATGAAAATTGAGTTTGTAAATAATTAATTTTGACCGCATTTTAAATTTTTAAAACATGAAAAAAAAATATCCCCATCTATTCCCACGAAAAATTATGAGTCTATAATATGGGCCCACTCTCGCTCCAAGGGGTCCAGTCAATATGGGATTGTTTCGATCTCAATATGACTTACACGGTCTTGCAGTTCGTAAAAAGGGGTTTTCTCTGTGTGAACACATGTACATGTATTACATAGAATTCTATCCCCTGATTTTGGTTCCAACCTAACCCAAGGATTTAATTAAATTTTAAAAATTTTCCTATAGCTACACAATTTAAATCAGGAATATTTGCTATTATTGCTTTTAGAAAATTTTCTCTATAATATCATTTATAAACATTCAAATTCATTTTTTGAAATCATCCTAGTCCAAGGGGCCAGAATGGAAACTTAATCTCGGACTTGAAGCTGTACTGCATTGGTATGCTTACTATGCTATTATGAATAATACACTGTAAATACTAATTATATAACCCAACGATTCTTAGGGAGATTTTCCACCCACTTTGATCCCCCATTATCGTCCTACCTTGGGCCGTGAGAGGAGTGTCCGTCCGTACGTTTGTACTTATAGCCCTGTTCTTGTCTACTTCCATATAAACTTACGATCCCCTCTTGTGGTTCACCCTACCTCAGGGTTCATGAATTGTACAAAACTTCCCACACAAAGTCTTCATACATTTCGTCTTTTCTTGCCCAGTGGTTCTTGAGAATATTTTAAATGTTTCCACCTTACTTAAGGTTTTCTTGGTTATCTCCTCTTAAAAGGGGCATGGTCCTTTATCTGGATAATCGAATCTCCTTCACCCAAGCATACAATGAATTTACGCAATATATAAGTTAGTTTGGATCAGTAGAGATTCTGGGGAAGATGAAAATGTGAAGAAAAAAATTACGACACATAATTACATGTTTAGCGCACTTTAGACTTTGCTTCAGCGAACAAAAGATCCATACAAATGGGCTGCAATGCTCACCTGAGTCCCGTTGGATCTGCTGATCTTCTTTATCAAAATTTTTTCCTTCTCTTCAAATGAAAAATTTTAACCCCATATTTTTATCCCACCCATTTCCTCAAGGATCATGACATAACTTGAACCCACGCGTCATTGGGATGCCTCAATATCAGTATGACTGTCATATCCTTGCTGCTTTGGGAAAAAAAGATTTTCCCAAATACATGCAGTATTTTCATAAAATTTTTAAATCTCCCATTGTTGCCCTATCTTATCCCCCAAAGGGGGATTTGAACAAATTGATCTGCACTACTTTAGGGTCCTTGCATATAATGACTAATCCTGGTCTTGCTGTTCCTAGGGAAAATATCATTTAAAGACTTTTGACTGGGTTTTCCGTAGGAAAAATCAGATTATTGAAAATGGTGAAAATGGCAGTCTGCTGCCAAAAGGGTACAGTGCATCATTCGTCCGTATAACTTCTTCTTCAGTTTCCAAGATACAGGATATAGGAACTTTTTATGCCCCCGGATTGAAGGATCTCGGGGGTATATTGTTTTTGTCTTGTCTGTTTGTTTGTCTGTCTGTTTGTTGTCAACTTTAACCTAGCCCATAACTATTACGCTGTCAAGGGTAAGGCTTTAATATTTGACATGGGTGTTCATTATGACAAGACCTCTCCTTGGGTACCATCATATATGACCTTTTGACCTTAGAGTTTGACCCAGTTTTGCAAAGTTTTGCCAAACTTTAACCTTGGCCATAACTTTTGAACGGTTGGTGCTAGGGCTTTCATACTTCACATGTGTAATCCTTGTGATAAGAACTTCCTTTGAATACCAACAACTTTGACCCTTTGACCTTGGAGTTTGACCTACTTTTGGAAAACTTTAACCTTGGCCATAACTTTTGAACGGTTGGTGCTAGGGCTTTCATACTTTACATATGTAATCCTTGTGACAAGACCTTTCTTTGGATACCAACAACTTTGACCCTTTGACCTTGGAGTTTGACCTACTTTTGGAAAACGTTAACATTGGCCATAACTTTTGAACGATTTGTACTTCGGCTTTCATATTTCTCCTGTGTATTTCTTGGGAGAAGGCCTTTCCTTTGGCACCATTAATTTTGACTATTGACCTTGACCTTGATGTTTGACATACTTTTGAAAAAAAAGTTTAACCTTTTCCATATCTATTCAATGGTTGCTGCAAGGCCTTTCATATTTCACAGGTTTATTCCTCGAGACAAGACCTTACTTTGGGTATCAACATATTTGATTTGCATTTGAGAAAGTTTAACCTTTGCTTTAAGTTGCCATACGGGGCATCAGTGTTTCACAAACACATCTTGTTTGATTTGCAGAGCAATTGTACATATATCAGAGATGTGCATTTTACATGGATTTTGATTTTTAGTTATGTATGAGAAAAATAGCAGCTGTTGAACTTAGTAATTTATTTTGTAAAATATTGCATTAAGAGTACATCGTTTGTCGTAATAACTTCTCCAAAAGTTTTCAAGATGGGGACATTATTTTGCAGATCGATTGTATATATATCAGAGATGTGCATATCACTTGAATTTTGATTTTATTTTGATAATTTTTCAGGAAAAAATACCTGCTGTTGAACTATTTGAATTATTTTTTGCAAAATATTGCAGATATGTACATCATTGTCCGGATAACCTTCTCCTACAATTTTCAATATAAGAAGTTTTTATTTTGCAGATCAATTGCACGTATATGACACTTTGATTTTTTTTTATCACCCATGGGGAAAATACCATTTGTTGAACTTACAGTTATTTCTCTCCAAAGGATCACTTCTAGGTGTATATATGTGTTGACCTATAGGGCCGATATTGGTTTCAGTCTTTAGAAAATGCTTATCGATATCCGTTCCGGTTGCTGACTTCAGGCCACATGCGTGTAGTTTCTTGTTTCTCATGCATCGCTTTACTTGTAGTCAACTGTGTGTCCATATGACCCTACCTCCTTCGTATGAGGGTCCTTACTTGATGCCTGGGTAATGACAACGGAACATAAAACCTTTACTGACCTTACCACATTCTTTTCTAATCTGTAAACTTCCCTCCTGCATATTTGGCATAACATGTCGCCAATGCACACAATTTTCCCGAGGAATGAACTGCATCTTATCTGCATAGCGCAGTATCTCTCCCACTGGCACAACAGTACTATTACCCAGAGATTTTCTTGAAAGACAAACGCAGCAATTTTTGCTCGACATGATTTTTTTCGTGACACCTGCAGTATCGAGTAACACAAAGTGAATGATTCGTGTCCTCGAACAAAGTGAGGTATAGTTCCGGTTGATTGCGTTCAGTTAAAGAGATTTTATGATCTGCAATTCCATAAATGTCTTTTATATCAACAGCATTCATTCATTTCATGAAGAAAATAGAAGTAAAATGGAAAAGCCTGTATGAAAAAAATAAATTCGTGTTTTCACAGGTGAAAGTTTGAAAAAATAAAGGTATGCCATCAGGTGGATTCGAACCAGGACACTAAAAATATTCTTGTTGAGAGTCTGCGGTCTATCTTTCTGAGTTATACTGTCTATGAAGACATACGTCATAGATATAAACCAGTATGATAGAAATATGTTTTCGCATTTTTTGTAGGTTTTTCACGAATTTCGGCAGGTGTGCCCCTAAAAAAAATCTTCTTTTAAATTATTCCTTAGATCAAATTCTATCAAAATTTCATAATTTAATTTAGGGGCAGGCCTGCCCTGAAGGACTTCTATGCCAAAATTCACGCAAAAATTAGTGGTTTAACGGACAAAATACTGTTTTGATCAACTTTGGAGGTTAATTTCAAAGTTGCAAATAAATAAATTTAGGTTCAAAATGCAAATTTGAAAAATTTAGACAAATATACGATAGAAAACAACTAAAGAAAATTGATTTTTAAATGCGACTTTTTCCGGAAAATTGTTCTCTCCTATAGGTCAAATCTTTTGTTATAACGAATACATCCTTTGCAAATAGGGTACACTCTCCAAAATTTGCAAATAGGGTACATTGATTTTGTTGGGATGTCAGCTCCTATAGTCTTCAGAATGGAAAGTTTTTAATTCATGTGAAAAATACCAGTACTCTTCACACAAAAGAAAACCCGGTTTGATGTCACATTGACAGATTTCCACGTTTTCTTATACTAGTATATCCCCATGTAAAACTTTGCTTCCCTATTGTGGTCCACCCTACCCCGTCTGGTTTAAAATTGACTCTGAATTACTCGAGTCTTCTTGTGTACAATTATCACCAAAATCCATATCCTGTTCTATTTAATTACATGTACATGAAAAAAAATGGCCCGCTCTATTCCTGGAGACCATGATTTGAACAAACCTGAATATACACTAATAGTCTTAATTCCTGAGTTTGCTTGCACATACGGATACAATTTACTTTTTAGAACAATTTATCATTTTTTTTGGTTCCTGGCACTGCACAATTAGATTCTTTTACAGTAAATATCACCAATCAGGGCACTGTTGAATTGAAGAAATCCTTTATAGGATTTGTTCCCATATATTCACATTAAAACCTTCAATCTCTCACTTCTCAATGGCTCTAACTGGCCGAGTATAGAGGTCTAAATTTGAAGCCCTTCATCGGTATATGGTGACGTCTCCATACGTGTGAAAATTCTTGCATGGGACGTTACGATCAAACAATCGTTCCCAAATTAAGGCCCATGGTATATACTATACCAGGAGAAGAGAAGAAAATTTTCAAAGAATAAATGCATTTTCACTATATAATCAATAGGGCCCCTCCTTAACACCAAAACTCCTGACCCAAGGGTAATCAATTCACAAATTTTGAAGAGGCACCCTTGCTCATCATAACCATGCACTTAGTTTGCTAAATAGCAACGGGCAGAGAAGACGTTAATAAGTCTTTACAAAAGGTGTGTTATTATGAAAGAGTATTTGTTCATAAATTTGTACAGGTTTTACCACACCAAGCTAAAAGAAATATATGATAGACATGTTAACCTTAAATTGATTTTAAGCGCAATGAGTTAGGCAAGTTGTCTCTTTCTAATGATGCTCAACCCTCAAGGAGGTACCCCTGAAAGATAAAAACACAGATATTACCATAGACTTCAATGCTAAAAAGAAACACTCAAAACACTTTTGCACACCATATATACACTCTCCTTTAATTCATTCTGCACAATACAACATAAAAGCAAAATCACACTTCATCTGTGTCCATTCCAGAGCATCCATACACCACTGAATCCATTCTAGATCACTCAAGATTCAGTCTGCTCCAGATCACACATGATTCATATTCCAGATCATTCATGTTTCTGTTCCAAATTGCTCAAGTTTCTATTCCATATCACTCAAGATTCAGTCTGTTCCAGATCACTCATGATTCCATTCCAGATCACTCATGATTCCATTCCAGATCACTCATGATTCAGTCCATTCCAGATCACTCATGATTCAGTTCATTCCATTCATGATTCAATTAATTCAATTTTTTCCAAATTTTCTCAATACACACTTCAGTCTAGATTACATCTTTCAAGTTCTGTTCATTTCAGTCCAACCAATAATCCAATTACTTTTCTCATAATGGTCACACAGTGTTAAATAGTTTTACATACTGAAATACAAATCTCAAAAAATCTATTTAGAAGTAAATACAATATCAGCATCAGAAAAAAATTAAGGTGAAATTTAAACAATTTAGAAAATTTTAGGCATCTGCTGCATGTAGTAGGTTGCTAGGGAAAATATAGAAAGCTACTTTTCGTAAAAATTTACAACAAATGGGAATGCTGAAGGTAGATACACTGATTAACAATTTATGCAAATCCACACATAATATTTTATGTACATGTACATATTAAGATTTCTGATCATATTTAAGCAACACAAAAAAAAAAACAAACAAACTTGGAACCAAGTTCCCATGTTAAAAATCTTATGAATTACTATTCTTTTAAACTCTGAAAGGATAAACAAGTTGTCGTGCTTAGCACTGATTTCTCCTCTGAAAGCACCACTTTAGTGAAGGTGAAACAACCTCTTTAAATGTATAAGTTAATATGCTATAGAGCAATGTGTTAATTAAAAGGTACAGTTTAGATGTCAGTTTGTATAAGTAATTTCTCTGAATGGACAATATAATTATGTGTGGTTAAAAAACTGTTAAACCTATGGTGCAAATTAACAAAAAGGATAAATATCATTTTGGAATAAGCAAAGTTCTAGAAACTGCTGTAGTGACCTTATAAATGGTTAAACTCTAGGGCTGGGATGATACAAGTAAAATGTGAAACAATACATCCTGGTACAATGACTGCAAATTCTGCTACATTCTGCACATTAAAATACTTTTTAGTTCAGTAATTCAACTTTACACTGATAAAAGCTTAGATTTTTTTTTCAATACTACCAAGTAATTTCCTAGAAAAAAAGAGAAAATAAAGTCTTTGATATTTTTTTTACGAGAGGAAAAATATTTGTTCAGGACTTTTTGTCTTTGGATTAAAAGAATTAATTTAACATAACTTATGTATTGACTTGGCTATACATGTAATTTTTGATATACATTCAAAATATAGGAACAGATATATACTACAAGCAGTAGATGCATGGATCATAGAAGTCTGTCTTCCCATATCATTCCAGCCCTAATAAACACAAGGCTTCGCACTCTGCATATAAAAAAAAAATCAACACCACACTGACGCACACCAAACAATGTATCCTCCCATACATTAACTCCAACCACTCTGATGGCTGTTTCCTCCCCAGTTGGGATATCCGCCTGCGGATGTGTTGGTGTCAGCTGTCCCCCAGCCTGCAGAGTTCTGAGTACTAAAGAACCCTGTTTGCTGGGTCTGTCTGGCAGTTGTGGTTTGAACACCAAAAGGATCCCCATGACCTTGACCCACTGGCTGTGGTTGGGGTGCTGGTAACTGACCTTGACTTTGTAACATAGCCTGGGCTGCTGCTAGCACAGCTGAATTCAATAAATTCATGCCTATGCTATTAGCCATGTTTGGGTCAGGAACAGGTGGAACTGTACCTACAGTAGCAATTGGTTTACCTTGCTGGCTCCACCCCCCATGTCCCCCTCCCCTCCCACTTCCTCCATGATCAAATCTGCCCCTGTTATCATTTCTGTCTGCATTTTTGGGAGCCGCTGTGGTGACATGAACACTTGCACCCTTGATAATATGGTCTTCCCCACAAAGAGATCGAGCAACCCTGTGATCTGCAAAAGTAACAAAAGCAAATGCTCGGAAGGGTTTGGGAATGAAAACATCGGACACTTCCCCATATTTGCAAAAGTAACTTTTTAGGTCATCAGCTGTTATGTCTTCAGTGCATCTTGCTACAAAAACTTTTCTGCTAACCATTTCTGCAGCACCTTCCTGTATGAAAGGAAAAAACCAAGAATGAATTATCATTATTATGCATTATATAATAATATATACAGTTGTACATGTAATAAAATGAATTAATAAATTTTCATTTGAATTTTTACTTTCACAATGCATACTTATAAAACTGTATCTATGAGCAATCAAAGTAAAACATTGTCTTTGGACTTTGCAAAATGCCAATACTAGGAATGGTATAATGATATGTCAAATGATATCTTTTAATTTTTGATGTTTTTATTGTTTAAAGACTGAGAAACGGATCTCTAAATTTGATTAATTTGTATAAAACAAATTATTCCACTGAAAATACTTGCATTTGAATTTGGAATAGCTACATCACACCATCTTCCATCAATCATGTGTCTTTGTGCCAAAACCTTTACTTGTGAATCATACTCTAAAAATCGAATAAAGCCAAACCCTTTTGATGCTCCTGTTTTCACATCTCTCTTCACCTAAAAAAAAATAAGCAATTACACAAAATGTACTTTTTATGATAAAACTTCATCATAATTACACTAAATCTTAATAAAACCCAAAATATCTGAGGTAGAACATTTTTTTTCAAGAACATTAATAACATTTTTTTAATTGAGCTCATTGCTCAAAGAGCAATAGCTGACATTTTTTTTTAATCATTCATATGATTTTGTAATAAATTAACTTACTTGTACAAGAAGCAGTTCTCCAAATGAAGAGAAGTATCTGCGCAGATCATCTTCATTACTTTTCCAAGGTAAGCCAAGAACAATGAGATCACTGCATCTTTGTTTATCAACACATTTATTCTTTGCCACTGAATTTTCACCAGCCTCATCTCCTTTGCGTTTTATCATCACATTATCTGCAAGTTGATATGTTATACAAGTTCATTCAAGAAGTAACTGTGTGGTCACAGATTCTTTATAAATCCCCAAAACTTTTAGAACTTTGTCAATGAGTACAAAGTCTCTCAAAGGAGACGCAATCAGGGTTCAACATTAACTCTTGTCTGCTTGTCCGGCACCAGTGAAAAAAATTTACGGACAAGTGAATATTGCTGGGCACCTGTCCGATTGGACAAGTGCTTTTTTATGAAGCCTCTAAATAATAAAAGGAACAACTGGTGAAAAGTTTAACAATAGGTAATAAAGACTGAAGCAGTACATAAAAGCCAAACTTTAATCCCAATATTAATCACTATGTAATTGAGTTCACACTCGATCGGGATTGAAGTTCACTAATTGCATACCACTGCAAAGGCATGGATCTTACCAAGTTTGGATTCTGTTTGATGTTGACAGTTTCATTTGTGAGCATTTATGTTGCTGTCAGGACAGAAAGTCTAAATAAAATTTTGTCTTATGTGTTTGTCATATGTATCAATAAAATCACAAATCCCTCAAGCGTGCATAAAATGGACTTTATTTTAAGTAATAGTTTTCAAGTTGACAGAATTATTTATTGAAAAATATCAAGTGAGGTTGAAGTTCGGACAAGTAAATGTCTTGGTCACTTGTCCAAATGGACAAGTATGAAAAAAAGTTAATGTAGAGCCCTGGCAATTTGATGAATGATTTTCTCATGCATTCAGAGTTCAAAGCTGAAAACTTTCAGTGCACCAAAATGTGATTTTTTTTTAACATGCTGAAAAAAATGCACATTTAAGAAAAAAGTCAAATGATAACGATAAAAAAAATGCATGGTTAAGAAAAATGTAAAATGATAACGATAAATAAAAATAATGATAACTAATTCAAGCTATTTAGCTAAATCAAGAAATTGTGCCGGACCTATTCAAGCTGTCTTGTAAGAGTTACAATCTTTACATCCTTTTTTTTAAACTGCAACCAACATGTTAAGAACTTCATGAGATGTCACTTCTGTGTATGTATATACAGAAAAAAAATGTAATTTGTTGCTGGATATCATCTCTTGCATGACTCACTGATTGAATAAGGAACAAATATAAAAATGCCAATATAAATTACTCCTTGTTCAATACAAACCTTTGGGGAATACAACAATGTAAACAAAATTTCCCCAAACTCCATCTGGTGGATGCAGTCTTCCCTCTGATAGTCTAATTCCACGAAAATTTCCAGTGCTTGGATTTCTGTATTTCATTCCACATGCCCCCGGAAACTGTGCGGCGAGTGTGCTGAGCAACAACGAACCGTCATCCTCACTAGGAATTTCTATCGGCTCGTCACCCTCTTCGTCACTAACCTGGATATACTGTGCCATGGAAGTACTCTTGCAAAATTGAAAATCAGGAACATTAAATTTTGATTTTGGAAAGAAGAAAAAAGTAGCCAACCAGCGCCATATGTAATTCAGAATTAAGTGAACATCGAACCCGAATTTATTCATTTCAAGAGGCCATAACCTGCACAGCTCAGCTCAGTTGTAAATATATATATATATATATATATATATATATATATATATATATATATATATATATATATATATATATTTATATATATATATATATATATATAGTCTTCGAACCAACTTGATTCAATATACCTAGGAAAAATATTCATTTTTGTAAACAGATTCATTTCTTCTTTTCTTCAGTTAGCTAGAATTATTACTTCCATTTTTAAAATAGTGATATGTTCATATACCTACTTTGTCTCGCTCAGTCTTGAAGAGTTGTTTGAGATTTGAATGGACCTATT
The DNA here is from genome assembly GCF_033153115.1 of Saccostrea echinata. Lineage (NCBI taxonomy): Eukaryota > Metazoa > Mollusca > Bivalvia > Ostreida > Ostreidae > Saccostrea > Saccostrea echinata. Next base: position 27,977,250 of record NW_026889803.1, read on the forward strand.
GCATACTATATATTGTATATTTATTTCATGATGGTGATGGAAATATGAAGATTTATTCAGCCAAGAAAAATCATATTCTCCCAGGGCTTCGACGAGAGGGGGGAGGGAGATTTTTCCGAAGCCTCTGAGCTTGAATACATAAAAAAAAAAAAAAGATGTATTTGTGAAATACTGATGCCCCCGAATGGCAGCTTATGGCAAAGGTTAAAGTAAAGTTTCTCAAATGCAAGTCAAAATCCAGACCAAAAGATGAAAAATGTTGGTACCAAAAGAAAGGTCTTGTCACGAGGAATATACCTGTGAAATTTGAAAGCCCTAGCTTCAACTGTCTAAAAGTTATGGCGAGGGTTAAAGTTTTTAAAAAGTAAATAAAACGTCAAGATCAAAGGGTGAAAGTTGGTATCCAAAGAAAGGTCTTGTCACAAGAATTACATATGTGAAGTATGAAAGCCCTAGCATCAACCGTTCAAAAGTTATGGCCAAGGTTAAAGTTTTTCAAAAGTAGGTCAAACTCCTAGGTCAAGGTCAAAGGGTCAAAGAGGTTGATATCCAGAGGAAGGTCTTGTCATAAGAAATACACATGTGAAGTTTGAAACCCCAAGCCAGGGATCGACATTAACGGTTGTCCGATTGCCCGGGACAAGTAAATTCTCAGTTCGGGCAAGTGAAATTGTCGACGTTCTTGTCCGATCGGGCAAGTGAATTTTTCTCAAACAAATGTACATATTTATTTAGTTTACATTAATTTATAAATAAAACAATAAATTGAACACTTGATTTCCTCCACGCACCTGACTAACAATGTTTTTGCATTTGGAATTCCTTGGTAGCGTTTCTGGATTATACCACTCATTTAAAAATCAGGTTCATTATTTTCTTTCGTAGTAAATACGCTCTACGTCTAACAAAGTTTTGTTAATTTCTTATAAGGAAATTAAATTATCTATTCAAGCATAGGATATAAGTACAGTGTAACACGATGTATCCTTATCAAGATAAGATGTATGTTTTGTAGCAGCCATCTTCCTAAGCGTTGCTTCACAGTTATCTCTGAAAGCACGAATCACAAAAGGATCCTACCCAAAATAATTTTAAAAATATAAAATTTTATTAAAAGGAAACGGAAGGTTATTGTTGCATGGCAGTGTGTGTAAACAGGTTAAATTTACAAGCACAGTGGTATTCATTTATGTACAAGTGCAGCATGCATCGACATTTTTTCAGGTAGCTCAACTTGCCAAATTGACAGTAGTGTATCTTTTTTCTTATAATAACGTTATAGTAATTAATAATTTTCTTTTAAAGTTCTTTCTTAATTTTGGGCAACCAAGTTTTGCATTCGGACAAGTCAAAGTTTGAGATCACTTGCCCGAAGGGCAAGTGAATCTGAAAGTTAATGTCGATCCCTGCAAGCACCAACTGTTCAAAAGTTATGGCCAAGGTTATAGTTTTTCACAAGTAGGTCAAACTCCAAGGTCAAAAGCTTAAAGTTGTTGGTATCCAAAGGAAGGCCTTGCCACAAAAAATACACATGTGAAGTTTGAAATCCCAAGCACCAACTGTTCAGAAGTTATGGCCAAGGTTAAAGTCTCATAAAATTTTGTTAAAGTGGGTCAAACTCCAAGGTCAAGGTCAAATATGATAGTTTCCAAAGAAAGGTCTTGTCACAAGGAATACACATGTGAAATATGAAAGTCATATATAGCTTCAACCAATCAAAAGTTATGGGCAAGGTTAAAGTTGACAACAGACAGACAGACAAACAGATAAAAAGACAAACAGACAGAGAGGACAAAAACAATATAACCCCCGGATCTTTCGATCCGGGGGTATGATAATAAGACTAAGAATTCGGACAATTGTACTTTTAGCAAACAAGAAGTAGAAACTATTCAGCACGTTTTCATTGGTTGTGAAAAAGTTTTATCTTTGTGGGCCAACCTCAGTTTACATATTTACAAAACAATTTACAATAGATTTAATGTTTTAATGTTGAAAATACTATTTAAATACTGCTAATGTTGAAAATACTATTTTAGGTGAACTACCAATGACATGTAGCAACATTAATGTTAACAATGTTAAAAATTTTATAAAATTATATACAAAACAGTATATTTTTACATGTTTAATGCAAAGTAAAATTCCAAATCCTTTTGGGCTATTAAATCATATGAAATTGAAAAATAATATTGAAAAATGTATAGCTATAAAAAAATTTCTACATAGAAAATTTGAAAAAGAGTGGTCCTTGTGGAAAAAACATATTTCAGTCAGCTTAAAACTGTTACATTGTTTGCTATCATATTTAGATTTTTATTGATGTATCTTTAAATTAATATAGAGTAGTAAATATATATTTCAAGAAGAATATGTAAAGTTATGATTATAAATATGCTATAGATTTTTTTTCAACCATTTTACCATTAATTATTATCATCTAAAGAGCGAGTCTATACATATATAAGCTAGTAAGTGTCTGTGCCAAAAAAACAACAACACTCTTTTGTCTTCTTTTTATACATGTTATGATATTGGGCAATGTAAATAGATAATAAAAATTAAAAGAAAAAATAAAATGTTAACATTCAGAATTTGAATATCTTGAATAAATAATTTTATTTTTAACAAACACTTTTAAAATATTTAACGTTTTTACCGTATTTGAATACAAACACATAGCCGACACATAATGAAAATTTTATTAAATCTAAACTGTATGTTCTCAGTTTTTATGATCTTGAGACCCATTCTGCGATAAAAAAAAAAAAAAAAATGGGGGAATTCTGTAACGTTGTCATCCGTGATCAGGCGAGCTAAAAATATACGAGCGAATCTATGTACAAATTATTAATTTTCCGTTTTCAACCAATCAAAATTACTGTTTCATGATAAATTCGGCTTACCGGAACTGCAGAACTGCTTATGAAAATTCGGCTTCGGCATATTTGCAAGAAATAAAAGAAATCATTCATAATGTTGATCAAAGTGAAGGTAAGAAAGAATCGCTTTGAATTAAAAAAAAAAGTACTTTTTTTTTTGATGTTCTGAATATTTTACCAATATTTTTATGTTTCTTGTTAACGATTTCCCCTAATTTTTCAGACATTGACAGGAAAGGAGGTAAGATATTGATATTTTTTACTCGTACATTGTGGGTAACATGAACCATATATTTGGTGTTTCTTCATCTTTTTGTAAAGAAAGAACGGATATATTTATATTTACAGAATACGACATCAATACTTATCATAAATGTCTCTGAATCTTGGTATATTGTGAAAAGGTTTCTATATTTAGATCTGACAATCGGCACAGTAAATTTCATACTTGTATATACAATGTACTTATTTGAAAATATCACTGTTATTCATAAGATGATACCTTTTCAGAGCCAGAGGTAACTTAATTAATTTATCAGAATCAGATCAAAGGTAGCCCCCCCCCCCCCAACACATACACGCACACATTGACAGAATAATCTGTGTCTAATAAACACAAATTATTCTGTCAGTGTGTGTGTGTGTTAAAACCCTAAACACAGGTAGACGTAAAATGGAGTAGATCTACTCGGCATGATTTTAAAGAAAACAAAAGGAGTTGGACTGAAAATAAGAAATAATCATTAAAAACCTTTTTGAGATTTGTAAAATTGATGAAAATTTGCATAAAATGAGAAAATACAGAAATTGCCATGTTTTGTGACCTTTATGTATCCCATAGCCTAGAATCAATAGTAATTTTGTAATAGACTGTTTCATGATAACTGCGGTACTGCTCTTTTGCAGGGCAAAATGATATATTTTGGTGAAATATGATGTAAAAGTAATTGTTAAATATACGTCATTTAATTATATGTCAACAAAAACTTCGCCAAACGTTATTAATTTGCTCTGCAAAAGAGTAGTACCGCAGTTATCGTGAAAGGGCTAATAGGGATTAAGGATGACAACCATAGTTGCCAACTCACCCGATTTCGTCGGGTTACACCCGATTTTTCTACCCTTAACCCAATTATTAGCTCACCTCGACGAAGTCGAGATGAGCTAATGCTATACCCCCGGCGTCGGCGTCGGTGTCGGCGTTGGCGTTAGCGTCGGCGTCCCAGGTTAAAGTTTTAGGAGCAAGTCCCATTCCCAAGTAACTATAAGCCCTACCTGGACCAAACTTGCATGGATGATGCATCTAGGGATGGACACTACCAAACTTGCTTCGGATGCTGGATCTGACCTAGATTTTCCAGATGAGTGACCAGGTTAAAGTTTTAGGAGCAGGTCCATTCCCAAGTAACTATAAGCCCTACCTGGATCAAACTTGCATGGATGATGCATCTAGGGATGGACACTACCACACTTGCTTCGGATGCTGGATCTGACCTAGATTTTCCGGATGAGTGACCAGATTAAAGTTTTAGGAGCAGGTCCATTCCCAAGTAACTATAAGCCCTACCTGGATCAAACTTGCATGGATGATGCATCTAGGGATGGACACTACCACACTTGCTTCGGATGCTGGATCTGACCTAGATTTTCCAGATGAGTGACCAGGTTAAAGTTTTAGGAGCAGGTCCCATTCCCAAGTAACTATAAGCCCTACCTGGACCAAACTTGCATGGATGATGCATCTAGGGATGGACACTACCACATTTGCTTCGGATGCTGGATCTGACCTAGATTTTCAGTGAGTGACCAGGTTAAAGTTTTAGGAGCAGGTCCATTCCCAAGTAACTATAAACCCTACCTTGACAAAACTTGCATGGATGATGCATCTAGGGATGGACATGGCCACACTTGCTTCGGATGCTGGATCTGACCTAGATTTTCTGGATGAGTGACCAGGTTAAAGTTTTAGGAGCAGGTCCATTCCCAAGTAACTATAAGCCTACCTGGACCAAACTTGCATGGATGATGCATCTAGGGATGGACACTACCACACTTGCTTCGGATGCTGGATCTGACCTAGATTTTCCAGATGAGTGACCAGGTTTAGATTTAGGAGTAGTCTCGTTCCCAAGTAACTATAAGCCCTACCTGGACCAAACTTTCATGGATGATGCATCTAGGGATGTACACTTACCAACCTGCTTTGAATGCTGGATCTGACCTAGATTTTCCACATGAGTGAATTTTAGCCATATTTTAACCAAATTAGCATGGATGATTTATCTAGGGATGGACACTTCCAGACTTGCCTTGGATTCTGAATCTGATGTACATTTTCCAGATGAGTGACCAGGGTAATTTTTTTGGAGTAGCTATATAATATTATGGCCTGTTATGATTAAACTTGCATAGATGGTGCATCTAAGGATGAAAACTTCCAGACTTGCTTTGGATGTTGGAACTGACCAAAATTTTCTTGATTACTAAACAGGTCAAAAGTTTTTTGAGCAGGTCTATAATTAAATCAAACTTGCATGGATATTGATCTTGGGATGTACCCTAACTAGAAAAAAAATATGATGTGAAATTTGCCTTACATGTAGATAACATTCGTCGAGGTGAGCTTCGTAATCTTTGATTACCTATGTTTTTTTATGACCCGGCGGGTCATGCTTTTCACCCGACTTTTGCCAAACAACCCGAAAATCTCCCGATTTCCGGATTTGGTTAGTAAATTAGGTTGCACTTTTAACTTCCAGTTACAACCCAAGCTGGATATACGTAAACAATGCCGATGGCTATGTTCAGTAGGGCCGTGTACAAGTAAATTTTCAGTGCAGGCGTAAACAATTACCTGAGAGTTGTTTTGACAAAAAAAAGTTTGAAGTCAATTTAAAATGGTTTCTGATAGAAGAGATCGTTATCAGGGCCAGCAGGAACAAATTGAACCAAGAAAATGAGAAACGATATTTATGTACATATCAAGGAATCTTGGAATTTCAAAACAACTTTCATTAGATGAAATAAAGTGTTCGAAGATGGTGTAGGCATAACTGTACATTTAATAGCATTTGTTAATTAAATTAATTCGGGTTAGGAAAAAATAAATTCAAAAACCAAAATGAGAATACTTTCAAATTTAGCACAAACTTTCCATGTACTTCAAATCAGCAATGCAGATTCTGAAAAGACTTTCCTTTAAAAAAAAAAAATTGCACACTTAATTCAGGTCAATACTGAATAATGAAACCTTCAATGCTCTTTTAACATGTAAATTTAATCAATATATATTAAATATTTTATCATTGTAATTAAAGCCTTTAATAAAATAATTTCAATACACAAATACTTATATATACATATATATTAATTTGATCATGGTACTAAATGTGTCGTGAATGTCGTTACGCGCTATGACCAGATATTTTACTTTCCAAATCTGGTCATAACCAGATTTTTACATGTTGGAGGTTGGCAAGTATGATGACAACAGGTTTTTATAATGATAAAATGTTTCAAAGTTCTTAGAGACATCCTAAATCAGGGCCAAAAGGGGTCTTAACCAATCTTTACATACTACAACTTCGCATATAAATGTATTCTGATGAAGAAGCATTTCTGGCATTCAAAAATGCTTTTATAACCCTGATAACCCTATAAAATTTGTGATAAATTATTCTCCCTCCCCCTTCCTTTTTCTGTTGGTACAATATAAAAATAATTCATTAGGTGATGTTTATTTCCTTCTCTGTATGAATTATTTCTTACAGTATGGTGTTTTGTCATTACAGATTGAAATTGACATCGAACCTACAGACAAAGTAAGTGCAATCATGCATGTATATTGCAATTTTTTTGTCTGTAAACACCCAAGGAATGAAAATACATGTATTGTAAACCATGAACCAAATATTCAGTACATCTATAATTCTACAATAATTACCTGGTATCATCATGTATAGGTATGTACTCATAATAAGAACAAGTTATGCTATACTAAAAAATTAAGAATTTCTATTTATACACTAATTTTCTCAAGGTGGAGAGAATCAAAGAGAGAGTGGAAGAAAAAGAGGGGATTCCCCCACCACAACAGAGATTGATTTTCAGCGGTAAACAAATGTAAGTTGATTAGTAAACTTTAGAACAAAGCCCCAAAGAATATCTGAAATTCAAAATAATGCAAATCTCACATCTATTACTTATACAAATAATATATACATTATTCTGAATACCTAAATGTCATTGACATATCCTAATTTATAGGGATGGAACGATAACAAAATTTCTTGCTACGATACTCTTTCAGATACATGCATTGTAATATCAGTACAAATTAAACCATACTCAAATGACTTATCAAAATTTTGAAAATAAAAGTGCAATTATGATGGTGGACTGAAAGTCAGTAATCCAAGCTTAACTAAGTTGGTGTTATATTGAAAGTGTATTAGAACATTGAATACCCCATTTAGTCGTTGACTATCAACAAGACATATAGCCACCAGGGTATGAGCCTTCAAAATTGAAAATTTTGTACCATGAGACCAGGGTTTAGACTCAAGGTGTCAAAAGAGTCCAGAGTTCTAGTATAAAGTTGGGCTAGGGTTGTCATCTGTTGAGAATTCAAGATTCAAGCATATGTGGGAGTGAAGGAAAGAAAAATCCCACTGCAGGGAATCACCAGCAATGCCAGGGGTCCTGAGTCAACACGTTGCTGTGTTGCTTGCCAGTTTCATTCAATAGTTCATGGGCTGACTGTAGCGACGTCTTTCAGAAAAATAACAAATCTTGATTATTGTTTTTTTTTCTCTCGGCCAGTCACATTAAGCCATTCTATGATCAACAACTTTTAACACGTGCATTGGAGGTATCAACTGAATCCTTTCTGTTTATCTAACTATTTATGAAAGCTTTAATTTGATTGGTGCTTCTCAAAGTGAGAAGCAAACCCAAAAATATTTAATGAAATTGGAGGGGTCCCATGGCAAAGTGTTGACTCAGGACCCCTGGCATTGCGAGGATGGGGAATTACCTCTTTGTCTAGAGACTTGTCACAAATCATGGATGGCAGACCTGATCTCTACAATGAGGAATTATCTACTGTGGAATCATCAGTGTTCGTGGGGTACCAATGTTCGTGAATTTCTGTGGATCACCCTTATCCATCATCCCCACGTACAATTATTTTGTTCAACATTTTTATACAGTGTATATTTATACAAATTTGCTTGCCCAAGAACATTGAACACCCACAAATGGAAATGATTCCACACTCCACAGTATATCATTAACTCTTACACCATGGATGATTATTTTTCTCTTATTTCTTTTTTCAGGAATGATGAAAAAACTGCACAAGACTACAAAGTGACAGGAGGTTCAGTCCTACATTTAGTGCTGGCTTTAAGAGGAGGACAATGATAATCAGATTAAAAAAATCATTTAAAAAAAAAAAAGAACAAAAATCTTACCTTTGATTACTCATTTGACAATTAAACATAAGCTTATATTCAAAATAGACATGACAAATTTCAGATAAAAATAAACTTCTGGGGATAGTTTTAGGCCTGTCAAAACTTATTTTCAAGACAAAACAAAGGAAGATGAACTTTAACTGGGAATTAAGATGGTTTTTTGCTTTACTATACATGTATTTGCTAATGCCTGTGTAAGATATATTGCGACAACTACACTTGAATATAGATGAAAAGTGTGTGAAAGAGATGAGTGCATGTAGCTAAATGATATGTGTTATGTTGAATAAACTTTTTCTCTTATTGTTGGCTCTTTAATATTTAAAATTTTAAAATACACATTACACAAAGGTAAATCACTTGCACTGTGGTGCCAAAAAAAAAGTTGAGCATTCCTGGTGATGCAAGAATTTGTACCCCGCTGTTGATTCTTCTTTATTGTTTATTTGCAGAGTAAAGAGTTTTTAAGTTAGAGTCCAACCAGTATTGGAATTTTTGAGTTGTACTAAATTGGAGCATACTTTATACCTCAGCGACTAAAGATGACAGGGTTGTCCTTAAGACCCAGGGGGCCAGGGAATTTTCCTGTGTAATATGAAGTAATCCCCTGGTATATTCTGATATTCCCCCTCAACTCCCTGTTAGGGGAGGAACCCCAAACCCCCTTCTACTTATTTAATGTTCCCTGCTATTTCAATTCTTAGGGACAGTCCTGGGGTGATGATAATTTAACCACCAATTTACAATTTTAAATGAAATCCAAATCCTCATCCTCTTTTGCAGCAGGGAAAAAAATCAAGAATGGGCATTGTGAAGTTATCAATTACATATATTTTAAGCAGGACATGTATAAGCTCCCCTAGTATTGATCCTAAGCATCATTGTTAAAAGTGGCTTGGTGCATGAGTTGAATAACTAGAAACTAGTAGAAAGCATTTATCAAGGCCTCGCAAAACATGATGATGTGTGAAATATCATGATTTTACATTCAGTCACTAAAAAACGCTGAATTTATTATTCTTCACCTTTATAACAATCTTGGCATATTGACATAAATTTTTGTTTTCTGCTCTTGAAAAAACTTGAACATACATGTACATTTAGAATAAAGCTTTGAGGTATTGATACCCCATGCAACAAGTTGTGGAGGTTATATATTTTTGACCTATCTGTCAGTCCTGTTGTCAGCTCAATTTCTCTGAAACCACTGAACAGAATTTCAGAGAAACCTTGTTGTTAATAAGGACATAAAAAGTAGATTGAAATTCTGATTCAATTTTTTTTTTCTGGGAGTTTTGCCACTTAAGAACCCTCTATACACTGTACACTAAAGAGTTCCGATTCTATGGTATTTTTATGTAGTTAGAGTAATCTGCCCTTAGATCTAAAATAAATTGAAATCTACAGTTTATTAATCAATTTCTAATCAATTCAAGCATTCTTAACATTTTGATAGGCCAAGATAAATTAATTGAACACCTCATCTTCATGCTTTTTCCCCATTTAGGTAAACAGCAGGGATTTCTGTTCATCAAAACTTTGTTGACTTTGAACATTTTTCCAGGAGGTAAAAGCCAGGCACCCTATGTTGAAAATGATATAAATAAGTTCAATATTTACATCTTTATACTATATAATTTTCTCAATGTCCGAAAAACATCTTCGTTAAGTGTAAAGAGGGTCCTTAAATTCAAAGTTTGGTCTAAATTATTCAGTGTACTACTGTAACATTTTGTCATGAAACTCCTTTTAAAATGCTGAACAGGTCGAATTCTGTAAATCTTTTTACTTAATAAGTGTGATTAAGTTCATGTGCAAAAATGCCCAAAATTGGAGCCAGGCACATTACTGGATGAAGAAATAAGGCATGCTGTGTAGATTTGCAGGAAATTCCGATTCATTTTTTTTTTTACTGAAAGTTATACCCCTTTTGAACTTAGAAGTTTGGCCTCCGTCAGTCCTGCTCTTGTCATCTCAGCTCCTCTGAGGCCACTGAATAGAATTTCTTAATAAGGACATACTGAGTAGTCTTTCAGGAAATTCTGATTCATTTTATTATGAGAGTTATGCCCCTTTTAAACTCGGATGTAGGGCCTCTGTTAGTCCTATTCAAACTAGAGCAACTTCTCTGAAACCACTGAACAGAATTTCATGAAACTTTGTTGTTAATAAGGACACACTGTTTAGATGTGTATATTCACAGGAAATCTGATTATTTTTTTTTTATTGGGGATTATATAATATATATATTGGGGGTGGTATATGAGCTTGCTCCTATACATGTGCGTGTTTTCGTCTTTAAAAATCGTAAAAAAAAAATCGAACGCAATAATTTTTGGGTAGCTCAGATTTTATTATAATTCGTCATGGATTATTAGATAACAGTAGTGTCATGTAAATTTTTGAATTTACCGGGTGGCAGTAAATACAAAATTTACAACATGACAACTTGTAAATTTTGTATTTACTGCCACCGGTAAATTCAAAATTTACAACTTGACAGTAGAACACTTGTATAGTGAAACCTCATTTCACAGCACGTGTTTTGTTTTTTGTAAGTACACTTTTAATAATTTTTCTTTTTAAAAAAAATTGCAGAAAGGACACCATTTGGTAACTCTTCTACAAACAAGTTGCAAATGTTCAATTATTCCTCATACTGTAGGCCACCAAGGCACAAAAAGTGGATTCGTTGCGTCAGATCAGTAACACTATTGTATACGACTAATACACAGTTGGTATTAAATACTGTTTTTTTCTTGCTATAAGTATATGCATTAGTATTTAATAAGAGAGGAACACGGCTGGGACAATTTTCCTTGTCCATTCAAATCCGTCAGTTCTATTACCACCAGGCACAGTATCACTTTGGCGCCGACTTTTTCAATTAATTCACATGCTGCTTTCATTGTGCCTAAAAAATATGTTAAATGTATACATTTACATTTGCCAATATTCTTTTAATACATATCATCAGTAATATTCGGGATTTTAATGTAAAGAATGGATGCAATGACACCGACAACATAAGCGTGATTACAGGTCCGTAGGAAGTAATTTCATTATCTTTCAAGGGGGGGGGGGGGAGGGGAGGGCATAACCGCACATTAACAACATCGTTATCTATTTAATAGCATAAACAGGCAAAATTATTGGAAAGGGGGGGGGGCGGTTCCTACGGGCCTGTTAAAGGGAGAAATAGTCACCTTCGAAGGAGGGACTGTGGTAACTTAATTTTTTTATCGTACTTTCCTTGTCGGAAAAAGCAACGAGTGCGTCTTGGAGGCGAGGTTATAAAAATGAACGCCAGTCTCAATTTTATTTCATAAAGCTGCATTTTTATGAACAGAAAACTAAAACATACCTCCTGTTGCTAAGAGATCGTCAACAATTACAACAGACTGTCCTGGCTTAAATGCTTCTTTCTGGACCTCAAAGACGTCCTACATAAAAACAAAGCTTGGATTAATATAAAAATCCTTGCTAGATTGATGAGAGTTACAGAGATAATGAGAGAAACTAACACATACTTATATTCATTATTATTATAGAAAAGAAATAAACAAATTCATTACCGAATCAAAGCCCATATGAGCATAACAAAATTTAATCTATATATGTGGATTTTTCAGTTGAAATTCATTAGTTCCAAATAGGCGAGTACTAATATCACAACTGACAGTCGAACACTGACAGGTCGGTTGTTTTATCATTTTTAACGTTTAATTGTTACTGACAAACATATTTGGAAAAAAAATGACTGAAGATGGAGATTAAGTCGTGTATAGAGTCTGAGTTGATTAAATTCTTACAAATCATTTCTTCTGCATTGTCCCTTTTTGAACTAGCTGGTTTGAGATGAGATAACGGAAATTTCTTTAATAACTTACTCTCTTTCTGTTCCGAGATTTATATTTACCCCCCCCCCGCCCCCATTAAAATCACTTCACATCATGAAATGGGTGAATGTTATAATGTGTATGCATGTAGCTGATACATCTCTATGTAAATGAAGTACATGTATGTGACAATGAATTATAAACCTTATACATGTGCAGCATAGCCTCTCACTTCAAAGAAATAATAAGCCCAACAAGTGCAAAATTATGAACATAAAGTTTTTTTTTATTATACATTTCAGAATTTCAAAAAGAAGGTACAACAGAATATCAGATATCTAAATGGAAATTTACCATTTATGATTTTGAAAGGGAATCAGTACCCTTTTTTGAGGAATATAGATTCCTTAAAAGCCAAAGTTGTTTAAATCCATTGAATATATAAATAGTTACATGTAGCAATGAGCCACAGATCTGTCTTCATTACGCACATCTGAAAAATTTCACCTATAAATATGTATAGGAGCAAGAAAAAACACAAGTCAAATAAAGTATAAACTGCAAATTAAAGAGCCTATAAATGTTCCTCTTTCGACCAAGATATTCACGACGGAAATCAGATAAATAAATTATGGAAGTGTTCAAACTTCCTATTGTAGACAACAGCAGCTTCTCTTCTGTTCACAAAATGTCTTGGGTTCTTTTAATTGACTGTCTGTCTAGAATTTCTTCGGAGAAGCTGTTTTCTTCTTTGTTCCGTCAACTTATTTTTATCCTTCTTAAGAAAACCTTTCTCCACAAGAATTCTCTCACTTTCTTCTGTGAAAAAAAAAAAGAAAAATAAATTTAATATAACAAAGAATTGGAAAGTTTATGAAATTGGTCAGTGAAGACTGATTTAATCGTATTTAGTATTACCTTCCCATTGAACGTAAGCGTTCTCGTCTTCAAGATCCAGAACCAAGATTGTCTTCACTTGTCCAACGAGGGGAGGTAACGTGGGCACACTTGATTTGTAGGTGGAGTTCATCAACTCAGTCTTTTCAATGGCATCTGGAGAAAGGTCATTATCATCATGATCATGACTAGTATCCCCATGGGCTTTAATCGGTGTTACACAAAACATCATCTCTGGGAGAGTTTGAATGTCATTCTTCTCTTGATCATGCGCCATTTCTTTGTTGACCTCCTGTATTTTTTTGTAGGCGGCTTCCTCTTCGTCGGACAGAATGCCAACTTTATTGTTCCGCAAACAGCTTTGGAAGAGACCCATTTTTGTTTTCTTGTCAACAAAATCGCGCTATGCACAACTAAGTTATTATGACGTCATGATACTTTGGCGCCTTTGACGCCAAAGCATTATGATGTAAAATAATTGTGACGCTAAATACGCGGATTATGCATTTTTTCCAAACAAAAAAAAAAAAAAAAAAAAAAAACCTTTTTGCCTGGGTGGAATTCAAGAGCTATATATGTTGAGATAAGTAAATATTGTACGTATGATATTTTAATACACCAAGAAAAACAAATTTGTTGTTGCAGTTTGTTTATGGCTTTTTAATTGCAGTGTAACGCACACATTGGACAGTGCTGAGTCCGTTTCATATTTACTTAATTAACACACACATACTATAGAAAAAATCGTGGCCACGAATTTTATTTCGTTTCCACGAATTTTTATTTCTTGGCCACGAATTTTATCTCGTGGTCTTGAATTAATTATAAAAAAAAAGTCGTACCATGTCCTATACCAGCCACCGTAGAAAAAGTAATTTCATCATGTTTGCTGGCCGCTTGCCATCTATAATTTCATTTTTATAATGAACGACTGTATAATTACCGTTCCATATTCTTTGGTATAAGAAACACTTTCCATCTTCCCGGGCAATTTACCCTTCTTCCGGACTGGTGCAAAACTGCAGTTAAGTCTTTGAGCAATGATGGGTCCGAAAAGAAATCCCCTGGCTTCCAGTCCCACTACGATCTCCACACCAGGTGCCTTCTCCTTCACATACTCCACCATAGCATCCATAAGATCATTAAACGCACCCGGGTTTCGTAATACTGGGAAAATGTCTCTGAAGATATATATACATTAATTTTCTTTTAAGTTATTTGCCTTTAAAATGTATGTATATATAATATTTTTTTTACTTATTGAATGGGGATTCATATGAGACCATCTGAGAGTGTCACAAGAATACATGTAGTCTTAAAAGATAATAATAAGGGAAAAAAAGGAATAAAAGTCGAAAACTATAGGTGATATTTGTACTTTTTCTCCAAAGCGAAAATGGGGGCTATTTTTTTTTTTAATTTTTAAGCACACGTTATAAAACACAGGTACATAGGAAGCAATTTCAAAGGAGTGGGGTTGGCACAACCTTAAAAAAATCCTTGAAAAGCAATTTTTAAAAAAAATCATAAGGCGTCGTCAGGCATAACTATAAATCAGCTTTGTTTTCTGTTGTATGTACATGCATATTCGGAGGGTACACCCCCCTCCCACACGTTCCTTTGGGTCTGCAAAAAGTACATACAAATTTGAAATAATTGTTTGAAAAATTCTTTTGAAACATTCAAAGTGTTAAATGTCAGATGTGTAAAAATTACACAGTTAAATCTGCAAAACCCAAACAAAATAACATGTTGCATCATTTGCATGCAAACCCATAACAAAACCAGCAGAAAAGATTACTGAAATACTGTCCATTGCAATATGGCGATCGAGCTCTGGTAATTACCATTTTGTCTTAAGTTTTGCGTTTATGCAACTACGCGCCTGCCAGTATAATTTTATTCTTGCACTATCCATAAAACAGGTTGATTTAACCAAAAAACAAAAAACAAAAAAAACCGGCTAATTCTACTGGCCACTAATCATTTTTCGACTGAAAAAAAGTTCAAATGAAACTCTGGTCATAGACGTCGGAAGCAAATTGAAAGTGTGTGTGGGGGGGGGGGGGGGGGCTAAACCAACAAATACACGTTTGGGGGCTAAGCCCCAAATTTCAATGTCTATATGATGCCTATCTTTTCAAAAAAAGGGGCTAAGCCTCCTAGCATCCCCCACCCCGGTTCCGACGCCTATGCAGATGATCAGAGAACATGTACGATGACACGATGTCCAGAGCGATAACGTTAGTTTGATTATACGCTGATGTTCAGGCACAATGATACTGACGCGATGACACGATGACGACATGAAGCAATGCTCTTTCATGTCACTGTCAACGCCATCGTATCATCGCGTCATCCCTTTAACGTGAACGCGCTAGATCGCACCGTCGCAAAAAGGAATTGGGTAATGTACAAGGGAAGTACATGTATGCAATAGCGGATGAAGGGGGGGGGGGGGATGGGGCATGGAGACAGGAGAAGAAGGAGGGTGGGAAGATAGAAGAGGATGGGAAAGACATGAAGAGAAAGTGGAATATGGAGAAACGGGAAGAGCATCGAGAAGGTAAACGTTCCTGCACCCCGTCCACCCGCAAGAGCAGAAAAAATTGAGATTTTATTGATTTTATTACACTCCTCAGTACGGGTATTGCGCTAGACGTTCTAAATATCGTCAATGTAATGGACATTTTAATGGTTTTTCAATAAAAGTCACATGAACATAAATATTTTCTTTTTTATGTTTATTACGGAAATGGTACACCTTACTATGAACTCAAAGCCATGCTTATGTTTACTCTAATATTACGCCTATACATAAGTATTTTTTTCAAAAAGCATCTTACCGAAACAAGACCCCAGGTGTCGGAAAGTCAGGATGCTCTGTAATGTGAGATTTTATTCTTTCGATTCTGTTGTCAGTCATGTTTGTAAACTGGTCAAACGTTCTACTTACGTGGCCTAGAAAATCAAAATAAACCAAATGTTAACAGGGCTCCCAAGGGGGGATCCAAATGCCTCCAGTTATAAGTTTTAACAAAGTTAAATAATAATTTTAAAAAAAAAATCCTGAGTTGTTCCCATTGATTAATTTACAAACGTAATTATAATATTGATAAAAAAAAAGAAAGAAAAAATATTTAGTTCCAATGTAGAGATAAGGTATAAAAAATAATATCTTGCTTAAGCTTACACGTTTAACGTAAGTAATATCTTATTCAAATTTTAATTAAAAACATTACAATAAAGATATATACGTGTAAAAATCATTCTGAGTTAAAAATTTAAGCCCCCCCCCCCCCCGTCGTATTCCTAGTTCAATAATCATGATAATTATGACATTCAAGCTCCATGTACATCTGTTCAAATATATGAATTTCTTGAATTCATACTGGTGATTGATGATCAAGATATGGGATACCATTTCAGAAAATCTGCATCTTCCAAATGTCTCAAAGACTTTTTTCCCTTGCAATGTAACTAACTTTTGGTCACCGGGCATTTTTAATTGAGCAGCGATCTGTGTCGCTACCTCACCATTAATCTTAATCAAAACAACGTTTCCTGTAATGAGTATAAGCGAAGTAAAAGAAACAATTTTAAAATTACACAATGATGCCAAAACAATTTTTGGTAAAAATGATAGAAAAAGACACTCCTGTGGAGGTAAAAAATTTGAAAGGATAAACTTGAAATAGAATCGACTTAAGAGGATGGTATGATAATAAATACTTCTTACTTAAATGCAGAGACATATAAAAACCATTTTTTATGGTTTTTATATGTCTCTGTTAAATGTTAGTCTTCTCTCTTAGTTATATCCATAGAAGATATTTATTAGTTATATCCATAGAAGATATTTATTACCTACATTTTATGTTTATGGAACGCATGTGGTATGAAAAGTGGACTTCTTTTTAAAAATGGTTATTTTCGCCTGCAATTAGACTAGAATAATTTTATTTTTTTGAAATTTTGTATTGCCGTATTGGAGTATATGCCGTCTTTAATAATTCAACAGACATAGAATCGATCATGTGATGTTAAAGTTAACTTAACGGTTAAGTTAACCAAGTAAAAGTTTCTGTTTGGAAAGATGTGTTACACATTTTCTGATGGTAAACCATTAGGATGATTGAAGTTAGAATAATTTACTACGTCTAAGCACAGGAATATACAGGCCCGTAGGAAGCAATTTCAGTTAGGGGGGCACAGCCACAGGCACTTGTTTCGTATACGGGGCACCCCTTCTTATTTTTCCACAAGGTACCTAACTCAATTTCAGGCACCCCCACTTCAAGCTCATATTTTGTTCATTTATCAATCATTAACATATTTTAAAATTATATCGTTCGCTTCGAGAGACTTTTTTTTGTCAAATAAATCCTTTCAGACGTCTCTGGTTGAGCCTCTTTATTGTAAACCACTCATTTATTCCTCAAAAATTACCTCGATACATATGAAGACTTTAGATGGGATACAACTTCCGGTTGGGGGTAGGATAAAACCAGAGACTTCTGAGTATTCCATTCCGAGGTCTCTGGTTTTATCCTTCGTTTATAACCCCAACCGGAAATTTGTATCCCATCTAAAGTCTTAAAATGTATCAAGGTAATTAATGAGTGGTTTACAATAAAGAGGCTCGACCAGAGACATCTGAAAGGATTTATTTTACCTACCAACCCAACTGTTTAAAGACTCATTTGGCAATGCCAAACCAACAATTTTTTAATTGTGGCCTTACACATATCAAAAGATTGAGTTGGAACAGACCTGCGCTCTATGACTTTTAATCAAAATATTCATGTAAAATACACTTTTGTCTCTCAAATTCATTGAAATGTAGAGTTTACTTCATCTTCTTGATGTCATATCTTACATATGACATCATGATGGCTAATGAAAATGGGCAATTCTTTGGAATCTGTAGGTAAGAACATACACAGAGACTTCAAAGTTTGGTATTGGGGGCAGATATTGGTCATTACAGAATATAGTCCTTTCCTAGAGGAGAAAATTCACAATGACCTTTTTCAAATACAAAAAGTTGTCTTGCATTTCACTGTATAATGAAAATAACTAAATAAATTAAGATAGTTAATTTTTTATTACTAATTTATCAAATTTACAACTTTTTTTTTACTTATATAAGTAACATGCAGTTTTGAATTTATAAAATTGAATGTTCTTTAGAGTAGTGTCTATAGGAGTGTCATTTGAATAATATTATGCATGTGTCATAGTTTAATTTGGCACTCGGAAAATAAATGTACTGCAGACAGTCTGAGTTTCCAACTTTTTTCTTTGACTGGATTTTTCTTAATAGGGAGCAAAAATTGTGTCCTGGATTTAAACTTCAAAAATTGAAATAAATCAAATTTGTGAAAAATTAATGTTCACATTCTTGAAAGCCCCATATGTAATACTGCATGAATGAAATACACTGCTTCTCAGACCCTGTATTCCTTGGAATCATTTATGTAAGGTACTTGTAAACTTACAGACCTGCCTAGTGCCCACTCTCCCAATTTACCCATAATTTTTACATTTTTGACCCCCTAATTATGAATTCCATCATTAATCTGGGTCAATAAGATGATATTATTTTATCAATAAATTAGGGTGAGCACAGCTAACATATATTGTTAATCATGCATTTAATGTAGGATATTCTTTAAATATAGGAAACTTAATTTTGTTCTATCTTTAGATTATCTGACTGTGACACAGACAATGAGGTGATATGCTCTTCTACAGCATGACTTTGTAAATCATCTTAGAGACAAAAACTATGAGCCAGAAAATGAAACCTGGTTCTTCCAAAGGGGATGTCTCCTATGTGAGAGCCACAGGTGCATCCCCCCAGCTGCCTATGGCACCTTCTCCCTCCCTCATGAGAGACGGCAGTCATACACCAGTGTCACAATTGTCCAATATGGACAATGACTGGGATGACAGAGATGAGATTCGTCAGCGAGAGCTGGAGGAGGCCAGGGGTCGAGTATCGCAGATGGAGAAGACAATGAGATGGTGGTCAGACTGCACTGCAAATTGGCGGGAGAAGTGGAGCAAGGTCAGGAACGAGCGAAACAAAGCCAGGGAGGAAAACCGTCAACTTCGTGCTAAACTGGAACAGCTTGTAAAAGAATGCACAGTTCTTAAGAGAGAGAAGCAGGAAATTCAAGCCGAGAATGTCAAACTGAAGAAAGATTCCCCTGTAGGTACAAGTGACAGTGTGAAAAAAGAGTTGGAAAATAATCTTTGTAAATCTGCTGAGAAAGAAAAGACTTTCGAGGAAAAAGATGTTAATGTGCAGACAGCAAATGTGAATAATGTGAGTCAAGAAGTTGAGGGAAGCTTAGCTGAGGAAAAAGTGACTTTGTTTGAACTTAAACTGGATGAAGCACAGAAAACACTTCTTGCTGAGAGAGGGTGAGAGTTATTTTTTTAATGATCAGTTGAATTTATTAGTTTACTATAAAATTGCAACATTTAGCAAGTTCCACTGTTTTATACAGAGACAAAACATCACTGATGAAGACCATAGAAAAACTACAAATGGATCTTAGCACAATGAAACAGAAATATGAGGAAGCCAAAAGATCAAAGCAGGATGTTTTGCTTGAGGTATGTATACATGTACAAGGAAATAAGTATGCATTTAAATGACATTGTTAAGTAATAAATTGTATTTGCATAGGAGCCATTTGCATAAGAAATGTAAGATTAGAGAATAAAAAAATATACCAATAACATAACTTTTTATTTAAGAATAGTAGGAGTTATGCTGAAATTTATGATTTGATAACAATATGTGTCACTGAAGAGATCTCTTAGACATATGTATATTATAGCAACCTTTGAAAAATAAAATCATTTTGAATCTATGCTTGTCCTCCATAGATATCCAAGCTGAAAGAGGATCACAGAGGGGAAATTGATCAACTTATCAAAGATGTTGATGAGGAGATTAGTAATAAATCTGTAGTGGACAAAAAACTCAATGAAGTCCGAAAAGAGGTAGGTTATACTATATTAGATCAAATATAAATTCTGAATACTGGTAAAGTTAGTCCACATAAAATAATTTGTAGATTCTCATGCTAATTGACAAAAAAATGTGAGGATGGGTGAACTTTACTTCATAGTTTTCTTTCTTTATTGAAAATATAATTTATTCCATTGTTTTTGTACAAATTGCTAAAATTATTCTGGACATTAAAGCTAACACAAATCCACAAACCAAGGTTCTTCTGTTTTTAATTATACAAATTTTATTTCTACAATACTCATTTAATATAGATTATATATTATTCTGGCTCTTTTTTTTTATGCCCCCGGATCGAAAGATCCCTGGGGTATATTGTTTTTGTCTTGTCTGTCTGTTTGTCTGTCTGTTTTCAACTTAAACCTAGCCCATAACTATTGTGCTGTCAAGGGTAAGGCTTTAATATTTGACATGAGTGTTCATTATGACAAGACCTTTCTATTGGTTCAGAAATTTTTGATCATGTGACCTCAGCTATGACCTTTGACCTACATTTGAAAAACTTTAACATTGGCCATTACTATTGCACTGTTGTCTACGTCCCACTCCAGAATTGTGTTAATATCGGGGTCATAGTGTTTCACAAACACATTTTGTTTTCTATATGTTTTATTCCCTTTTTAAATCAAAATAAAAATGATTGGGAAGGATGCTTTGAGAGGGATTGGTGGGGATGATAATGAAAAAAATATATATATTTTTTTAATTTCAATTTCATTAGTGAAATGACTTTAGTTAACCTTTTAGCAATTAATTGCTTTTCAGCAATTTCCTAGGACCAAATTCATTGACAGAAATTTGAAATCTGTCTTCTCTCTTCTTTTTTAAACAAAAAAGATGAACTGTATATCAGATATATGTGTTTCTTCTGCAGCTTGAGAGACTTCAGAGAGAAAATGCTGATGAGTGGGGGAAGAGGGAGAGACTAGAAACAGAGAAACTAGCTTTGGAGAGGGAAAATAAGAAGTGTAGAGTGCAGATCCGTGACTTAGAAGAGCAGCTAGAAAGCAAGAAACAACAGACGTCTGCAGTTGTAGACTCGGACATGAGAGGCCTACAGCAGGATCTTAATGACAAAACAAAGGTAACAAAAAATGGGATTTACCAAAATGCAGAGAGTTCAGAATCAAAATCGAATTTAAAACCAACTGCCCAAACAAACAAACAAACTAAAATTAGTTGATATAATTGTCTTTGCTGCAAGGATCATTTTCTGTAAGTTACGGTAAACGAAACCACCACAATAACTGTTACCTGTAAATTACAACTTGATGTAAAGGAAACCACAAGAAGAATCTTTAAGTACATGTAAATTACCAGCATGTGAAAGCATAACAAAGACCATTACCTCTATATATCAGAATTATTTTTTTTTTCAGAACTCCATTTTATTTAAACATTGCATAAGAATTTTCATCCGTTTTTTGTTTTTTTTTTTTTGTTTTTTGTTTTTTTTTAACAAAACCTTTCAGGAATTAAATGACCTCCGTCATGTACATGCCAAACTGAAGAAGACTTTCCAGGAAAGACAAACAGATTTGGATCATTCCCGCCGGAGAGCTGAGCAGTACGAAATGGAGGTCAAAAAACTCAGGAGTCGGATCGAAGAACTGAAGAAAGACCTGGCAAACGCTGAGGATGAGGTATGGATTTCCTGTTGATTCTTAAAACATTTTAACTACATAAAATGTTTTTGAAAAAAAAATGATATTTAAACAAACTTGAAATGTACTTTGATATATAAATATGTTGTTCACAATAACAATGTAAAATACATGTATACATGTGTAATGATATTTACATAATCAGTATGTATCTGTGTTAACATGGGAAAACTTTCACTCACATACTTGCACACTTAAACTTGAGTAAAAAATTCGAAACTTATTTTCAAATGATTCTTGGAGATACTTGTACCAGTATTCAAAAATTTCATAATGTTTCAGGCTGATAACCAGGCAAATCTCTATCGAAAAGTACAGCGCACCAATGATGAACTGCAAGAACAGATTGAAAATTTACAAGTCCAACTCAATCACACGCAGAGCAGGTGAATTGTCATTACATTAATGAAATAAATTTAAGTGATATGTGTGATATTCTAAAGTTATTATATTGCAATTATAACTAGTAGACTAATTGTTCTCGAACAATTAGAGGTCTTTCCACCTTCTTTAAATTTCTTCAATTTTCTATATTTTACTCTCTAAAGTTAATTTTTATGCAAAAAAGAATTCAGAAATGGCTTGAAAGATAGGGAAAAAATGAAAATTTCAAATAATTTTAAATGACCTTGACCTTTGACCTTCATTAAATTTTCAAGGTCAAAGATCAAGGGTCACATTGCAATTGACCCCATGTCTCTATGACTTATACATTTAAAGTTATTAGGGTTAATAGTAATCGCAAAGACGTTAAAGGGTGATAACTCATATAAGGGGTCATCAGATCCTTTTGCACTGAAAGACTGAAGTTGTGTCTAAAGACCCTGAAGACATTAGTGAAGGTTTTGTGTTTCTACGGTTTACGGTGTCTGAGGAGTAGCCTTAACAAGGTTTTTTGCACAAGGAGCAATAACTTTTTGAGAGGTTAAGCTTAGGGGATAAGATTGAAATATTTGAAATAGTTTTAGGAGTACATCTTAAAGATGCAAAGATATACAGTATATGTTGAAAGACAAAAGAGCTATAACAAGAGCTTAATTTCTCAAATTTGGAATGACCTTGACCTTTGACCTTGACATAAACTTCAATGTCTAAGGTTAAGGAATCTAATGCAGTTGGTTTCATGTCTCTACGACTTATCGTTTTGAAAATTTTTCATTATTCGTAAACTTCAAAAACTTTCAGGGGCAATAACTACTTAAAGGGATGGATGAATCCTTCCGCACTCAAAAGGTCAGAGTGTCTAGGAAAAATAATAATAATAAACAGAACAATTTCAATAGGTCTTTCCACAGAAAGGTGGAAAGACCTAATGATCACACAATAAGAAAAATGTTTCTTTTTTAGAAAGATATACATGTACTATGTACATTCTAGTGCAAAATATCAGAAAAGAAAACATCCTAGTGAAACATACTAGAATATTATTTAATTTAAAAAAATCAACTTTGAAAATAGGACAACATGTACATTTTCATGTATTTTTTTTTTTTTCAACATTACTTCTAAATTTCACCCATAAATTTTGTTACCCGTAATTGTAGCAAAATTTTATTATTTTAAGCAAAATAGATGACTGTTCAATTCATCAAAATATCTCTGATTTACATGTAGGTTAAAAAGAAGTAGCCAGAGTGGAATTAACACAATGTCTGCCAGTCTCAGATCCCTAGATCCCACTGATCCCGAAAACAATGACAGTGATGAGGACGATGTTTATTGATGTAATGCAGAATCCCTACAACAACCAACAGATCCTAGAAACAAGGAATGTGTCATGGATGGGATTAGCTGATGACAAAGCTGCAGCAAGGCTTTTTGTGCACAACTCACATGTCAAAATTGCTCTTGGTACAGAAGAATATCTGTCTGATGTTGCATTGTTTTTTGAGACTGCTTTCACTCACATTTCTGTGCTAAGAGGTCAGGAATGAGTGTTCTATATGTAAAGTTGTTTAACTAGGTTGTTATGTATACATGTCACTCTGTGCCAACTTGATTGACATTCCATGTTTTGAGAGAGCAATTTATACTTGTACAGTTTTACTGATTATTCATCCATTTTATGTTGCATCTATTTCTATACCATTATCATTTTTGCCCCCCCCCCCCCCCCAACATGCCCAAGAAACAAAATTAACTTTTGAACCTTTAAATCCTCACTTTCCCCAAGAGTCTGCTTATGACATGAGGATATGTCATTTTCCTCAACAATTGTCATTAACATTCATGTCCAAGACTTAACTAATTAATTTAGAAAATTAGAAGCTCATTCTGGCAGAAAGTGTATCTTGACTTTAAAATTAAAGACATTTTGGACAACATAAAGTTTTCTGAAGTTTAAAATTCCCATTCAGGCCTTTTTTGTAATGGAAAACCATTAGGAGCTCATACTTGACCCAGAAATGCTCTTGAGCTGTGGATTTGACATAACACTGAACTAAGGCCACTTGGAAAAGGTCATCTAGAATACCCAGTAGTTTTAATGAATTGTCCATGCAAATGCAGAAGATTGTTTCAAACATTGCTATGATTAAAGCTATGGCATATCTGAGCTAAAAAAAAAATGAGATTGAGTGTAGATGAACATGATATTTATTATTTATGTTCAAATTAAAATTTTCACCGATGTTGAACTTGAATAACCCCACGTTTCTATAGTTCAATTGACTGTAAACTGTGTCTGATATTTAAATGCGGAGTCAGTAAATAAATCGGTTATTGTTTTAAATTTTTAATATCTATGAAACGTGATTGATTTAAATTGTGTAATTTATAGGAAAGTCCTATTAATTTAGTTAGTCTGAACTTATCAAAAATATGCCATATATGACTTAAAAAGATATACCAGGTGTCATTTCTGTTTACTGAATAAACAGAGAAGTTGAAGGCTGCATACAGTGGCAATGATGTTATGTTTGGGGATTGATATTACAGATTTCTTTACATGAAATTTTCAGATGTGCATGTTTTCAGTGCATCTTGGTGGGGGTATTATTCTAGTGTACTAAGTGTAGATCTAATTTTGAATGAGTTGTGATGTTTGTCTCAATTTGTATGCTTTAAATGTATTTATATACAATCTTGTACAAGTAAAAAAAAATTAATATTGTTTAGAATAATGATTTAATATTGCTTTTTAACAAATTTTTATAATGTTACCCTCATAGATCAGAAAAATACATATCAGCTAAAAAGCGATGACTAGTTTTATCTGCATTGTTTTCTGAATGTTTTATGAATTGGTGTTCAACTTTGTTATAACCTTTTTTTTTTTTAATTTTGTGCACAAATTGATTGCAGATACAATGATACTGTACTGTTTCTATTTCTTCCATGGTGTTTTTATGCTTGATTACTGTGTTGTTAGCATTGAGACCCTTTATTTTTATCATTTTTGGGGGGGGGGGGGATAATCAGAGAATCTCATCAACTTTGGTTTCTGTGTTTGATCACTTCATTTTGATCAAAGTAAAGAAAAACTCTGTTTTATGTCGTTTCGTGATAAAACCTATACATAAAGGGTCAACTGACAATATACCAGTATATGAATTTGTTGAATGTATAGAGATATATCATGTTTCACTCTCAAAATCTTCGATACAGTGCACTTTTTCTGTTGATTCTTTCTCCCATTTTAGAAAAAAAAATCAGATTAACTCATGTATTTACAGGTAAAGATGTATATCATATGGATATATTATTTTGAATATTGTAAATATAAATATGTTTTTTTTTGAATTGTTGTGAAATAGGAGAAATAGGTTGCAAAACATTCTTGTGTATAGTTTAATACATTGGCTTTTTCTCTCTTATATGAATAAATCTCATTGATTGAAGCATACAAACTATTTCGAACAATGTTATGTACATGTACTAAGTCTCAAACAGTGTCTTTTATTACATCATATAGGTCATCAGTTCATATCAATCATTTGTTGCCAAGTTTTTATGATAATTGACCTCAATATTGTTTTGTGATGCTTTAATAATATCAAGACATGTTTACATACCTGGGTATTTATCAGTGAACTGTAAAATATTTTTGTGAAATATATGTATTTACATGAAAAGAATCATGTATTGTTTACCTGTGCATTAAATATATACATGTGTGTACAAAACTTTTAGGTTTGGCAACTTAGCCACATAATTATTGAGGTATGTAAAAGAAGTTGCCTATAGTTATTTAAAGCACATTATGAATTAAACTAGATAGATTCATATGTTCACATGTGTACAATTGTCCCATAGTATACTCAGTATTAATAACAAGAAGCACTCAGAATTGAAGTGGTAATATGATTTTGAAGTACACATACTTGTATATTAACTTGCCATTGTCGTAAAAACTGTTCAAGGTTTCCCAAAAGAAGATGGGCAAACAAGGCATGCAAAATGCCTATAGCTTCAAATGTATAAAAATCAAATTCAATTTGAGTATTAAGTACTGTAGAAGTATTTTTTGCTGTATGGTATTAATTAACCATATGTACACAGTCACCAATTTTCTGGGGAAATTTTCCCCCGAGTATTGAAAGTACATTTAAGGCATATTGTGGCAATCGAAGAAAAAAAAATTCCTGAAATTTGAACCTACTTTGAATATACTTTCAAAAAAAGGAGCAAAGACCCACTTATATAGAAAAAATATGATATGAAGAAATTATCATTTTTCATCATTTTTGCCCTAGCTGGGGCTCTTTGGTGAGTGAATGCTATTTCATAGATGAATAACCACACTTGTGAGATTGTTGCAAATTGGGAAGATTTTACATAAAGTATAAATTAATGTTAACTGAAATATCAAACAAAATTGGGTTATAATTGAGTTTAATTTTTCACTTTCTTATTTGTTGAACCATAGGCATTTTTCTCAGCTTGTTTGCCCATCTTCTTTGGTAAAAAATATTTTTGTTTGTAAATTGTGCTGGTTTGTACCGTAGAATAAGCTGAAGCACATGCACTAATCTTTTGTACAAGGAATGTTTATAAAGTTTTTCCATTTCATAAAGATTTTTTTTGTTGATTGATTCTTATCTCAACTATAATCATATTCATTTATTTTTTCAGTAAATATTCTTTTGCAATACTGTTGGTTGCAATCATTCAATTAATTTACTCTTGTTTTCACTGCAGTTTTTCATCAGCTGTTTTTCATGTGTTTAAGAACTAGTGCAATAAAAGAAATTGTACAATTTGTGAAAAATCAAAAGAATATTTATAAGATGTTGAATTGTACGGTACTTGAAAGTATTTGTTTTTATCATGTTCACTGCTTTTATTCAGAACAGATGACTCTCATAATCAGACCAATTAATATTAATTAAAGTTGTGAATGGACATGAACTGATCTTAATTTTAATAGAAAATTCAAGACATACACAGATAGCTTATATACAAAAAATTATTGAAAAAAAAATAAAACTCTGAAATAACAATTATTATTACTTTAGGCAAATGGTAATTTTTTTTTTAATAAAAGTGTGAAAATATTCATGATTAAGGTCAGATGATACGTTCCTCAAATATCTGTGTTGTATATCTGCATACTGTATGGAAAATATTCAAAATTTTAAATACTTTCTGATTGCTAAACGGGTTTCTAATTGTCTTTAAAAAAACTGAAACACTAAAAATTGTAATATTGGCATATTCAGTTTTTCCAAAAGGATTATATAGGAAACATCATCCTCTGGTATCTTGCACAAATGCCTGGTAAGGTGCCTCAATTTTTTGCAAGTAAACATATTAAAGTAGCAATACTTCAATGACAAATTCATAGAAAAAAATTATATATTATTGAGGAATGTATCGTCTGCCCTTAAGTACAAAGTAAATTTGGATTGTTGTCTTTACTGTCAAATGAGAGTTTAGTGTGCACCATATAAACAGGGAATCCTGGAATTATCTTATTACATGTATTATGATAACTTTAACAAGAAATACTCCTCATGTAATTTTCAACTTCTGTCAGAAACATAAAATGAATGTAAAAAAAAATTGTACATGTAAATCATTATGAATTTACTTTTATATCCCACTTAACAACAGGCAAATGCTAAATTCTTATTTGATTTCACAAAGCAGGGGTACATATGTTCTGTGGTTTTTTGTTAATGTTTTTGTTTTTTCTCGAGTTTTTTGTCTTCCTTTATTCAGATTTAGGAAAGGCAAAGTAACACATGTATTCATAACTGTAGTAAAGTATTGTGTCTAAATAAATGTATAATTTATTAAAACATTGTTTTATATTTTTTCATGATTGCAATCATACTAGCTAAAACCAATTGTATTTAGCTCACCTGAGCTCGTTAGCTTTACTGATCACCCATAAAGCTGTAACTTATGTGGAAGCTTCCTGAGGTAATATAGATTCTAAATTCTTCATATGGTCTCCAGGGGTAGGATGGGACCACAATGAAGAATCAAAGTTCTACAATGAAATATATATGCAAAAAAAATCTTTAAAAACTTTCTTCACAAGAACCACTGGACCAGAAAACCTGAAATTTGTTGAAGCTTCCATAGGTAGTGTAGATTTTAAATAATTCAAATTATGTCCCCTGGGGGTAGGGTGGGCCCACAATAGGGGATCAAAATTTTACTTTGAAATATGTAGGAAAATCTCAAGAACCACTGGACCAGAAAAGCTGAAATTTAGGTGAAAGCTTCCTGAGATAGTGTAGATTGTGAATCGTTCACATCATGGTCCCGGTGGTAGGGTGGAACCACAATAGGGAATCAAAGTTTTTAGCTCACCTGAGCTGAAAGCGAGCTTTTCTGATCACCCGTTGTCCGTCGTCCATCTGTCCGTCCGTCTGTAAACTTTTCACATTTTCAACTTTTTCTCAAGAACCACTGGACCAATTTTAACCAAACTTAATACAAAGCATCCTTGGGTGAAGGGGAGTTTAAATTGTTAAAATGAAGGGCCAAGTCCCCTTCAAAGGGGAGATAATCAAGGAAAGACAAAAGGTGGGTTCATTTAAAAATTTTCTTCTCAAGAACCACTGGGACAGAAAAGATGAAACTTATGTGGAAGCATCCTGGGGTAGTGTAGATTCTCAATTGTTAAAATCATGACCCCTGGGGGTAGGGCAGGGCCACAATAGGGAATCCAAGTTTTACATTGAAATATGTAGTAAAAATCTTTAAAAAATCTTCTTCTGAAGAACCACTGGGCCAGAGAAGTTGAAACTTATGTAGAAGCATCCTGGGGTAGTGTAGATTCTAATTGTTTAAATCATGACCCCTGGGGGTATGGCGGGGCCACAATAAGTACTGCAAGGTGGAGGGGGGACAGGTGAAAAACTGCAAGGCCAAAGTTATTCAGGTGAGCGTTGTGGCCCATGGGCCTCTTGTACATTGAAATAAATAGGAAAAATCTTCTCAAGAAGCATTGGACAAGAAGAGATGAAATTTGTTGAAGCTTCCTTAGGTAGTGTAGATTTTAAATTATTCAAATCATGCCCCCTGTGGGTAGGGTGGGCCTACAATAGGGCATTAAAGTTTTACATTGAAATATATAGGAAAAATCTTCTCAAGAACCACTGGACAAGATAATATGAAATTTAGGAGAAAGCTTTCTGATGTAGTGTAGATTTTAAATTGTTCAGATCATGGTCCCTAGGGGTAGGGTGGGACCACAAAAGGGAATCAAAGTTTTCATTGAAATATGTAGGGAATACCTTTTAAAAAAAATCTTCCCAAGAGCTGGTGGACTAGAAAAGCTGAAACATATGTGGAAGCTTTTTGAGGTAGTGTAGATTGTTAATTGTTCAGACCATGATATAACCAGGGGCAGGGTGTGGCCACAATAGGGATTACATAGGGGAAAATCTTTAAAACTCCTCTACTCAAGAACAGCAAGACTATGCTGAATCATATTAAAGTGGAAGTATCCTCTGGTAGTGTAGATTCATTTTTGTTCAAATCACAACCCCTGAATATAGGTTGGGACCACAAAAGACGATCAAAATTTTACATAGGAATACACGTATATTGGGTAAAAATCTGATACAGAACAGAAGGGCGAAAGTGACTCAGGTGAGCATTGTGGCCTCTGGACCTCTTGTTTTTATTATGAGAAAAATTAAAAGTAAATAAAGAATTTACACCTCTTTAAACAGTTAAAGGACAGGGTCGGGATTGGAATATCATTATATACGTGGCGTAGTTACAAACTTGATAAAAGAGTCAGAGGTTTAACCAAGTAAATGTGACTTCCAATTCAATTGTCGACAATCGAAGGCGGATCCAGCGCAACACCATGCACCCCCTTCTTTGATTTTTTTTTTTACATGTATATAGAACTGATATATCCATTATCCTAAAATCAAGGAAAAAACGCCTCTTATTTGTAAGATTTCTCAGCTTCCGGGGACGAAGCCTCCGAATCCACACCAGGGCTTTGCCCTGGAACCAGTGGGGACTTCAATGCAGCCTCCAGAACCCCCTCCTTGCCTTCTACTGCACCCCCCCCCCCCCCGTTATGAAATTCATGGATCCGCCGCTGACAATTCCCTCACCCCTATTAAAATTGGACAATGACAAAACTCCGACAAAGAAGTAGGACACAGTAGGGGAATTGTTTTTTTCAGTTTAACTAGTTGCGAAGACATTTGACAAAGGGAAAAAGGCTATTTCATATAATTTTCCTACATTTTCGGAATGGATTTACTGTTATGACCAAAACAGTGGCGCCACAAAGATCTCCCAGCCCCCTTTGACTATATAAGTCTTTGTCATGCACCCACAGAATACTTTTGTCTCAAGTCAATTTAACAAACTTCATGGTCAGTCATCACGATATGCATTTGTATGATACATATTTTCCATTTTAGCTTGAGATGGTAAAGCACTTTATTCAGGGCCATCGCTGGTGAAGGATCTCAGAGCCACATATATATATATATATAGAGAGAGAGAGAGAGAGAGAGAGAGAGGTTATAAATGGTACCATTTTGATGGGTTCTGATGCATTTCTAAAGTCATTTTTTCAAATTAACAAAATAAAGCAGCATTACTATAAACACAAAAATAATTTTTTAAAAAATTGCTTTGTTTCAAACACTATAGATTTTCGATTGTTTTTTTTTAAGGGGGTGCGATCGTACCCACCCACCCCCTTCCGACGGTCTTTTTATTTTTATTTAATCTAGCCTGTTGTTAAGTCAGTACGAAGTCAAATATGCTAAAAGAGATATCCGAGCAAATTCTGTATATCTTTGGAAGACGAAATTGAAAACATTAGTATACCGGAATATATACTTCATTTATTTGTCGGTATTGGTATTTTTTTTAAATTTTCTGGAAAGAACTGCATGTGAAATTAATTATGACTGTTTGGCTCGTTATGAAAAAAGGGGGTGACATGATAGGATGATAGTTATACACTTCTGGACTAGAATTTATATTTTTCTTCCTTTTAGAAGGGGGCAGCATGTTAAATTTATTCTCTTTCTGACTATACGTCCCGTTTGAACATCACAATAACGGAAAATTTCCTTATTCTACGGTACATGTACAGTGTATCCTTAGAGTAAAAAAAAGTTTAAACTGGTTGGTATCCTATCTGTGAATTCTTAATGAAAATAATTACTGTCGGATTTTTAAAAAAAAAAACTGTAGGCCTAACGTTACATAAATGATATGAATTTGATCATAGTTGGACGATGCATAAATAATCATGTCTCTGAACTTATTTATCCACTCTTTCATTCGTTAAAAAACGTTAGTCATGTCTTTTATTTACATGCCTTTAGCTTATTCAAACAAAATATTCTGCATTCAAGTGGTACAGGAAATATTTCAGCAATGAGTTCACTGTGTTAATTTAAAAATTGGATCGGGTTCGTTATACCGTAAAAGATATCCGGTGGGCAAACCCAAAAACTCAAGTCTCAAGAAAACAAAAATAACAAGAGAATGAAAAACGACATCGCAAAGTACACCTTGAAAACTTTGATGTAAGGTAAGAGTTCATTCTCTTCTACCACACACTTTTGAATGTGTCGCTGGGCTAGATTATTTTCAATTAAATGGGCATAACACATTTTTTCTTGCACCATAGGTACTAATTTTTTTTTTATTTAGGCCTAATAAGTTACAAATAAAGTCATTAAAGTCCTATATAACCCCAACTTATATTTATAAAAAGGGAGTAGAGTTTTTTGTTGGACCTTATATGCAACTTATCGATAAAAATTCAGGTGCCTCAAGTTCTACCATCATGTTCACAACTGCATCCAGCATCTTTAATGAGTCCATTCAATATAATTGGATTCCTTTGCTAACATACACAGTATTTATCTAACTGTAAGCTTTAAGGAGCACCTAGTGCCAGTTTATGTTTAATAAATACAGGTATAATACCTGTATTTATTAAACATAAACTGGCATTAGGTGCTCCCACAGGTATGATACTAAAACACCAACATTTTAAAATATTTTAAATTAATTGCTAGAGTTGTATATATTTCTGTTCACTGCATCCTCATAGTGTTTGGGGCCCTGAGTCAACATGGTGCTGTTAGACCCCTGACAAATTTCATTCAGTTTTATTCAGGCTTGCTTCTCTCATTGTGAAACACCAATCAAATTGAAGTATACATATAATGTAAACAGGTTGAGAAGGGAATCAGGTGACACCTAAAATGCATGTGTTACACATTGGTTATCACCAAAAAACCAGCAGTTTGATCGGTTGAGAGGTAAGAAAAACAATCAATATTTGTAATTTTTCCGAAAGACGTCGCTGCAGTCAGCCTGTAAGATATCGAATGAAATTTGTCAGTGGTCCAACCAGCAACATGTTGACTAAGAACCCCTGACATGTAATCTAATTAAAATTAGATGTTCTGAATCCGCTACCGCTTCTCAAAATCTAGCAACATCCCATTTGGGGTCACGTTAGAGCAACCTTTTGATTAGAAATAAACTTGAACATTTTGGCCAATCAGATTTGAGCTTCCCTGTACGATTCTAAAATTAGTTCCACAGCTACATCTTAACATTAGTGATGCTCAGTAGTCTGTCTTACGTTGAATTCAAGTAATTTTGGTATAAATTAAATGTATAGTCCTCCAATCTAGCATTCTTACCTGAAGTAACTCAAATGAAAATGCACAAACTATACAAGTCATCCCGCACGTCACATTCATACATAGCATGGCCTTTGCCATGCATGTTTTGTTTACTACGAAACTCCTTGGGCGTTTAGGTTTAGCACTGAAAAAAGAAATGCATCCGAACCATAAGCCAAGATTTTGGAGGCAGCAATTTCATTGGCTAATCAAAAGGTCGCTCTGATGTGACTCCGAATGGGATGTTGTTAGATCTTTGAGATTCGGAACATCTAATTTTAATTAGATTGCCTGACGTGAGGATTTGTTCGCGGTGTAATAATTCCGGCAGGTAACTTGAAGAAATATGATCTATATCAATATATACATTTTCAGACAGATTTGTGTTTTTAAAATAAAGAACTGTTACAATTTTTTTAGCAAACTGTACATTGCATTCAGTAGTGCATACTCCATGGCAGAACATATAACAAGTTTTCATTTTAATCCATATAGCATATTCCACATAACTATACTATTTATTGTTTATAATGTAGTGTTATACAGGTTTCCAAGTGAAACATGAATTACATTGAATAATATTAAGGAGATGGTTTCTGCATTGATTTCCTAAAAAAAAAAAAAGAAGATTAGGCACATACAGTGTATTAATAATATTTTTATGGGGGCCGGGTTGGGGTGGGGTGGTGGAAGGGGGCTTCAGAATGCAGAAATAATTGACTAGATACCTATAAAACCTTTGACAAGCAAGGTTCCAACTTTTCATTACTATGTGCCTGAATATTATGTCTGCAAAACAAATAATTATGAAAAATCCCTAATTATTAGGGCTGAATATCGGTTGGAAATCTCCTATTGCAATATATTGCGATATTTGGAACTGTATTGCGATATGTATTGCAATATTTTAAATAAGAGTTTAAATGCTCTTTTCTTATTTTTTTAACCTCCATTTATAGCAGAGTGTATAAAACTTTTATAAATATGTTGTAACAAAAAAAGTTCTATTATTCAATTTTACTACGGTTTGGCAAATAAATGCAACAGAAACCTTTACCGTTTGGTACTGTTTAGCATGATTGAAAACATTGCTTAAATTTCATATTTTACTTCATAAATCTAAAGCCCAATCATTTTGCCGGTATATTGGTACTGGAAAAACATCGGTATACGATATTTTTTGTTAACGAATCGCAATATACTGGAATATCGATATTATTGTGCAGCCCTACTAATTCTTGATGGCAGATACAATAATGAATATTTATAGATAGCAAAATCTTGGTAACTATGTTCTACCATGTGTATTTTCAAATTAATTTTTTGTTGTTGCTAAAACATATTTGTGGGAATTTTACAGTGATACATAGTCAAATATCATGTTAGGTTCATATCTTGCACACTAGGAGGACTAGGAATACTTGCCATTTGATGATCTTGAAAGGGGTGGGTGGGGTGGGGTTATATCATGGCCCCCAAAAGGTCATTGTGACCTCATTTTGGAATTCAATACTAGCTATAGCTAATCAAATTGTTTCCAGGCCAAATCCTTAACATAGTGAAGCATTGGAGCATTAAACAATGAATTTTGCTTTTTTAGCAGTGATTCTTTCAATAGATAACAATAAAGAGAAAGCTCTTTTTGTTTACGTGTAAATCTTTGCATTAATATGTGGAGCTTAAGACATGTTTACAGTAACTTTATTCCATGTTCCATTGTACTTGCAAATGACAAGGTCACAGTTGGTGACTATGAATATGCATAAACAGATATGCATCATGTAGTTCCAAATTTAAGCATGTCATGTAACCTAGCAGTGCACTTTATTAAATGTGTGGTGGAATTTTGACATACAATACAGTCCCATGATGTACTGGTATAGTTGTCACACTATTTATATACTGGTAGTCACTATACAGGTAACTTTTACTGGTTATTCATGCAGTTTCTAGAAGGGGAAAAAAAATCTGTGTTTATCCCCTTTTAAATCCATTTCATTTTTCACCATATATATCAATCTGCTCTTTAATTAAGATACTTTCACTTCTACAGTGTTAATTTCATAATTTTTGTCATCCCACAAAAAGACAAGAAATATATAATTTGATACAATAAAAAAAATATGAGAAGAATAAAGGTAAAACTAATAAAGCAGTTTATAATGTAACTCAATTGTTCATTCACAATCACTCCTTTGTAATCGTGTAGTGCCTATAATAGTCCTTGAGAGTGTAGAGTACATGTCCTTATACATACACTTATAAGCACAGGTACTTACATACACAGGTGAAATCTTCAACTTGAATAAAATGTGTGTGATATAAAGTAAAAAAAAAATGAAAATAGTCTCATATATGGGGAGTTTTCTGAAGAGAAAATGTCGACATATTAATTGAAACTTAAGGTAATGTGATGTTTTGGAAGTACAGTCAAACCTTGTTATCTCAAACTCAATGGAAGCAAGGAAAAACTTGGAGATAACCGAGGATTCAAGATAAAATACTTAAAGAATAAGGGGTTGGGACTTCCAAATCACTTCGACATATCCATGGTATTCGAGATATCAGTGTTCGAGATATTACTGAAGTTCAACTGTATTTCATAATGATGGAGTATGATAGCTGGCATTTACAATATCAGTGTCACGTGAAACACAATCTCATGTTTATGTGTTGTGTTCAATATAATTTTGTATTAAAGTAATTATTGTTACATTAGAAAATTGACA
Source organism: Saccostrea echinata (assembly GCF_033153115.1). Lineage (NCBI taxonomy): Eukaryota > Metazoa > Mollusca > Bivalvia > Ostreida > Ostreidae > Saccostrea > Saccostrea echinata. The sequence continues at coordinate 28,012,873 of NW_026889803.1, forward strand.
TGTGATTGCTTTAAAACTTACAAGTAACATGCTAATGATCAAGTTCTGTCATGTGAAAAAAATCACAGCCTTTGACTGACAATTAGGAAATTCATGTGCTATAGTATCATCTGTTTATATGTTTTATACATATATATCATATATGTGTACATGTAGTGTCATTGAGATGACATTTTTGTTTATTTATGTACATGTATATGGGTGAGTGATGCTAATATTACTTCAACATTTTCTTGAATGAATAACGGAGTCAAAAACTAATTCTCTTGTTGACAAGCAGCCTAGAGTTGGGGACTTTTAATTGACAATTATCTGGTAATTTCAGTATTGTAAATAATGTTTTGAACAGGATCAACGTCTTCATAATGCACTCGTTATGAATTTTTATTAATTATTAAATTTATTATGAACTTTTCGTGATAATAATTATTATTATTTTTTTTTTATCAGGATGTCTTTTTTGAAGTGCACTTTGTTATAATGTTTGAAGATGAATGGTGGTGATGGTGGTTACCAAGGAGTGGAACAGTCCATTATCTTAAAAGAGGGGGAGGTTCGCATGAAAAGCAAGACCTTTGGGGTGAGTGTATATTATACTTGTGCATACAGACTTACACATGTTAATATATGATTTCACTTAACTGAAAAAAAAAACCTAACTTAATCCCAGCGTTCTTCCTGGATATATGAGCATAATACACTGTAATATGTAAACTTTAATTTAATTTATGTATGATTGTATGTATTATGCTATTCCTTTTGAATTTCTTCCTGGATTTGGATTGAAAAATCAATAGTTAAAAAAGTAAATAATTCCTGCTTCTTGAAGCAGAAGTGAAAAGAAAAGGGCAAAAGGCATTTGTGTTTATCCACATATTAAATGGGAGAACTAGGAAATTTCACAGTGAATGTAATACGTGTATGCCTAAGAGCTATATGTACATTTAAATGTAAGTGCAAACCAGGTATTTCAGTGTTGACAATAACCATTGGTATATTATTGATTGTCATAGTTATTATGCCTAGTTCACTTTTTCAGAATAGTAAAATTTGATAAAAAAGACTCTAAGAAACAAAAAAAATTCTTACTATTACATCATGTACATGTATACAACTTCTTAATAAATTGTTCCCAATTTCACTTTCATGCTTCTTGCATTTAATATACAGTTTGTTTATTATAGCAGCATGATAAAGATTAAGGGGAAATAAGATTTTAAGTGGTGAAAATGAAGGGGGAAAAAGGCATAGAAAAAAAAACATTGGGAACCTAGCTCATGACTATTTTTTTCATACATTCTTTTCATTAGATTTGGAGGAAACGCTATGTTGTTCTGTTTGCCCCTTCCAGTAAAGGTCCAACAAGATTTGTGAAGTATGCAGATGAGAGGGGGTTCCGGGAGGAGAAGCCGCTTTCATTTATTCGCATGCAGGATGTGACAACGGTTGTAAGGTTGTCGTTTAATGAAGATCATGGCATCACAATCTCCCTGGCTGGGGGTGAAGTTCGACAGTTTATATGTAATGATGGTAGGTATCAAATAGTTATAGAGATACATGTAGTATCAAATAGTTATAGAGATAGTATCAAATAGTTATAGAGATAGTATCAAATACCTATAGAGATGCCCATCATATGCATGTCCCTGTGAACAATTTCTTTGCTGGGGGGGGGGGGGGGGGATTTGTTGATCTCTTAGTGCATAGCATATCCATGCCATAATTTTGTAATTAGGGCCCGGCAAGGATTTGCGGGTGCCCTATAGTAATCACTCTGTCTGTCTGTCTGTCCGTCTGTCATTCTTCCGTCCACAAATTTTCTGTTTTTCTTCTAATAACTTTTTTTAGGGTTGACCAATTAAGTTTAAATTTGGTATGTTGGTTGAATAGGCAGTAAGACATATTTTGATGCTAAGTTTGGTTCTCTATGTCATCAGGTTTGGAGCTGGGGTGGTGGGGTATATTCCTTAACTTTATATAAGAGTGAATTGGCAAAGAGAGATAACTGCTGAGAATGTTCCTATTGTAAACTATGAAAGGCTGCAATGAGTCTCTTGGGATTAATTAACTTTCCTCTTGAAGAAAATCCAAAGCATTTATCTTTATCTGCCACATTGAGATTAATTAACACCTCTGTCTGCAAATGAAGTTTGTTTTGAAGTTAAGGTCAATTCTGAATGATGTTTACATTCTCTGAAATGTGGGTTTAAATAATGTTTATACTTTATTTTGTTAAAATACACAATGAGTTATGATTTTATTGAATTCTAAAAACAAGATATAGATAAAGATATTGTTTTTATTATTACTTCCTTTTTTTCTTTTTTTCTGCCTTATGTAAATTTAAGAATACTAATTATTTTAACAGGTATTCAGATAATAACCTCATTCTATCATTGCTGAAAAAGTTCTTATTGTAAACTTAGAAAAGGTTGAGAGAGCAGTATAATTAATCCCATGGGTTTGATTATCTTGCTGGTTTGCAGAATATTTTAGAGGGTTATCTTTCTGTCACCTTAAGATTAATTAACACCTTAAGTTTGTCTGCAACTGATATTTGTTTTGAAGTTAAGGTCAAGCCTGGGTGATATTTGCATTCACTGAAGGCTGGCATTTTAGAAAACACATGCTTCATTCATTTTTAAATATACATTTAATTGAGTTATTATAGATATGATGTTTTTTACTGCCTTATGTAAATACAAGGATACTATTTACAGATTGTTGGATATTTAGCAGTTGCTGTTGCTTATTCTTTATATATTTTGAAATTTTTTGGAATCAAGTAAAATTCTCATCCCCTAATCTGCACCCTATTTCTACCCCTCGGCGGGGCCCTTGCTGACTGGTCAGATTTCTAGTTGAGAACAGAAGTTGAAACATATCACATACAAAAGGTTCTCAGTGACCTTGTTAAAGTCCTGTGAGGAGAAGTAAAATTTTCTCTCAGATCATGAAGGGTAATGGCTTTGTTGCTTGGAAACACAAGAAGTTAATGCTGAACCCAAAAAGTTTCTTAATTAATGTATGGCTTGTATCAGTAATAAACTTGTCTATGATTATTTAAAAAAACTACAACAGATGTAAGTACTGGTACATATTATGAAGCTTTATGTTTGATCTTAATGGCTTATGGTTTGCCATGAGCCAGGGTCATTTTGACAAGGTCATAAGCAGGAAAATATGAAACACATTAATAAGCTTTATGTTCATGTTTTAGGCATTTTTTTATTGGTCCATCTATAGACAGTAGCAGGTTGAATACAGACAGAGACACTTTATAGAATTAATTTGTTCTCAAAATGGCAAACAGGAGGAAAAAGGTTTTTTAACATGTTTAAAAGAAAGGTTTTCTTTCTTGGGCATTTTTTTTTTATATTCATGTGAAATGTATAATTATTGTAGATTAAACAGACCAAACAAAGTGTTTCCAAAAAAAAAAAAAAAAAAAAAAGAAAGAAAAAAAAAACATTAGTGCTATCAAATTAAAGCATTTTATACCTGTCAAATGTCATCATTAATTTTTAGATGCAGATGACTGGCTTCAAAAATTGCAGGCAGAGGCTGGTAAAAGTGATACTCTTCCAGTGGGTAAGTTTCAGTGATGATTGAATAAGACAAACCGTTTGAAACGTGATTTCATAAGTTTTTAATTACCATTTTTAAGTCAGAAATTTTACTTACATTGACAAGACATATCAGGTGTACATTCATTTGCATTTTTGAAATTTCAGCTTGTGTGTTTACTGTTAAATTGTCCATGTTCATATTATTAAGAAAAGAAAAACAGAAAATTGGGACACCCTAAGTACCGTATATACTCGCCTATAAGTCGGTTTTTTGGGAGTTAAATTTTGGTCCAAAACTCTATGTCCGACTTATAGGCGAGTCATAAAAAGCATAGTATTTTTCTGGACGGCGAACTGTAGTAATTTATAAAGATTTCCCATGATTATCATTGCACAACGTCTGAATATATTATATGATTTATGTCATTTATGTATTCTAAGAATATACATTAAGTACAAGTATTTACATATTTTAATAACTTTGTTTTTATCTTAAGTGTGCATTATGTATTTTTCTTAATGATTTAGAATTAAATATCGGCGTCATTTCTAAAAATATTAATCGAAACCAGGTTAAAACATTAGAGCATTGATTTTAAATTGTCAACTGAATCTTGCAAAAAGTTGTACCGACTTACATGCGGGTCAATGGCAAATCCTTCCAAAATAACCTCAAAAAATACAACCGACCTATAGGCGGACCGACTTATAGGCGAGTATATACGGTAAACAATGCCTGGCACATCATTGCATGATGTTAATTTATTTTGAGTATTTGATTTTAAATAAATTTGATTTAATTCATTAGTTAATTGAACAAGACATATTTTGACCATATTAATATATCCCTATTTCTGTAGCTATGGATGAGCCCTATCATACTTTGTTTTTTTAAATAAGGCAATTCCAACTTTTTTCTATGTTTAGCGTCCACATGTGCCTTGGTTTTTAGCTCTACTGGTCAGAGACCAGAAGAGCTTATGCGATAGTAAGGTGTCCCTCGTCCATCCGTCTGTCTGTCTGTCTGTCTGTCCGTCTGTCTGTAAACAATTTTTCAAAACGCTACTTCTCCTACAGTTTTGGTCCGATTTCAATATAACTTGGCACACAAGTAGACTACACTAAGATACATAATTCAGTGCATGGGTTTTTGATTTCGATGGATGGTGTTGCCATGGTTACTAAAAATAGAAATTTCTGTGAAATTCCTTTAAAACGCTACTCCTCCTACAGTTTTGGTCCGATTTCAGTATAACTTGGCACACAAGTAGACTACACTAAGATACATAATTTAGTGCATCGGTTTTTGATTTGGGTGGATGGTGTTGCCATGGTTACTAAAAATAGAAATTTCTGTGAAATCCTTCAAAACGCTACTCCTCCTACAGTTTTGGTCCAATTTCAATACAACTTGGCACACAAGTAGACTACACTAAGATACATAATTCAGTGCATCGGTTTCTGATTTCGATGGACGGTGTTGCCATGGTAACTAAAAATAGAAATTTCTGTGAAATTCCTTTAAAACGTTACTCCTCCTACAATTTTGGTCCGATTTCAATATAACTTGGCACACAAGTAGACTGCACTAAGATACATAATTTAGTGCATCGGTTTTTGATTTCGATGGACGGTGTTGCCATGGTTACTAAAAATAGAAATTTCTGTGAAATTCCTTCAAAACGCTACTCCTCCTACAGTTTTGGTCCAATTTCAATACAACTTGGCACACAAGTAGACTACACTAAGATACATAATTCAGTGCATCGGTTTCTGATTACAATGGACGGTGTTGCCATGGTAACTAAAAATAGAAATTTCTGTGAAATTCCTTTAAAACGTTACTCCTCCTACAATTTTGGTCCGATTTCAATATAACTTGGCACACAAGTAGACTGCACTAAGATACATAATTTAGTGCATCGGTTTTTGATTTCGATGGACGGTGTTGCCATGGTTACTAAAAATAGAAATTTCTGTGAAATTCCTTTAAAACGCTACTCCTCCTACAGTTTTGGTCCAATTTCAATACAACTTGGCACACAAGTAGACTACACTAAGATACATAATTTAGTGCATCGGTTTTTAATTTCGATGGACGGTGTTGCCATGGTTACTAAAAATAGAAATTTCTGTGAAATTCCTTTAAAACGTTACTCCTCCTACAATTTTGGTCCGATTTCAATATAACTTGGCACACAAGTAGACTGCACTAAGATACATAATTTAGTGCATCGGTTTTTGATTTCGATGGACAGTGTTGCCATGGTTACTAAAAATAGAAATTTCTGTGAAATTCCTTTAAAACGCTACTCCTCCTACAGTTTTGGTCCGATTTCAGTATAACTTGGCACACAAGTAGACTACACTAAGATACATAATTTAGTGCATCGGTTTTTAATTTCGATGGACGGTGTTGCCATGGTTACTAAAAATAGAAATTTTTGTGAAATTCCCATAAAACATTACTCCTCCTACAATTTTGGTCTGATTTCAATCTAATTGGGCACACAGATAGAATACACTATGATACATAATATGTATTTCTGTTTTTTTATTTCGGTGAATGGTGTTGTCATGGTTACTAAAAATAGAAATTTCCGTGAAATACTTTCAAAATGCTAACCCCCCTTACAGTTTTCATTTGATTTCAATATAACTTGGCACAGAAGTAGACTACATTAAGATACATAATTCTATTTATTGTTGCATGTTGCAAAGTTTCAAATCCAAGTGCTACTTTTCTTTTGTTATACGTACAGACCAGTAGAGCTACAGTCTCATCAGAGACTTCTGGTTGACACCCCAAATCAGAAAAAAACAAAATCAGGAGCCTTAAAATTGATTATTCTGGTCAAAATCTTTAAAATTCTTTTAATTATATCAATTTCTGTAAGTATTTGTCTACAGTATATCATATTAGGCTTATTTTAAGCATTTAATACCTTGATTGTGCTTAAGAATAGATTTTTCTTCAAGAAAAATTAGATTTACGAAATCAAATGCCGTGAATGACATCATTTTTAAGACCATAAAGCCTGCATTTTATTTTTTGGCCTGTGTGTTTTTTTGCGATTAGGTAGGTAGGTTTTTGAAAGATGGGTGGACGCTAAACAGAGAAAAAACTTGGAATGGCCTTATGATGCAATGATCTGATTTTAGGAATGTTTCGAGCTTACCTTATACCAAACATTTTTCTAAATTATGATGGAGAATGTATAATGGAAGTGACAGCTGAAAGAGTCAATGTTTATGAGGATATTTCAAAATTGAGAAGGTGGGTCAGCATGAAGATTTCCTGCATCAGAAGGTACACAGCCAACCCAGAGAAACGGGACAACAACCTTCTTATAGAAAATGGACGGTAAGATTTCCTTTAGAGTTTGCCTTGGCTTCAGTCTACAAAAAACCATTGTAAACATTATACACTTCCAGCATCATCCCTTCTAATGGTAATTAGTAATTATATATTGTAGATTCCTAAATATACGTGAGGAATTAATTATCGTATAATTACACGAGAAGCACCACTCGCGAAATAAAATTTCTAGCTTTTATTTTTATGGTGCTGAAATCAATGAAAAATCCCTTGATCAACTGTCTACTCGCAAATTATTGTTTTCGCGATTTGACATGAAAGAGCCATTTCGCGATAATAAGTACTCGCGAAAAATAAGGAATCTACAGTAATGTAATGGAGCATGTTTGAAAGATGTGTAGTTGTCCTGTAATGACATTATTCCGAATGTGTCTGTAAAATCTGTTCCTTTTTTTAAGATGTGTGAATGAGGTGGTCAGTAAAATTACTGCCACTGTCCTGGTAAAATTTGTTTCTATTTTGAGAACTGGTTGCACTGTTTTGGACTAAAAAGAATTAGTGGGCTTATGGAAATTTTGTTTATAATAATGTAAGGATAAGCTTTAACATATGAATAGTACAGCTTGCAAAAACGTAAGTTTTAAGACATACAAGGCAAGCTTTACTGTATGTACCCATGGAAAAAAATAACATCTATGATGAATTGCGAGTAGCAACTTCAATTTCCATATAAATTTTTCATGTGTACTGCCAACAGGGTTAAATTATTGAAAAAATACCCAAATCCTTTATAGTTTTATAATATCAATAATTTAAATGCTGAGAGCTATATTCTATCGCAGAAAAAATTAGGTCTGAATGGTATAGGACACATCTGATATTTGGCCCAAGTTCGATTCATACTGGACATGATTTACTTTCACAGCGTAATAATTAATAATGTTCATTTCATGGACTTAATTTTTTTTTTTCATTATTGAATGAAATTTGAACAGTGAATAATTAAGATAAATGTTATGATAATGGAGTACAAATGAAATCATTCAATCAAAATAAGTTTCTCTTCAAACATCATCTTTCATTAAAGACAGGAGTAAACACAGGAGCAGTAGCAATTGTTTGGAGTTTGTTATACAGAAGCTGACTCGTGAAAGGTAGCAAGCCCTCACCATTCTGAGTGCACCTTAGTTGTTTATAAAACTTGTGAACTTTAAACTTCCTTAAAGAGGAACAGATTTCAACCATTATTTTTACACCAAGATAAGATTTAAAACCTCTGTGTCTTTGTCCCCCCCCCCCCTTTCATTGAAAGTTGGGGATATTAATTTTGGTCTAACTGTTCATCCATCCATTTGTCTGTCTGTCATTCTGTCTTTGTGTAACACTTTTGTTTCCAGATGATATCTCAAAAAACCTTTGAGCTTTTGCAATGAAATTTTATACTGCAACTCTCCATGGCCTAAAGAAGACCACTATTGATTTTGAGGTCAAAAGTTATTAGGTCGAAGTCATAAATTCATGCATTCTGTTTGTGTATAACACTTATTTCCGGATGATATCTTTAAAAGCCTTTGAGCTTTTACAATGAAATTTTATATCACAGCTCTTATGGCCTAAAAAAAAGCCCATTTTGATTCTGAGGTCAAAAAGTCAAAGGTCAAGGTTAGAAATAGATATTGCATATGTAGTTTTCAAATAATAATTTTAGACTTTTGCAATGAAACTTTAGGTCATGAATTTCTTTAACTTTAAAAAAAGACTTACATTAACTTTGAGGCCAAAAGCTGAAAGGTCAAGGTTGACCTTTTTCTCTTTCTCCCTCTGCATAATTTTTCCATTTCTTCCACCCTCATCTTTTATCATAAAGTAGAGGACACAAATTCTCTGAATTAGCTTGTTTTTTTTCCTTTTATTATTTCTGTATGATGTTTTTGTTAATTTAATGATTGGCAAACATTCTTTAATGTATGTAGGGTAGATATTCAACCAGTCTGTGAAATTTCCATCTGCTTGCAGACCTAATACTGATAAGGTTTTAAGGAATTTTTAGTAATTTCAATGTTGATTTGAAAAAGTGCATAACGGGGCTGGCAAAAAAAAAAAAATGTACACTGATTCAAGTTTACCCATTTCTGAGTGACAGCTAGCAAAGGAGAATCAGAAATATGTCATGGCCCATAGGTCTCTCATGTACATGCACATCCAAAAGCATTTTTAGGTACCAGTACAGTGTTTTATTTGAATGGAATAACTCAGTTTTAAAATACAGTGTATTGCTTTTTTAGTTCACAAGAAGAGGTTGGAGAATGCTTATTGCTGTTCAAGTCATACCAGTCAGAAGATATATATAAACGTCTGGATCAAAGTGCCAGAAGACTCCGTGGAAGTGTGGCATCTGGACACTCACAGAGCAGCAATGGAAGCTTTAATCCACGTGAGTTTATCCACATAAACACAGCCATTATTTCCATCTTATTTTTCAAATTTTTTGGCTGATTTATAGCAATCTTTTCTTCAGAACTAGATTTTAAATGACAATTTTTATGAAAATCTTTGTGCTTATAACAACAAGCCTGCTTCTACACTATCAGTTTCAAAAAGGTTGAACTACATTATAGAAATGCCAAGTATGAATATTATTCTAAAATTTTATCTGTTTATGATTTATCTTACAATGTATATAATTTCACCTCTGTGGACTTCATGATTCTTCAGAGCAATAATTTCATTGAAAATATGAATTTATGACTTAGCAGTTATGCCTTTCTGTATACATTTCATCTTGCATGCATTTTTTTAATGATGTCTCTCTTTCTAATTTTTATGTCTTCTATTTTGACCTGTCAGTCTGTCTGTATCACTGTCCGGTAGCAATTTTTATCCTCCACAACAGAATCCCACGGTTGGGATGGGGGTATATATATGTAAATGTATTTCTCTGTTGATCTTATTACTTCACAATTAACTTTGTAAGAAAAAAAAAAGTACCAGTAGCTAGTGAGGATTGGAACTGTTACAGGAAAGGAGAAAATAAGAAATCGAACCCGGGACTCCTGCATCACTAGTCAGGTGCTCTACCAACTGAGTTATCCAGGCTGATATCTACAGCCCAATCCTTACATATCCTGGTCACGGCACCAAATTATGTAACAGGAAAGGGGGAAAATGTATGGCTGGACTGAGCATCGAACCCGGGACTCCCGCATCACTGGTCAGGTGCTCTAACCACTAATCTATCCAGGCCAATATCCACAGCCCAAATCATAACAGAACTAAAACATGCATCTCCTGGATATCACTCTGCAATGATTGAATAAATAATAATTAAAATGAAAATTTGTTAGATCCTCAACACATATATTGATCAACTTTAGTTGCAAGGAAAAACATTATTGTCTAGGTCATCATTTTATATATGATGTTGATATTGTAGAAGCATTAAATTAGCATGAAGGTTACATGGCCAGTGTCTTGATATGAAAAAAAATGGTCAAGTGCAGAGGTCAAGGTCACATATTCATGTCAAGATAATGATTACTCAAAGGTCAAAGGATTAAGGTGTACAGTTATTTCCAGTACCATGTATGCCCCATTGTTGACATAGATTCAGTCTTTATTTTCATGGATCAAAGGGGGATGAGTTGGAATAAATGTAAGTTAGCATGGTAAGGTGTTTCTCAAGTGCATCTTGTTTTCTTTCAGGTCAATGATTATTGCCATAATTAGGGTAAATATTTTTAAAGTATTGTAATTATTTACATGTAAAACTAAATATGATGAAAATAATTATGATATTGTGGTGTAACAAGCAGTTTACCCATAAAGACTTGATGTTGTAGTAGCTGAACTTGAATTAACCAAATTAATAATAGATTTTAATCAAAATCAAATAGTTTTTTTGCATGGCTGCTCTTCATAAACAGATGTTTACAAGAATCTTTAATTGGCAGTAAATACTTTGGTATAAAAATCCAAATTAAAATGTATTTATTTTGAATGCACTGAGATGTAAAACTACATTTATTGAATTATGATTGATTATAGTATTCAAATTTCATTTTTATAACCGTGTAAATTTGCAACATTTGTTAACTTGGGTTTTTAGTAGGCAGAAAATTTTCATGTTAAAAGGGGGCCATAACTCTTGCCTAGCATAGCAGTATGCATCTTGTCTTTACTCCATTTTGGATGAGACTACAATGTATTTTCTAATTACTTTGGATCCTTAAATATCTGGAAAAAAAAAGAAATATTTATTATTATCTCATAATTTTAAAAGAAAAAAAAAAACAAAAAGAAAAAAAAAAGAATTCAAAACAGAATTTTGATACTGCTTCAAAACAGACACAAGATTCTTTGTACATGTAAATTTTTTTTTTTTAGGGTTTCGAAGATATCAGAGCACCAATACTATGCCAAGATTGAGGGAACGTTCATACACGCAGAATTCACTGTAATCTCCTTCCAACAACCTTTAAGACAGCTTATGACTGAATACCTATGCAGCATTCCCATCAAAATATATTTTATTTTTTATAACCAACAAAACATTCCATGTTAATAAGTGATTTTTTTTTCATGCTAATAAATGCTTTATGAATTTGATTTGATACCTGTGATACACAATTTACGATTCTAAAAATATGATGTTTTTGCATGAATTGGGCTCTGTTACCATTACTTTGTTTTATTAAAGGTTATGTTGATGATAAAAAGCAGTAATTGAAAACAGTAACGCCAGGGTATACAGAACATTCAGAACTGATGTAACCTAGATTTTGTTACACATACATGTGCACCTTGCAACATTTTTTTTTTTTTTTTTTTTTTTGCAAATGGCACTAAATTTGTGTGAGAGTGAAAATGTAGAGTTTTGTGCAATTTTTTAGTCTATGATACTCGTGTGCTTAGCTTCATAAAGCATGAAATTAAAACTGAAGTGTTATGACTTAAACAATGAGTACATGCACATCCATATGAAATAGGAAAACTAATGCCAAAATGGAGATACAAGTTGAAGAAATTTTCCTGTGCATTAAATGGTGTTTTACTTTTAAAAAAAATACAAAAACAAAACAAACTGAATGCATCTTTTATGATTGAATAGAAATGGCATGTATATGTTCATGTATGCCTTACTACTTAGTTATGATAGTGTTTTGCTGTACTTTTATTTTATTGTAGCTTTAATTAAATTCTTGTACTAATATTACCGTATATCAGGGTTGTGTTTAAAATGCACCTCTTCATTTAATTGATTGTTACATGTAATTAGCACAGTGGGTTAGATAATATGTACATGTTTTTTAAGTACAATAATATGTAACTTTACATTTTTTGTTATGTTTGCCTTTTTGAGATTAAATTTTGAATTACGAAAGAAATTCTTTAAAGTTGATAGTAGCATAATAATTGCTTAATGATATGATATCATTGTATGAGTTCTTTTGGTCATGATAAACTATAATCGCTGATCACACATTTTACATTTCAGACGTATGGAATGAATAAATATGAATGATTAAGTATTGTAGCAGTTTTAGGAATTTATGAAATCTTACCATTTTGCAAAACATTTCTCAAATTTTTATTCCCCCTAAGAGAGATTGAAGAGACATGCAGTGTTGTTAATGTCAAATTGCTGAGATCCACATTTCTGAAATGAATATACATGTACTAGTATTATTATAATTTTTTTTTGCTGGAATTGAACACAGATCGGAATTATATATACATACATGTATGTATTCAACTGCTTTTTTCTTCGTGTATTTTTTATAAATGGATTATACAATGCTATATATGCAAACTTAATGCCTTGTTATTTGACTTCCATGTTTTTGACTGTTTGTCATGGAGATTTGAAGTGATATACACTGTACATATATGTCTATAAACAGATTTAGCTCATATACAACAATGTGGAAATACAAGAAATTTATGCAAGTAAGGCCACTATTTTAAATATGATCTGTTAAAAATGTTTTCTGCATGTTATAATAAGGTTTTTAATATGATCTGTTCAAAATTCTTTCTGCATGTTATAATAAGTTGGGTTTTTTTTTTCAGGGTACATTTAATTATTGTTAGAAAATCATGAAATTTAATGCTCCACCCACAAAATTCATTTTATATGTGTCTAGAAAAAAGATTAAGTGAATTCATATATAGTTGTATATTTTTAATACTGGTTTTATTATATTTTTACTATGCACATTTCTGTGACATTCCATATTCTAAGAGAAACGTGTATTTTATTACTATTTGTTTCAGTAAGCACCCCAATTGAATAGAGCACTGGGGGAAAGGAGGGATCTAAAATATTTTATATTAATACAAGTGTACTAACTACTTGACGTTACTACCTGTCTTACAGAGATTTCTATACATGAGCAAACTGAAGATTATAGTATATGGAATAAATTTCTTTCTTTCAAACTTTTAAATAATAATTTTACATGTATATTTTTGTGATTTATATTTTTGAGAATTGTAGGGAATGGATGTTTATTGGAATAAATATGGTATTTGTTCGTATAATTAATCTTGCTTGATATCATCTTTGCCTGTATTTATAACATGTATAAAAATTTTGTATGTGAGATTAAAGCCATATTACAATGTATTGTTGAATTTTACAGTATATTAAAGTTCAAAAGTTTGCTTTAAATTTGTAGTTTATATCTTGGACATTTCTTATGAATGTAAATATCAGTTTTCAAAACTTTAATTACCTTTAGATACTTATAATTTTACAAATGCATTGGGGAAAAAAACTCATAATGATGAAAAAAAACTTTCCATTGTGATTGCAAGACTTTCTTCAACTTGGCAAGAAATCCAGACTTGTTTTACCAAGGCTTGGTCATATGTATTGTTAAATTACCATGGGCATTTTCATTTCATTAACCCTTGTTGTAAGATGCCTTTTGCTTGATATCAAAGACCTAAAAAAAAAAACACACACACAACAACAACAACAAATAAACTCAAAAGCTAATTCAAGGAATTTATGTCCCCACTCAGTGGGTGGAAGACCTAAAAATGCAGATGGAGAAAGAATGATTGATCCTGACTTTTCATATTTTGGCCTCAAAATCAATAAGGGTCTTTCCTAAGTTATCATCTTAGAGACTTAAATTTTAAAGCTAAATTAAAGCTTAAAGAAAAAAAGAGAACTTGGAGTCTAACTTTGACTCTATATAAATTTTTGAACTCGATATTTTGGCATGTAAATCTAAAGAGGGGGGGGGGGGGGGGCTTTTTAATAATAAAGAGTTAGGACATAAAATTTCATTTCATAAGCTTGAAGAAAACTGAAGTTATATGGAAAAAATGCAATATGAATTTTTTTTTTACCATGACCTTTTAACCTCAAAAAAGATTTCTGTTTGAATTCTTATAGATAGTTGATATAAAATATTGCAAAAGCTCAAGGAGAACTAATCATCTGAAAACCATATTAAGCAATATATAAATTTTGACCTTTGACCTCAAATTCAATAGATTTATCTGGAGTTATTATAAAAAAAATTGCATTTGCTCTTTGAGAAATTATTGAATGGAAACAAAGTATTGGTCATTTGTCAATGTTTCTACATTGTCAAAGTTTCCACTTTTACAGTTTTGACACTGGGAAGACAAAAAATATCCAATCTTGTAAATATGCAAGGATCAACTGATACAAGCAATATCTAAGGAGAATTATCTAAATGAAAGCAGTCTTTTTTTTTTAGCTCACTTGAGCCAAAGGCTCAAGTGAGCTTTTCTGATCGAAATTTGCCCATTGTCTGTCGTTGTTGTAAACTTTTCACATTTTCATTTTCTTCTCAAGAACCACTGAGCCAATTTCAACCAAACTTGCCACAAAGTATTCTTGGATAAAGGGGATTCAAGTTTGTTCAAATGAAGGGCCACGTCTTCTTCCAAGGGGAGATAATTATGAATTCATGAAAAATTAATGGTATCATTTAAAACTCTTCTCAAGAACCACTGTGCTTGGAAATATGAAACTTATATGGAAGCATCCTCAGGTAGTGTAGCTTCAAGTCTGTTCAAATCATGAGCCCCAGGGGTAGGTTGGGGCTACAATGGGGGATCAAAGTTTTACATAGGACAAATCTTCAAAAATCTTCTCAAGAACAGCAAAGCCATGATTGGTCATTTTTATATGGAAGCATCCTCAGGCAGTGTAGATTCAAGTTTGTTCAAATCATGACCCCCTTGGGGTAGGGTGGGGCCACAATGGGCAATCAAAGTTTTACATAGGAATACATAGGAAAAAATCTTTAAATTAAATCTTCTTCTCAAGAACAGCAAAGCCATGATTGGTCATATTCATATGGAAGCATCCTCAGGTAGTGTAGATTCAAGTTTGTTCAAATCATGACCCCCCTGGGGTAGGGTGGGGCCACAATGGGCTATAAGTTTTACATAGGAAAAAAATCTGTAAAAATCTTCCCAAGAACAGCAAAACCATAATTAGTTAAATTTAAACTGAAGCATCCTCAGGTAATTAAAAAGCATCCCTATGAAGTATAGATTCAAATTGGTTTAAATCAACACCCCCTCGAACCACTTTTATATCAAAACTTTTCAAGACTGATTTCTGCTTTTTCATAGCCAGAGTGCTCAGGTGAACGATGTGGCCCCTGGGCCTCTTGCTATTCAAATGCCAGCAAATCTCTCAGTAAAATACATCATATCAAAGGAAGTCTTATGAATTATTATGACCTGGTTTTACATTTCAGAGAAGGGGAAACACTGTCCGATTCCCAGGGGGTGGGGGTCATCATAAGTTGCTGACCTTAGCAAAGGGAATGTGATCAGCAGTAACTGTTGTTGAGGGCAACATTTTAATGTTAATGGATTGCACAATCTGTATGAAGCTGATTCAGCAAATTAATTTATATAAGTGTTATCAATTATTAATATTTTCATCACTAGAAGTGATTCTAAATATATTTAAAAGCCTGCTTCAGGGAAATCTTGAGAGAGAAAAAGTACCATTGTCATTGCATACCATAGATTGTGAAGAGAAATATAGACAATGGAAGAAAAAGGTATAAAATGATAATTTATTTACAAATAAAACACAAACATGAAAAATTTACAAAATGATCTGCATATATTGCAAAAACATAACAGAAAAAAACAAACAAAAAAAAATAGACTTATCTGAGTGATGACTGATCTTTTCAGAAATGACAATACAACTTTTCAAACAGATTATTGAATAGCAATCAAAACATATGTGGTTAGTATGTTTAATTTGATTTTTTTAATATAGCTAATTATGTTGCTGAGGAATGATCCTCAAAAAGTATCGGGGGGAAAAAAGTGAAAGACTTGTAAAGAGATACTGTGATTTGTGAACGTACTGCTCTCCATCATTGGAAATACTGATAATGACAAATTCCTTTCATTAGCAAAGAAACCCAACGTTGTCAATCAGAGCTTTCCATTCCACTGATGGAAATTCTCAGGTTCCGGGGTCATAAAGCTTAGACGAGCTCTTTTTTGATCTCAGTCTCACTTTTCCACTACTAGTTCCTTTGGTAAAACTGAGATCAAAAGTGAGCTCGTCTGTTTTATGGCCCCGGAGCCAGGTGTTCCTGTTGTTTTACATTTACAACAGTAAACTGTTCCCTGCATTTCTAAATGAACAATATTTACTACCAAAACAAAAAAAAAGTCATAGGGTTAAAAACTACAAAATGAGTAATATTGATTTCCACATGAAACAATCTTTTTAATAAAAAAAATAAATAAAGCACAACAATAAAATCTGCATTATAAATCAAAGTTTCGTGACCATTCTAACTGACATAAGGCAACACAATTCCCAAAAATAAATACAGTGTATGCATATTTTGTTGCTTTATAACACATTTGCAACACATAAATCAACCCTATTACATGTAATATTCACAAAAAAAGTTGACATTTCTGTTCAAATTCCTTGAAAAAATTTACAATTGTTATCACAAAATTTGTGCTTTTCTGACACTGTTCATGAAATGAAGGTTGAAAAAAGGCACTGCCTATAAACCAGTTAATTTCATAATCATTATCCAAGTCAGTTCTAGGAAAAATTAAATGCTATTCTATTATTTTACTTTAATGACACCAAAGCAATACTAGTCAATTGTTTTAATGTTTTAATTCATATGCATTTGTATAATTCTATACGAGATCAACTCTTAGACTAACATTTTGACCAGAAAAAATAACATGAGAATGGTCTTCAAATCATGAAAATGACAGTTTCAACCAGTTTACCTTCTATTGTGAATTTTCATCAGTACACTCTTCAAAGATGAAAAAGCAAAATACAATTTATGCAATGTTTTAAATAAATACTATTGTAAACTCCTATTTGTTTTATATCATGTATTCAGCCCTAGAAGAATTTATTGGTGTCCAATATCAGCGTAAAAAATACGAAGTACATAGTGCTACACACATACTGCAAATCAGCATTTCTGTTTTTCCCCTCAAAACTTCACAATTCTCTCTCAACATTACATAGAATGTATGCATTTGACGAAAAAAAAATTCGTTACTTTAATTGACAAATCAATAATTCAATAAACTCTTGGATTTTACAGCAATCTTATATTCTTTAAAAAATCTTGCCATCCCATCTTTGCAGCCTAGTGGTGTGCGTGTGTTCATGAAAGAGATCCAAGAAATATATGTTCAAATGGCACATATTCAATCTAAGTCAGATGAAGATGCAAATTATTTTGATTGTTTTTTTGACTGAAGGTTCATTTTCCCAAATTTTCATGTACTGATGAAAAGGCAATGGGTTGTCAACTAGGAATTGCTTTCCTTATCAGTTTAAAAAAATCATCAAAATTTCTGTTTAAAGCAATTTACCATTTCTAGGTCTAGATGTAAGTTTTTTGGTCCTTTTATTATTACCATAGTTTAGTACTATGTGTTTACTTACTGACAAAAACAGATCTATCCTGTCACTGATGAGAAAATAACATATTCTACATAAGATCTGGGTTTTTTTTTTTTCAAAAGAATACCTATTCCATTCAAATGACATCCAAACAGAACCTAAATATATTGATAGAATTAAATATAAGTATATATATGTGTAAAGCATTTGCACTGCATGAGCAAGAGGATATATACCCCTGTCAAATCTAAAACAAAAGCAGTTTTATTTTCCTTCATAAACTACATGTATTCTATATATAGTTGCCTACAAGTCAGATTTTTGGGAGTTCAATTTTGGACAAAAACTCAATGTCAGATTTACAAGTGAGTCCTACAAACACTGGTATTTTTCTGAAAGAGGAAATATGGTAATTTTGTAAAAAAACAAAAAAAACAAAAACAAAACCAATGATAATCATTTATACAGGTCAAAACTTAATCTTAATAAGATTCTTTAATGCGTGCATGAAAGGAAGATTTAAGGTTATCCATATGCAAAAATTATGATGCCATACCCAAAAACGTTACTTTAAAACAAGTAAATACAACAGAATATTGATTTGCAATTGACAAAAGATTCTGATAATCAACTGTTCTGACTTATAAGCGGGTACGTCAATGCCAAATTCCTCAAAAAATAGTCCGAAAAAATACAACTGACTTAGAGGTGAACTGATTTATAGGCAAGTATATAGAGTACATTTTCAATAACACTGTCCAAGACAATTTTATTATACTGATACCGGTACTTCAAAATAATTATAGGTATTATTTTTTCATCTAAATGCACAGAGACCTATTCATTAAAATATCTAATTAATCTACACTTACGGTAATCTTAACTTGCATCTATAGTTTTGGTTTTTCTCTCACCACAGTGTTTATATGTGCCACCACACTTCATTCATAAATACATCTTTTTTCTAGTATATTTCATAAGATGTGAATTGTAGCCTGACAATATAGCTACCTTTCATTGGTGTAAAACTTGATTTGAAAATTCATGTGAAACCAAAAATTAGTTCTGTAACAAATAATCTCGATACCAGACCTAAATCAGCCATGAACCTTTGAAAAAATTAAGCAAATACCATTATAACATGGAGGACAATGTAATCTCATAATGATACAATACATATGGTTCCATCATCATTTATTTTCATTAAGTGAAATATAGATTATATATATACATTTACCAATCTAATATAGATTTATGTTTACAAAAACAAAAGCTGAAATATGACATGAGTTGTGAATATCGCAAATTATGGGAAACGTTCAAATATATCTATGATATGCAGTCGCAGCGGACACATCCTTAAACTAGTTCCCGACCTGAATCCTGAAGGATGTTAGATGCAAAACTATGACTTGTGTCGTGATACATACACATGCACCAGCACTAACTGTTTCACTAAAGGTTAAATACACATGCTCAACAGGAAATGGGGGGTTTCCTTTGTCGCGATTTTCAAATTACTAGGCCGCATTTTAATGACCTAGCACCTAAAATCAACATACAGCATGAAGATTACAGTCACTAGAGTAAATGAAGTTTGCAATGAAAGCCCATATTTATCAGTATGTTTTGCTAGACATGGTCACTCTGGCCCAAGAAGTGATACCTATCTCTGTCGACCTGTGCTTCTTAAGTTATAATACCGGTAGTTAGACCTTCCCATCAATCAGAAGGGTGTTCTGGACAAGAACGGTTTTTCTCGAACCACTTGTCAATACATCTGAAAATAAGAAGATTCTATCAACATTCGATAGAGAGTTAGCTATCTTATAAGGTAAATAAGAAATTTCAATAAATGAAGCTGGTTAAAAGATTGAGGTCAAGATCTACAGTACTATAATGAAAGGTGCCTTCAGATTTCTCAAATTTGAGAAATGAATTTCTTAAATGATATTGCTTTATAACCAAAGCTTGGTAAGATAATGTGTATCAGGACATTTTTTTGGGGGGGGGGGGGGGGGGTTAAACATGACAATAAAACATTTTAAACTGTCATTTTCAATGAAAAATGAAGAGAACCAGCTACAATTACGGGTGTTTTTTTTTCCATATTAGACAAGTGCAATGTGTCCAGATTGCCTTACAATCTCTCAGAAATGATAATTTATGTGTTCTTGACCTCTTCTTTAAAGCTTTAATTAATTATGACATCATAATGGATCTAGCATCTCAAAAGATAGTGTAAACTCATTTCCTAGACCTTGACCCTTTAAGTAAATCATGCAGAAATAAGATTATTTTTAAGTCTATAAATGTTATATTGACCTTCTACAATCAGGTACTCTTTTAATCCAATTAATTTCCTGCTTGACATTACAATTAATGAGGGATATACCAAAATCTTTTTTTAATCAGAAATGTAATTCTAATGCACTAAAATAAAATCCATGAAAAAGTAATTAGTTTAACTGATACAGGAAATATTTAATTAATTTTATCAGCTTATTAAAAAAAACTTTTTATTACTGTTATTTTGATATTCTATTTATACCTTACCCTTTATGGTAAACACACAAACAGGGCAATCGGGCGATGGTGTCCCCCTTCTCCAGTTCCTCAAAACATATCACACATTCCCCTTTGTCTTCTACTAAGACATCCTCTAAAAAGAAAAATTTCAAAATCATGACAAGCACTAACGTCATTGTTTTCATGAAATGTGTATGTATATAAACTTTGTTATGTACAGTGAAGCCTCATTAATATAGACACCAATAATCATGACACTTCACCTTCCAGCTGAAATTTGTGGGGAACAATTTATATGTCGATGTACCAAGCATGTTTCAGAAATGTGGATGCTTCATTAATTCGGACAAGTTGCTTGGGAACACAAGTGTCCTGATTAACGAAGCTTGACTGTAATTGTGAAGAAGAGATTATAAATTCATGATGAATTCATGATTATAGAAAAAATTACGATGTATCTGTTTGTGAAAAATAAATATATAAACATCCAAGTGATGGTATAAATCATACTTTGACCCATCTATGACCTCTGCTTATTGCTTTCATGAATCCTGTCACTATATACTAGTATATCATTTTCTCTCAAAAATTAAGACAATGTCCCTTGGGCCATTTGATTAGGAAGTATATAATAAAAACAGTTGACTAAATGATTACTGTTTTCTATTGTCACCAGTCTGTAGCCAAAAAAAAAACAAAAAAAAAAAAAACATAATGTCATCATATTCTGGACTTTCACCATGACCTCTCACCCTTTGTACCCAAAACACACACATGTGTAAGTACTCCCTCCCCCCAGCATTGGAGTTGAACTGATCGATCCACTATAACAAGTACAAAATAAGAAACTGACACTAAGTCACACAAAATTCTTAAGTTTGATCTTACCAAGTTATATCTTTGCCTTTTGACCTTGATCTTTGATCAAGTGAAAATCGATAAGCTAGTTGACTCCTTTTATGTTTTACCATACTCTACAAGATGCTTTACCTATATGTATAAGTTTTAATATAGCCATTGACATTAAAAATTACTTCAAGTCACTGCAGTTATTGCAACACATGACAGTATCAACAAAGGGACTGACATGGTGATTACAGTATTAGTGGGCCAGCTTATTCACTTCATGGAACCTTTTTCTAGCATATCTAGCTATATAACTGTGGGTTTTCATTGTAGGCTAGTGTTTTTGAATAGGCTTCTTCAATTTTTAAAAAAATATTTTTCCTTCTCTTTTTATAACTATTATCTTTATTGCCTTAGTCAGAATTACAAATTTATAAGGAATTTAAATAAATTTAGGAAAGTTCCATCCAGGTAATAAATCTGTTCATAAAAAAAAAAGAATAAATCATGCAATTATGAATAAAATTTATACAAAGCTAGAGTAGCTCATTTCAAATATGAAACAGTTGTGTGACACAAATCTTTGACAAAAATCAGTAAATCTCCCATTTCAATTTCCCTACCCCCTTTCAAGCCCCCCCCCCTTTCCTTCCTCAAAAATCTATTCATTTGGTAAAAATTATTAAAAACAATTGTAGCCAATCAAAGAGATTTCAGTGGTAGGAGTAAATAATAAATAGCTTTAATAGGTAAAGGAAACAGAGTTTAACATGCATAATTCAGGACAAAATGATTTATCTCAGGCTGCTTTGAACACCCTTCTGTAAGTATAAAAAAGCAGCTTATTGTGAATCACTTAAGGGTAATACATGCACTCGTGGCTAATTAATTCTTTAGGTGTCTGACATTGAATGAATACACCTATATCTGAAATTACGTTTTAAAAAAAATTATGTCAAAATTTAGGACAGCTAGTACATGTGTACAAAGTTTTATAACCTGAACATTATGAAACTGATAAAATGTTCTACCAAAATTTAAAAAATATAATAATATGGTATAAATACTGAAAGTTCTACACACACCACTAATTAATAAATTTATAAGATTATTTAATACCCACATACTGTACAACCAAGACCCTCACACAAAAAAGATCTGTACATTTTTCTCTGTATATAAAAAATGGATGTCAGTTACACCATTATATCAAGTATTTATACCAAATAGATTCCTTCCTGTTAAGATAAAAAAATCCAGACTTCCTTACAAAGAATATAATGAAACTTTTATGTATATTCATCATGTTTGCAGCGGACCAATTCCAAGAAATGCTTGTAAGCTCTTAGACTTTTGCCGCTAACATATAAAATATTGAGAACAGTCAGGTCTGTTTATTGATCAAACAAGGAGCTGCAAATCATCCTAAGTCTAAGTTTACAGACAACTTTATAACAGTTGCTCTTACAAACAATCTCAAACAAATTTTGGAACAAATATTAAACAAGTTCATTCTTAACAATCTTAAAATTTTATTTCTTAGGGCCCAAAAAAAAAAAAATATATATATAAAATTAAATAAATAAAAATCATACGTTCCTTAAAAAAGCAAAGACTGCAAGTGAAATGAATCTCCTCAAAGGACAAAGGACCTAGTTAATATTTTGCGACCTTCTTGATCTTAAGTAAGAATTTTGCCTTTTCACTCCATATAATCTAAACTTAGGAAATGTCAAAGTGTGTTTGCTTAAGCAAAATTACAAGCTTCTTTATGATCAACTTAATAATCTGCTTTTTGGTAAGAGTTTTCAAATAGACCTAATAGTAAAATGAAACAATTTTGATCAAAGAAGAGTCAACGAGTCATATTGCTTACCTGAAATGGCTAACAATAACTTTTCAGTATATATATGGACAACTAATACTCAAGTCAGGAAATCGAAATTCAGTACAGAACTGACACCTAAACACAAGCCTGAGGGGTTGGGTATAATTTCACGTAAATTCAATAATTTGAAGTCTAAGAAAAAATAGCCTTTTAAATAACGATGAGCTTTAAAACATTCAAATGTTACCTATTTTAAAAACATTTCATAACTTTTGGGGTTTTTTTTTCCATTTCACAGCTGATTCAAAGATTTTCAGCAAGTTCAAAAGTCTTGCAATAGGAAGTATGTTAGGTGAATCTCACATCATTTTCCTGTACTTAAAAAAAATGTGTCTCACAACTGATGCTATCAGTTTGAAACTATATGCCGATTCCAGTTTTTTTGTGAAACAATGCAGATAATGCCCCCAGATGAGATAATCAATGGTATCAGTATTCAAACAGTTCTATGTACTTGAGCTTTCATGAGGGTAAGTACTAACTGACATTTACAAGTAGGATGTATCGCCTTGAATACCATGCCAGCCTTGCGAACAAGACCTACAGGTTGTGGAGCAATGTATTTCTTCATAGTTTGTGAACAACCAAAACTAGTGCTACAATGTATGTATACTTATGTGTAGTTTACCAGTATGTTTGTGATTTGAACGAAACATGCACGTCAAGGTGAATCAAGATAAATCTTTCAATGGTAAAAAGCACTGATGATATAATGTATGATACATGTATCGTCAACTGAAGAACTGGGTATACATATACACTAAGGTTAATCCATAAAGACATGAAATATAGTACGGCATTTACCGTTATAACTGATTCTAGGTTTGGTCAAGCATATCACTAGGTGACACTCAATTTCTTCAGGAGGTATAAACTTGGCACAGACTGGACATTTAATGCCTGTAAATAAAAAAAAGAAGATTATGTATATTCAAGTTTACACACATGTAATACTTGTAAAAACTAAGGTGATTTGTGTAAGAAGGTTAAAAATACTTTTGTGTCTAATACTGGGTAGTACGTGTACTTTTAGCATGATCCAACAGTGGCGTAGTTTCATGTTTGCTCATATGCTCAAGCAAGCACATCATTTGGTAAAAAAAAAAAAAGAAAAATTAATTAAATAAATAAATAATAAAAAAATAAATATAAATAATAATGATAATACTTGAAAACAACACTAATGAATGTATTTAAGTATAAAGTTGATTATATATTAAATATGTTAATCTTATCTTAATCTTTAATCTGGATCTATTTGTGCCCAGTTTCTTAGTACATGTACATATGTTCTCAAAATAATGTGTTAATGATGAAACAATTTTCTTCTCAACCCCCCCCCCCCCCCCCCCCAATAAATTCACTGAGCAGCAAAAGTTTTTAGAACAGCCATCCATAAGATTTTTTTTTAAACATTAATTTTTACTTAAAGTTAAATTTTGGGGTCAAAAATGTGACGACATTTAAAAAAAAAGTGTATTTTTATTTAGAAATACTCGATTTTTTTCTTCATTATATCCTTTTATGACTTATGTATCTAAAATTTATCCACAGTGACTATGCAAGTCAAAATAACAAATGTCCAAAATTATTTTTGAATTTTTGTGACCTTTTGAATTTCTCAACTTTTGTCAAATTCATTGTGGAAACTTTTTATACTGGACCTAAATTTGGCAATTTAGTTTATATAAACTTCTAAACTATGATAGCCCTCATTATTTTAAAGTTAAAAGAATTCAAATTTTAAAATTTGCTCTCTGCTATAAATAGTGCCATCTTGTACACCTTATTGTAATGAGAACAATAGACCCATGGGCCATATCGCTCACCTGGGCACTTTGACTACAGAAAAGCAGAAATCAGTCCAGTATTGAAAAATATATGTGGTCCTCCATCTTGGGAGGGGCAGGGGAGGGGGTCATGTGTTCATTAAATTTTCAAAAATGAAACAGACATTACTTAAAATATCATTTTGGAGCATTTATTGAGATGAAATGTAAAATACAGTTGGTCACTTAATCAAATCCGAAAATACTACAAGGGTGTTTAATGTACATTTGATATCATATTGCAATTGCATTCTCCGCCCCAAAAAATCTATTTGTAAATCCTGTATTTCTTCTTAATACTACATAATTTACGTTTGGCTTATGTACAATGTACCTCTAAGCAGTGATAATCTGAGACTCAAAAACTTTTTTTTTCAAGATGTCAATGGCCAGCAGCATTATGAACACCATACGAGTGAAAGCATAACACCAATTATGAACATCATTTCACAGCTATAAATGCTGTGCTGACCATTATGACGTACTTCACACTGAAATTGTAAAGTTGAAATTGAAATTTCACAAATGTATATATACATGTATACATATGTATACATATATATAACTTTCCTTATTTTCTTTTCTTTTAATGGGGGGATTAATAATCATGAAAGTCATACAGACATTATTTTTCCAATTAATTTAAACAATAAAATGCTTTCTTTGGTTGTTAGTACAGGAATTAATGTCGCAGCTGTTGCAGAAAAAATACATAACCCGCGTAAGCAGGTTATGTAAATTTTTTCTGTAATAGATGCGACGTTAATTCCTGTACTAACAACCAAAGAAAGACATTTTATTGTTTATATTTATATCTGTATAAATAATCATTTAAAGTAGGATTAAAAAGATTAATTATTGTATTATTGATATGTACGTCATAGTAAGTTTCATTGATGGAACAGCCACTGATCAAGAAATCTGTACAGGTGATATGCCTATTGTTGTTCATGAAGTGATAAACTTCAATAGTTTTCCTTAGAAATAAAGGAGAAAATATACAGTGGATGTAAATATATGAATATTTTTATCTATATGTATCCTGTTTATGTCATTTTTTTTTCACCCAATATGTTATAATATGTATCTATACTGCACTGTCCATAAATAAGACAAGCCACATTCATCCAAAATACTTTCAAAATATAATTGCTCCAGAGCAGGTTGTGTATTACCTTCTACATGCAATACATAGCAGACCCATTTTTTCCATTCATGATTGTCTGAGAAAAAATGAAGATTTTCCCAAAGGAAATCATTTCACTTTTATATCAACCAGAAGTGGGAATCTATCATTTTCCCATAAACCATATTAAGGTTTGATCATTTTAGTGTTCAAATCTGGAATGTATTTTGGTATTTCAATTGAAGTTTTTCAATTAAAGAATTTTTTAATCCATATACTTCACAACTAGTTGGACAATTCTATTAAATATATATACATCCAATTGCCAATCCAGAGGAAGATTGGGTTGCTTTTATTTTGATATATATCACTCTGTTCATAGCTTTAACTTGCATTCAGTTTATAAAATCCTGATTTGGAGAAATACAGTGTTCCATTGCATCAGTCAAAGACAAAATACACATTACAATTTATAAATAAAACAATCAACAATGGATAGTCTGGAAATGTGCATCTAAAGATGCATTATTCATGATGCAAGTTTACTCACAATAAGGCTTATAGTTACTTGGGAATGAATCTGCTCAAAAACTTAGACCAGCTGTTCAATCATTTCAATCAACTGAAAAATGTAGGTTAGATGCAGCATCAGAAACATGTCTTATAATGTGTGTCCATGCAGGTTGATTCCATGTGGATATTGTATTCACTTGGAAATGGACAAGCTCCAATCACTATAACCTAGTCATTCATACAGAAAGTGTATATCAGTCGCAGTATCAGAAGTAAGTCTGGTACTTTTGATTTATATCCTAGATCTATGCATCAACCAAGCAGGTTTGGTCCAGGCACGACTTACAGTTATTTGGGAATAGACCTTCTCCCAAATTTTTAACCAGGACGCTGACACCAAGGGTAATTAATGGCATAGGATATAAGCTTAGCTTTACTTTGTTGAGATGAGCCAAAAATGCAACAACTTGAAGGCATATATAAAGAGCATGCACACTGAAATTTCACAATCATTGATAACAGAATGTCAACTCTAAACTAAATGATGCATCAGCTGAGTTACTGTTTGAGAAAAACTATAAATGGGGCAGCTGACCAATGTTAATTTAAACTTTATAAAAAATCAATATTAGATTTCCAATACACTGAGGTGATTTCAAGAATGACAATCAATATGGAAGATTTCATTTTTTTCTTATCATGCTGTCAGAAAATGAATATGGATTTTTGCCTGTTATTTGAATTTGACTCAGGGTCTTTCATTCATTACAGGTTTACATAATATATACAGGAAAGTTAAATTTGCATAATGGTTTCAGAAAACAAGTCGTACCAATAGGGTACCCAGGTTCATACAAGTTTTCTAATGATCAAATAAGAGTATTACCTCAGATGAAGGAGACACTAATTGTCTAACAGCATTAAGTATTACGTTTTAAAAGCAAACATTTTCTGACATATTATCATTTAATTGGTCCTTGTAAACTAAGACGTAGATTGTCTGCAGTCTCTTTTCTGCTGTGTATTCCCAACAAAATCACTGTCTCTTTATAAGAAACGCTGATTTATAGAAGGACTTTGTTTCAGTATCGAATATCCTATAACTATACTGCAATTTGTACATTGTACATCTAACAACCTATAAATTGAAGATAAAATTCTTATGGCTCATCTTGCTTATCAATATCTTAATTAATACAATTAATGCATGACAAAATGATCAAAAATGATCAAAGTGAAACTTCTCTGATACTGCAAGTATATATGATAAATTTTAAATTGTCATTTTTGTATGTGTATTCAGTTCATTTGATTTGACATAAAAAATGGAATTCCTTTTAATTATGTCTTATATATCAAAATACAAGTCGAAAAAGATTTATTTACATGTGTATGTGTACCTTTTAAGCAAGGATGTTTACAGTTACACCCATCATGCGGCATGAATTTCAGGCCCATGTGTCATTTTACAATAAACTCTGTCTAGTACAATCTATTTAGCTATATAGCTTGAAATATCTATATAACAGCTTTATTACACTATTCAGAATAGCTTGAATTTGCTATTTTATCCCACTTTTTTTTTTAACATGTGATTTTTTTCAGCATGCATGTACAAAAAGTTGCACTTTGGTGCAGTGATAGTTTTCATGCAATCTTGAACTCTTCTGATTGAAAACAATACATGTAAAAATGGCTCATCCAATTGTGCATCCTTGAGAGACTTTGAATTCAAAGTGTTCTAAAAGTTTTGGGGCTATATATATAAAGCAATTGCTTTGTGACCACATTGACACAGTTACTTCTTGAATGAAATTATAAAGGAGGTCAACAAGATAATTGACTGGTAATAACTCAGTACAATGTTATGCAATCATACTTATCCACACCTCAACGCACACAAGGTTGTGTACAGTTATCCAAGCAATGAAAATACATCTTTTGCTTAAAAGTATTTAAATCTGCAAAGTCAGAACTATCTTTGATTTGGGTTGCTTTTTTGATGGTAGCTTTTTTTTTGATTGCCCATAGAACATACATTAATAGTCGAATACTTGTGACTTTTAGTTTATTTTTTACAAAAAATATTTTAGTGCAAAACTGAACGTAAATCAAGCTTAATAAAGCTATATAGCTAATTTAAGCTATATAGCTAAATCAAGAGATTGACTCACAGACTCAGATGAATTGCTGTGCTGTTCAAGACCATGTATTATAAGTGTTGCAATACCCATTTGAAACAAATTGCATGTATCTTCATATGTAATTCTGTAATCAGTGATGTACCTACCTATAACTTAGTGTTCAATTAGTCTCTATGAAAAACATAAGACTGTAGACAGACTAATGCATACTACCTGAGGTCAAATGTGTATATCTTTAAACCTGATCGAAATGTCCAATGTTCTGTTTTTATGTTTTGTTAAACCAAAGAACACCAAAGAAACCCTTATTCTCATATCTAAGAAATATTGCTTCAAGTTTGTTAATGGTGATTGCAATCTATAAAGTTCGATCTGCACGACTGAATGTTCAGCATGAAGTATTTGAAAAAAAGAATCAATCAAGTTTAATTAATTAACAAAATGTTAAATATGATTTTTTTATAATCTTTAAAATTTCATTGTTCAATGTAAAAAAAAGAAAAAAAAAAAAGAAGAAATATTCAGCTGATTATAGTATGTACAGGGGTACATACAAAACTGTTAGCAAGCCCAGTGCATAAACTTCTTTGACATTCAACCAGAATGTGTTAGGGACTAACCAATTTTCATTTTCACATGCTCATAGGACCCAATTGAATTAACCAATTCTCGTCATAAAATACCAAAATTGCGCAGTTTCCAGGAAGTCATATTATGTCAAAAGAAATTAATGTATTTCTGACATGTCTTTTGTCTCTTTTGCAAATTTTAGTATTAAGTAAAAAAAATATACATTCATATTTTTCTTGATCAAACTAATGAAAATAAGTATACTACCTTGGAGTGCAAAAAGGTGTAAAGGTAAAGATTGCGCAAAGTGTCTGCCAAATGAGGGGCCCTCCTCTGGGGTACTTGAATCCGAGTCTGGAGATCCTGCTCCTCGCCTCTCGCCATTGGCAGTGGCTCCACCTGGTATCACTAATCCAGTTGGGGTTGATGCACTAAAATGTCCTAGACTACGAGCTCGTAAACGAGTGTTAGTAGCCCCACTAGAACCCATGGCAACTTCTGCCCCCGAACCCCCGGGCACAGGACCACTTCCTGAAAAAGTCCGTGGTCTCTGAGCTGGCGTACTTTGTTTCGTGCCCATGACTAGCAGTTAAAGATGTCTAACAATATACTACAAAATGAACATCTCACATTTTGAAATATCTCCATGTGTTCTGTCCCTTCATGCTTTGTTTTCATGTTAATCCTTGTTAACAATGTGGTCCGCCATGTTGGTATCTTCCTTATTTGCGTCATGGAACCAAAACTAAATAGCGGTCATGTGACACAACAAAACATTTGAGATAATCGATAAATATGCTACCATAAACATAAAGAAACAATTGATATTAATTAAATGTTTCAGATTACATTTTTTTTTAAATAAAGAGAAACATAAAAAGTTAATTTTAAATGATGTCGTACAATTAACGGAACAATGATCTACTTTGTCTTGAAATCTTCAGTGTATTTCTTTTTATCGATTAGTTCTACTTTTGCACTCACGTGATTTCAAAATGTCGGAACAGCTGATCGCATTTTGAAAATAAGTGATTAAGAAAAATGAGGTTTTACTAATCACGGAAGGAAATATCTATCGGAAACTCAATCTTAACGATGTCTATACAAAGAAGTTATATAAATGAAGACACTCCGTTACTGGTTAAAGATGTTGTTATCATAGTACAACCGAGAAGAGGTATCATTTTTTTAAATCTTTTTTTTTTTTGGACACATATTCTGCAGCTACCAATAAATCAATGTTTTGTTCAACTGCAGATAAATTGTTAATGAGCAAATTGTAAGTTAGCAATAAAAACTATTATTGATTGCACCTTAGATTATACTTTGATCATGTTTGTAATCAATAAACATGATAAACAATGATAATATTGTTTTGCAAATAGCAATTAAATTTCCATCAGTCATTTATGTAAAAAAAATCTATTTACTCAGGATCATCATGGTATGCTTCTGTATTCTTGGTTGTGAATGCTGCTCTTGGGGCAGGCCTCCTCAACTTTCCAGATGCCTATCAACAAGCAGGCGGAGTTTTAATTGCCGTTTTAATTCAGGCTGTAAATGTTTGAAATTTTTGCATTATCTGCCATTTTAAAAAAAATATATCAAAAATGATAAAGATTACATATTTTGTATAGTTATTTATTCCCATTCAATAAAAAAATGTAATGTAAAAAATATATTAAAGTATCCAAGCTCTCATTTTAAACTGGTTCATGTTCATTTAAAAGTTCATTTTAATTTAATTTCTGTATATAATATTTTCAGATTCTTTTGGTGTTTGTGGTGTGTGCAATAATGATCTTGGCATATTGCTCTGATATCAACAAAAGTCTCACTTATCAAGATGTTGTTGCATCTGTTTGTGGAAAGAATGCACAAAGATTGTGTGCATTTACCATCATGACATATTGTTTTGGAACTTGTATAACATTCCTTATCATCATTGGTGATCAGTGGGAAGAATGTATGTTAGTCCTTTAATTGAATCTGTTTGATATCTTTTACATCTTTGATTAGATTAGTGTATGAAATTGTAAGGAATTCTTGTGTAAAAGACTAAATTTTAATTTGAAACATCATCAATCATGTCAGTGGATTTTGAAAACATTTTTTTTTTCTGTTAACAGAATTTTTTATGCCCTGCCATGAATATGGCCAGGGCATATAGAGTTTGTCATGTCCGTCTTCCGTCCTTCTGTCCTTCCATCGCGTTTTGCATTTAGCTCAGTTCAAAGCTCATTTTCAAAGAAACTATGTAAGATATTTTTATCAAACTTCATATGCTGATGTATATTGATAAGAGCTATTCAACTGCATCAACATTTATTGACCTTGACATTTCCTTTGACCTTGACCTCACTTTTCTTAAGTTAGTGTTTAGCTCAGTTTTAAAGAAACTATTCAAGATATTTTTATCAAACTTAATATGCTGATACTTATTAGTGAGAGCTATTCAACTCCATCAAAAACTATTGACCTTGACCTCTCCTGTGACCTTGACCTCACTTTTCTTAAATTTGCATTTTGCTCAGTTTTAAAGAAACCATTTAAGATATTTTTTATGTAAGCTTATGCACTTATACATAATTCAAACTTCATACACTAATACAATTTTTTTCATGTTGCATTACTAATATACCCTAGGTGGGGCATTCATGTCCTTTGGACATATTTCTAGTTTGTCAATGCTATTGCTACTTATAATCATGAATAGTATAATTTCAGTTGTTTCTTTAATGTTTCAGTCTTCCTTTATTCTGCTCGTGACTGGTATTGTAATCACAGTCCATGGTACATGGATCGTATAACGACCATTTGTGTGTCATCAGTCCTTCTCATTCTTCCTTTATGTTTCCCAAAGAGGATAGACTTTCTAAAATATGCAAGGTTTGTTTTAACTTAATACACTGTATAAGAATGATTACCAGCAATTGAGATGATGGTACATGTATTGTGATATGACAATGAATAGTATATTAAATACCAACTATTATTCAGTTTGAAAATGAATGAAATCTATCGTCAGCGACAACTTATTTTCATGACTGAGGAAAATATTCTACATAAATACACTATGAAATAAATACAGGTGACTCTCGATCTCTCGAAGTTCAAGGGACTGCAAGAAAAGTTCGAGAGATCGGGGGGTTCGAGAGATAGAAAGTGAATAAAATCCGGAATTTTCAGTTCCGACCAACATTGTTCTACTATTATAAATACCGGAAGTATATGTTGATAATATCATTGCACGTTTTCATGCGTATTTTACAGGTAATTCACTTGATTTCAACAACAAGGATCATATTTTGAATAAATAAAACGATCTCTTTAAGTTTCAATATTTATTTGTTCTCTTTTTATGATTAAACAAAACCTGAATAGCAATCGTCGGTGTGGCTACCTCCCGGGCTTGATCGGGTCCCCTACCAGATTTCTCGTATTAAATCGGCATTTAGTTCTTGAGATAGGATTTCTTGTGCAATGTTTGTCAAACTGGGATTATGTACACTCTAATAAAACTTCATAATCTATTGAAAATTATTGACACGCCTCTTAAATTATTTTCTAAAAATTTTCGTCTCGCTGTCAAGTCAAAATAAGTTGTGAAGCAATTCCTTTCTAATTTACGAATTATAACCAATTAATTATTTATATCAACACTCGGGTGTTCACAGGTATAGTGTCATCTATGTAAACACCCAATTAACACCTCCATGCCAACCCCAGGCGTTCACTGTTATCCAGGTAAGTCCAAGCTGCATTAATTTTACGCTTGATTGGCGTGTACAAACGCGCAATTAAAACTTCGAGAGATGGAGAGTAAAAAACAATGAAATTTGTGTAACGGAACTCAGGTCTTGGTTCGAGAGATAGAGAACTTCGAGAGATTGGAAGTTCGAGAGATCGGAAGTAAATTTGCTTAGTTATATAGAGGAAAAAACGGGACCGGAGGTTCACTTCGAGAGATCGAGAACTTCGAGAGATCGGAGTTCGAGCCATCGAGAGTCACCTGTAGTTCATGGCAAGAAATATTGCGAGTAAAATAAGATTATGAAACTCGGGAATATTTCTTGCAAGAGTATAAAAGTTGGTTCATACAATTTATTATAAAATTGATACCCTGAATCTTCTAGTAAAGAAAAAAATGCTTGCTAGTGCATCTGTTTGCATACAATATTTTATGTTGCTCTTGAAATTGTAATGTCTTCTTATTCCAGTGTTATAGGAGTAATTGGTATACTTTATGTTGTTGCTCTTGTGACAATTAAATATTTCCTACCTCATCATGAACCAGGGACAATTGCTACCAGGTAACATTCCAATTTCTATAGAAAAGCCTAGTTATTGTTCCTTCACTCTTATTAATTAAAAATATGTCTTAATAGTCATGTATATTAGTTTATTGAAGTAAGTGAAAAAATTAATTTATATGAAATACAGTGTAATTTAAACGTCTGTGAAAAGGTTTCTATATTGGAGTCAGATGCATTTATATATAAAGGGACATAAATCTGTATGTAATGATCCAGTTATGAAAACTGACATTCTCTTAATTCTACAAAGGATAACTGGTACATTGTATATCATTACTAATGATAAATTTATGAGAAGTATATTGTTTGTATGGAATTAAAAAAAAAAAATTTTTGGATACTTAAAACTGAGAAATCATGATGAGATAGTTCTGATATTCTTTGTTTGTTTCTTGTTTAACGACCCTCTCAAGGATTTTTTACTCATATGGAGATGCCACTACTTGCCTGTGGAGGGCTGCAAATTTATACCTATACTAGGCACTCAGGGCCATTGAGCAGTGAGGGATCTTTTTCGTGCCACCACCTACTGCAACACAGGACCTTGGCTTACATGTTCTCATCCAACGAAACGGTGTTCACATCCCGCAGTGGATTTGATTATCTTTATATTAGATACATGTTGACATTTTTTCTCCTATATTTCAGGCCTCTACACTGGGAGGATGTTTTCCTGGTTGTTCCTACCATTTGTTTTTCCTATCAGGTAACCTTACATATAGCTACAGTCATGAGGTCCTCTCTTTTTTTTAATTTGATATTTCAGGGAGGAAAAATGGAGAGAGCTTCATTATTACAGCTAGCTTACATTAAT
Source organism: Saccostrea echinata (assembly GCF_033153115.1). Classification (NCBI taxonomy): domain Eukaryota; kingdom Metazoa; phylum Mollusca; class Bivalvia; order Ostreida; family Ostreidae; genus Saccostrea; species Saccostrea echinata. The sequence goes on from NW_026889803.1 coordinate 28,047,251, forward strand.
GTAGCTTTATTTTCTAGCTTTATTCATCATCTATGAATTAAAATGTTTTCGAAAATCTAAATTTGTTTATCAACCTTTTGAAAACTGAGCAACTCTTCAAATGCAGTTTCATTTCCTCATTTTCAGTTCCAACTGTTTGCATTGAACATTTTCATTAATCATTTCAGTGTCATGTCAGTATTATTCCCATCTATTCGTGCATGGAGAATCGAAGCCTGCGAGAATTCTCTAAGACAGTGGCTGTTGCTATGTTTTTGTGTGTTCTGAACTACACAGGAACTGCTGCTTTTGGTTATTTGACTTTTGGAAATAAGATCACCACAGACATCCTGTTGTCATATGAGCCAGATGTATCAGTCATTATAGCTGTTCTGTTGATAGCCATCAAGACATATACAACATACCCCATTCTTCTATTTTGTGGCAGGTAAAACTGTGGAAGAATTTTTTGCCATCAATTAATGAGGAAAATACTGTATAGATGTAGTAGGTTATTTTAGCAACGGCAAATTTAGCTATTTATCCCAAAAAGTGGGTATTTATTATTAGCATAGTTCATTTTTAGCAATTTTAGGGATATAATAAAATTTATTATATTGGACAATATTTATGATGTAATTACATGTATTAGCAACTTTATTTTTAGGAGTGATCAAAAAGTTCTTGAACTAATTGAATTATCTCCTTAAAAGAATTATTAATAAAATTATTGACATCATTTTCACATTGTGATGTCATAAACATGGAGCAAAACATTACATAACATCTGCTGTTTATAGAACATATGTATGACTATATGTGTGCCAAATTTCATTCTGATCTGAATCTTGGTTTTGTAAATATAGAGATAGTTCGATAATCTTTTGATCACCCCTCATACTAGTTTTGTTGCAAAGACCATCAATAATAATGCAAAAATTTGATGGTTATATGGTAGCCAAAGAAATATATCTACAAACAATGCATATGTATTGCCAAATGAAAAAAAAAACCCATTTATTCAGCCATGAAAAATGAGCTGTGTCTGCTGCAGCTGACACAAAGTACAATTGATGTATCATTTTTTTTTTTTTATCAAAGAAAATAGAAAGACTGTTGTTTCGGAATTTATAACAGGACTCTTGTTAAATGAATTGGTGATAACTTCAACATGAATCAAAATTTTAAAAAAAAAAAAAAAACAGTGTACCAGTTTTGTAAAAAAAAAAAAAAGGGGGGGGGGGGGGTAAGCTTCAGTAATCATATAATTTTGATTTTAAATTTCAGGGCTGCTTTTGATTGTCTGTGGAGAGACTTCTTTAAAATGAGTCCTGAACGAATTGAACAGACAGAGTTTAAGCATCGTATAACAGTCACCATAATCTGGTTTGTCCTAACATTGGCTCTGGCCGTCTTTATACCAAACATAGGAGTAGTCATACAGATTCTAGGAGCATTTGCTGCCATCTTTATTTTTATATTTCCAGGTAAAGTTGTTTTTTTTAATGTTTTAACTCAAATTTCTACAAAAAGTAACTTTACAATTGAACTGTCAACATTTGTATTGTACAGCAAAAGAGCTAGGTTCACTTTATGCATAAAATGGCCCTGTAGATATACCAATTTATTGACTAAACCTTATGTTCCATTTTAAACATCAAGATAAAGTAGAGACTTAGTGCTTTCATTTCCTATTAAAATTTTTCTCCTTAAAGTCCAGGTCTTGGAAAACAAGCTTTATGGAATTGCAATGTTCTTGAATTTTAAGGAAAACAGGTATATTTAAGTACTTTCAGAGAAGAAAAATAATATGAGCGCACCCTCTTAACTAAAAAATAAAACATGTTTTGTAATCCTCAGAAACGGATCTATCAGTAAATAATTGCATATTTTAGATCAGAGATTGCGCTCTATATTAAATATCAAAAAAATAGCTTTAAAAATTGACTGTTTTTGTAGAATTGTTCTGGATATGAGGAAAATGACACATTTTATGATGTCATAATGCATTGACTAGCCAGAAAATTACGTCATTTTTGGTAGATTTGCAATAGATGCATTGTCAACTAAAACTAAGCAGTTTCAGTTTTTCAGAAATTCACAGGGCCAAAAAAGGCCCTAAGTGAACCTTGTCCTTTGCATGATAGTTCATGAAAAAAAGGACATCTTTAGAATTTTAATAATCTATATGAAAGAAAGAGTCCTTATCTTCAAAAGAATATTGTCATTATGTTGTGTACGAATACATTAGATCTTTCAGTTTTCCATAAAATTTGCTTTGGGAATACATCTTTTGTTCTCTTCACTTAAGGGTGAATTTAAAAAAAATGACCAAACGCATATTTATCAACCCACACTAAAAATACAGGCAATGAAAATAGATTTCTATGTCTCAGCATATGTCTTTAGATGGTGTCTAAATACCTGCCAAATATCTCGTTGATATCTTAATTAACAAAAAAGTTATGCCCAAAAATGATGCTAAAATTGTCAGGAGTGCAACACCTTTTTGTGACATTTTGAAACTTCAATATTTTTTAGAGATCTGTGAAATAAAAAACAATGTTAAAAATAAAGACTTTCCTGATAATATTCAAAGTATTGAGCTTTAAATGTGGACTGTCATAACTTTTGTTTAATCAAGTTGTGGTCATGGCAGATGTTTAAAAAAATGTTATACCATATCAGGAGTGCAACAGAAAAAATGTAGTGTTGCCAATAAAACATCAATTGTAAAATTCTGATAGAAAATTAAGACAAAATAGAATTTTGGAAGTGTAAAATAATAACTGATTTACATTTTAAAACATAAAAATGTTATATAAATCACAAGCAGCATTAATGAGAGTCAAGTATATGTGCATACCCAAAAATGTCAGGAGTGCAACATTTGATGTTTGGCTCCCAAGCATGAAAAAACTATTATCATTATATATTTTCTGATTTTTATTTTGGAAAATAAAGACACAAAGAACATTTTTACCAAATACATGTAGATTTATCAACTACAGGATCTGTCTGTGCTTCAGATCCATATTTCTATGGTCAGGAGTGCAACACATTTTTTTAAAGATTCAAGTTGTGTGTCGAAAAGACTTCTATTCATGCTTAGAAGTATTCATTAATTAATAATGATCTTTTTGTATAATTTAATGCTAAATTATTGATAGTTTTATTAATAAAAATCCTTCCTTTTTCAATTTTATCAATTCAGATGTGTTTTTATCTTTTTTATGATTTTTTTAATGAACGTAAAAAAATTCACTCTCTAAAACATTGTCATTAAATTCAAGTAATTCCTCCTCAACTTCACTGAAACAACAGAACAAGTTCTTATGTAATTTTCACTTCACAATTCTACTTTAAAGGCCCCAGTGCTTTTGGTCAGGAGTTCAACAAATATGTTAGAATTATAAATCATCCAATAAGAATAAAAATAAAGAAAAAGTGATGAGTAGAATTTTTCTGGTGGGTTACTGTGTTTGTTCTCTAAAGGAAAATATGCTTTAAAATATATTTTATCTTTTAAATATACATTTAAGCTAGTTTTTTGGTATAAAATAGGGTATTATTCCAGATAAAATGCGAATTTTAAATACTTTCATCTGTTTTAATTATGAAGTATTGGATTATAAATATTGCACAATTTCATTATCACTTGATGTTGCCAACACTTTATGAATTTTTGTGTTCTATGGTTTTAATTTTCAATTTTACTGCAGTCAGGAGTGCAACAAAACTGCTTTATAATTACCAATGCTTTTTAACTATCTTTACTAAAAAATTAGTTGAAAAAAAATGCTTGATACTATTTGATGTTCAAAACACTATGTCTATCAACAAATTACAGAAATTTTACAGTCAATTCAGGGAATAGTTTTCATCATTTCACATATATTTTAAATAAAAAATTTTTTATTACACTTTGCAAATAATCATGTTTTAAGGTCTTCAAAATATGAAAAACCTGCTGTAAACGATGAAAAAAATCAACACGACAAATTGATTTACAAAGTAAGAATGGGTTATTGTGTGTTATAATTTTTAAAACAATTTTAAGTAAAATACTTATCAGATGTCAGGAGTGCAACACAATAATGTAACATAGGGTCACTTCAAAATCTTGTATTTTTTGTACGAGAACTCATTTATAACAATTCTTTTTTGGCTTAGATTTAAAAAATTGACTTGAACAGACAAAAAAGTGAATTTTGTGGAATTTTATTGCTTCATATTTTTTTCATATTAAAACTTTTCAAACCAGAATTGAAAAAATAATGTAAAATAACAATCAAAAAGCCAATTTTTTGTCACATGTACAAGAGAAGATACTCATTCAAGGTCAAGATTTAATCACTTATACCCCTTTTACCATTTTGAAGCATAAAAAACTATAATTTCTTGTGATTATGTATTTTAGAAAGTCTTTTAAGGTGTAATGATATTTTCTTTTTTCAAAAGAAATTTTACTAATAAAAATTCTGAAACTTTTTAATCCAATTGTCTATTCTATTGCCACTTCAGGATTTTAAACTAGAATGCATGTGCAGTATGATGATACAAGTGAAAAATATGATATACATGTATGTAGTTGAATTTTGCCAAAAAAATTCAGTTTGGTGGTCATTTTTTTTTTAATTCACCCTTAAATGAATTAGGCACCTAACACACATGTTAAATATATGTGTTTTGGTATATATTTTACAGGAATGTGTGTTTTGTCAGCTGTACAGAAGAAGGTCAGAGATCAAGGTCACTGGACCACAAAGTTCAAGGCCATAACAGCATTTTCTTTTGCCTTCATTGTATTAGGAACTTTTATTTTTGGGCTAACTCTATCTCAATCTATAATTCAAGATGAGCATGGCGTCAAGGGAGACAAGTCTCGCTATACCTGTTGATTCACGCATTGATAGTGATTGATGATGTAGAAATTTCTACAATCCAATGTTGTTTCTAATATTTAATCACTGTGTAAGTTTAAATGGAATTTTAAGTGTTTTATGTCTCCACTGGGTGAATGTTTACCATCAAGAAATGCTTTATGGAGTTTATGTGCCAAAATACATACATGTACATGTATTATTGAATTTTCTTTTTCAGATTCTTTTAATTTGAACACAATACATGTACATATTTGAATTGATTTTATTCAGGCATATTTTGCTTTTTGTTTTGTTTGTTTTGTCCCAAGATAATTTAGAGCAGATTTCTTCTGGTTTTTTTTTTTAAATTTTTGTTTTGTTATATATTATGTAATTTTTGTCACTTTAGTGTTAATTTCAAGTTTTTCTGAATGGTAAAAGCCACAAGAATATAAATATATATTTCATATATCTACCAGGGATGAATGTAGTTAATTCAATTTCTTTGGATATTTTTAAGTTAGAACAATGGAACAGAATTTAGTAATAAAAAAATAATCTTTGTAGAGATTATTTAGAAAATCTCTCTTTTTCTGAGTATTTTATATCTTACAAAATTGAATATTATACCCCTGCAAACAAAGCTTGGGGACTATACTGGAATCCCCATGTCCCTATAGCTGTCTGTCCATCTGTCTATATACATTTTTTGTCTAGTGATGATCTCCAAAACTATTCAATTCTTATACCAGTATCTCTATACTCTGTCATACTTTGTACAAATGTAGCTTGTGTCCAGAAATGTGCATTGGCCCAGTACCAAGGTTATTTTGACAAGGTCAAGGTCACAAGGTACAAAAGTTATTACTGTTTTAGCCACAACTTTGATATGAAAAAAAAACATACAAGTTTATGCCTGAGTCAAAGGGTATTTGATTTGTCCAAGGTCAAGATTATGTGTATTAAAGGTATTAAATTCTTGCCATATAGCCATAAGCTTAGAAGATTATACTAGATACTAATTCTGCTTAATGTGACCAAAGGGTGTGTAACAACCCCTCACCATATCATTTTGACAAGGTCAAGGTCACTGGATTTGAAGTGTAAAATTCTTGTCTGTAATATAACTTTATAGTGAAATAACTTCCAAAGGTCATTTTGTCCTAAGGGTTGATTATAATCATCTGATATGACGTGACCTTTTATCAAAGGTTATTAAGGCAAGGTCACAGAGGTCAGAGAAGTATCTTTGAAATGTAAAATTCTAAAAGACAATTAATACTTTTTATATACATATATACATATATACATTTTTGAATGGCACAGACATATCTTCACTATCCAAGGGTTACAATCTCCTTTTTTCATCTTAAGAGATCGGATTGTAAACCTTAACAGGGGAAGAAGGACAAATTAATTATTGATCTTGTCAGTAAAATTGTTGTAAAAAAAGTGAAATTTCTAATTATTTTAGTGCATGAAAATATGAATTGAGATTATCCCATTCTTTTTATAGTTCAAATTTACACGTGTAAATTTACTAAAAATTGTCAAGTCATTTTACTTGAAAAGTTGTGATTACTGCTCTTTTATTTCTAGTTCAATTTTTATTGCATTTTATGGTTTATGAATATTTCCATTTTAATTGTGACCACTGTGCACTCAAAAGTTAAATCAGTTTCACATCATCATTAGGTTTTAATGACAAATACTCATATGCTGTCCTGTTGAACATTTGAATACATTTTAAAGAGAGGTGGGATGTGAGATACATGTATTTGGATTGGTCTGTCAACAATTCTCCATGTCAAGATTTTTCTACATTTTAGAGAAGGTGCTTTTTAGTTCAATTGAAATTTGCAATAAATAACATGTAATAATTTTTTGTTGTTGATTAAGTGAAGAAAAATGATATTTTGTGTTGTTTTGTTTTTTTCATATTTCTATTTTTAATACTCATTTATTCTCCATTCTGTTCCGTTGTTCCTTTTATTTGTGCTCTCTGTAAGCATGGCATTACATAGGAATCATTTTTTACCATCCCCTTGCTTACCCTTGCATCTGTTTCGGAGGAGTCACTTTTCCACAAAAAAAAAAAATCAACTGTAGGTAACTTGTTCCACGAACTCTGTCATTTACATGTACATGTACAAGAATATGAAAAAAATCCCATTTTTTAAAGTTTTTTTTTCTTTTCTTTTTTTTTTGAAATAGGATTACTGATCAAAAATGAGAAAAAGGGTGAAAATAGAGACACCAGCAAGTCTATTTTTCTGTAAAATGCAATGATTTGTTAAAAAATAAAAAAAATCACTCTTAGTTAAAAAGCCATCTTTCATTGTTTTAAATACAGTTTATACAGGGTTTTTTTTTTTGAAAACATTAAATTTTGTGGTGTGACCATAGACTGCCACTTTTGCACATGGTTTCTTATTTTTGCACAGTTTTGCATAAATACCTAGTATGACATGTACATCTGTACATAACTACTTATTATATAAAATTGCAACAAAAAATTATTTGTTCATGTTATCAAACCATTCTCTGAAAAGATCATCAAGTTGTAGAATTTTAAGTGCAATATTAATCAATGCTTGAATATTATATATTTACTTGATTACTGTACAATTCACCCAAATGTCAGTTGGGGTGAAATATATTTACTGTGATAATCTTTTAATCTTTGTGAAGGTATGTAAATAACAGTAGATTTTGGTAAATTTCTGAAATAGAATTTGAATTCAACATGAAATTGGTTAAAACATTTTGTATGATTATTTCTCATGTCTTTATGTTTAAGGGGAACAAATCACAATTTCAAATGAAATATATGATACACATGTATTTACAATATCGTGATTTTATTTTGTTTTAAATACTTTTTGTACAGAATAATTATAATATATTGGTTTAAATTAAGGAAATGTTATACAACTCATTTTTCAATCACACATTCATAAATGCATATCAATAAAATGTCATTATTTCTTATTTCTTCCTAATACATGCATGATCTTAATCTGGACACTGAAATTATTTTAAAACTACAAGAGCGATAATACCAGCAAGCCACAACAGCAGTCCGACTAACGTAGCAACAATACTTAGAACCTGTGCAACCTTGGACGAGGAGTAGGCAGCTATCAGTCTGTTGTTTTTGTAGTGATGTTTTACCTACAAATAAGGAAGAACTTAATGGCATTATGGGGAAAATGTATCAGTAATAGGTAGCATTTTGATAAAATTATTTTTTTTTCTTCAAAATTTATACTGTTTCTTATAGTAAAATGTCCTTGTTTTTCGACACATTGAGCTGCTGCAACAACCTTGTACATATTTAGAAAGTAAATGACTGAACATGATGGAATTCATACATCCATTTTTAACTAATTCATGCATAATAAAGTCCCTAAAATTGTAAACTGAAAATTCTTACTCTTGTAGAATAAAATAGAGCCACCAGTCCTATTGGAAGGCAGCAGAAAATGGTGGCAAATATGGCTTCCGCTTTGTAATCCTTTGGAGAAGTTAGGATGTAGCCAAACTGATCAGCCAGTCCTGTCTTGGATAAAACACCACAATAACTATGTGAAACATAACAGTGGTCACCCCTTCTACACCCCCATAGAATAATGGAATAAAAAGGGGAAAAATAACAAAATAATGATGAAAAGCCAGTGAAGCATTGCTTGTAATTCGAACATATTACTGCAAGACTTATGTTGAAGAAATGTGGGGATTTGAATAGAAAGTTTCAAAAATGTAATTAACTAAGCAGTAATTAATTAGCAAAAATTGCTTTGAAGTCTATGGGGACAAGAAATTTTTTAAAAATTCAAATAATAATATCAATAAATATTGTTGTAGAAAGATGCATTAAATATTAGAAATAGAATGACAATATTGAAAACTTTTTTTTTACCAGATAATTTTTTTAAGATTAATATTTTTATTAATTAAAAACAGGTAACTATTACCAAAATTCAAGATCATGAATTAGGACAGATCCCACCCTTCCATGCTAATAGTAATAAATGGGAATTATGTCTAAAATATACTGAGTATTCAACACCTACACATCTGATATGTATTCAATTTCATTGAATCTTTTGCTATTAGGGATGGAATACCTTAATAATAATAACTTAAAAATTCTCAGTTTCCACAGTTTTAATTATCTAAATGTGCAAAATATCAAAATAAAGTCTTCTTTCTTCTTCATAAGTTACTAGAAAGATTAACATTTTAAAACTCTTCCCATTTTTTTTTTTTAAAATAACGATTCTTAAGAAAATTTGATCTCATAATTATCTTTTAATTTCTATGAATGAAGTCTTAAACTTCTTCTCATAAAAATATAGGATCATAAATATATGAAATATATAAATGTTAAAAATATCACACAAGACTGAATCAATATGCCTCTGACCTTCGATATCAGGGGCACAAAATGTGATTAGCTCAAAACCTTTCCCAGTGTCCTTTGTTGTTTGTTAGTGTCAACAAAGCCTTCACAAAATGAGGCTTTTTACAAAGAAAGAGCTCGATGTATTTAACACAAGTCTATACACGCTAATATCATCTCTATCCTTCTCCTCCCTCTCCCCACTCCTTCTCCTCCCTCTCCTCACTCCTTCCCCACACCTCTCTCCCCTTCCCACTCTCTCTCCTCCCTCCCACCTCTCTCCTAAACTCTCTCTTCTACCCTCTCCCTCTCTCTCTCCCCCACTCTCTCTCCCCTCCCTCTCTCTCCCCCACTCTCCCTCCCTCCCCACTCTCTCTCCCTCCCCCTCTCTTCCCACTCTCTCTCCCTCCCCATACTCTCTCTTCCACTCTCCCCCTCTGTCTCTCCCCTCCCCCACTCTCTCTCCCTCCCACTCTGCCTCCCCACATTCTCTCTTCCACTCTCCCTCTCCCCCCTCCTCACCCTTTCTCCCTCCCCACTCTCTCCCTCCCCCTCCACACTCACTACTTCTCCCTCTTCACTCTTTCTCCAACTCTCTCTCTTTCTCCTCTTTCCTCCCCACTATCTCCCTCTCTCTTTATTTTTTTTGACCGTCTGACTCCTTTATTTTTTGGACTTGTGAAAAAAAACTAATATATATGCACAATACGTATATGTTTTAAAGTTATTTACAATAAAATTAATGGAAAAAATACCTATTCCAGAATAAAGACAAAATTCTTACTGTTAGTAGAAAAGAAATTATAAAATGTTTATTCTTGATCTTTTTATTTTAAACTGGATTTGGCAAATTTGTATATTTTTGGCAAAAAAATGAATGTAATTTAAAATTATAAGGGCGATAACTTCAAACAATAGAAAATACTGCTTCTCTGTTCACAATTTGTTCATTGCGTTATATGTTTGCGCATTTAATTTTTTATGCTTGAAAAACAATATTTATATGCTTACTAACATGTAAGGAACATATGTCAGCTTGAAATCTAAGTTGGATATTATTTGTTGTACCGTTATGAAAAATAGATGTGCGGCTAATGCCCTAAATCATCCACATGCAGAGAGGAGGTCTATAAATATCCTTTATTTGATCTAGTATTAAATAAGGGTTTGACATTCACTATCCTTTTCCCTTGTAAGCTTCCAGTTTACTATATTTTCATAATTTTTATCTTGTTCAGACATCGTGTCGTTGCTTTCAATGGAAACCAAAATGCACTTGCATCACGACTCAATCGTTGTCCTACGGATTACCCGGCATTTCATATTTTCTTATTGCATATAAACGTTCGTTTGATGTTTGTTCAAATGTGTACTCTTAATTAAAACTATGTATAATCTTTACTTGTTGCATGGTTCTATCCGCTAACCATAGATTTCTACATTTCCTAAACGGTTTTGAATGGACAGTGTTAAATGATTAACCGTTGGGCTATCAACGTAATCTGAGTAAAAATTCACCTTATTACAGGTCCTAGCAAAGCTTCTGGGAAAATTAAAATCATTCACTTAAGTAATAGAGCCATTCAATCAAAGAAAAAAAAGCCAAGCAAATTGTGGGCTTAAAAATTGTACCAAAGTTGACTCTGTCGCGCATAGGAACCCTCCTCTATCTACATGTACTGTACATAACATTATAGAGATAAAGTTTATAAATTGTAAAACACTTGAGGTAAGCATTTAATTCGAAGTCTGAAGCAAGAATTTAAGAAGGAATGCCACACCAATTTTTTTTTCATAGATCTTTAAGATATCCCCTTTAAACTATGGTTTCAGTATTAAAAGGCCGATATTAACTCTCAATTATTTTATAAGATTTTTTCCACAATTTTTCATAAAAAAAAACAATTTCACAATTTCATTTCAATTTCTTTTCAAAATATGATTGACTAACATATTCTCCCTAGTTGTGACTAGTTTTATGAAGATTTTATCCATAGGTACAAAAAATATTTACAATTTTTGTGTTTTATATTCATAAATAATATTTAATTTAAAAAATTAAAATGTCATATTTTATTAGACATTCATATTATGCATTTATTAATAGCAAATTTTAAACCATAAAGCATCTTTGATTTCAACGTATATTTTATTGTCTATTAACTTTACAAATGGGATTGGGCAAAAGATCTAAAAAATTAATACGCCCTTTCCCTACATATAAATTACTGTATAGGGGGAAAATAACTCGCGGTGTTAATATTCGCTATATTCACGGTGTTAATAAATCCGTGAATTCAAGAAACAGTGAATAATTTTTCAATAACCTCCATGGTTTATATGGAAATTTGAGAATAAACTACGATAGGTATACATACGTCGAGCAGTACATGGTCATTTCAGTAATTAAGAGACGTACTTGGCATTCAATTATTTTAATTACGCGCTTTACTTTAATTCAAATTAGCAGATAATAACCTGTATTTGTTACAAAAGCTGTTTTGATAGCCAAAGCTACACGTTTTATCAATCAAAACACGTGGGGCATGGGTTTTGATTACCCGTGCGTATCTATGTTACCACGTGTATTTGTTACCAGCATTATCACGCGTATTAATTTTTATTTGTATATTTTATTGTCTATTAACTTTACAAATGGGATTGGGCAAAAGATCTAATAAATTAATACGCCCTTTCCCTACATATAAATTATACCAAACATATTTACATATGTGGGTTTCAGCTTAAAATAAATAAACACAGAAAAACATAATAATCAGAGGAACTATATTCAATATAATATATGTCTTATATAATACACAAGCTGTATAGAATTCGTAAAAAGTAATAATTGTATCAACCAAAAAAAACAACCTGACTTTTTAATAAATGTTTGTACAGTGGAAAATTAGTATTCATTTTCAACATCGTTTAATGTTACATCTCCCCACAGTAAAGTGTGAGTATCAACAGTATGTAATTTTCCCATTCGCAGAAATGAGTCAAAAAATTCTTTTCTGGCCTCTGCATATTTTTTGCATGAAAAGAAATAATGATGAGTATCCTCCACTCTTCTACAAGAACATAGGGGACTCAAAATTACATTACATCGAAAAAGATCGCTATTAAGCACACAGTTGTGTCGAAGCCTTGTATGTAATATATTTATTAAAGCGTCGAATCCCGTAACTGAAATAAGAGGGTGGCATAGGTTTATTGTAAGAAATGGAGTTTTTAAAGATAGACAATGAGGAAGAATTTCTCACAATAAGAGGTAATGAGTTCAATTCGTCAGTAACAAGGAGGATGAAAGTTGACTTATATGTTTGCAATCTGCATTTAGGTATCTTATAGTTATATGAATTTCTCGTACTGTAACTTGATGAATTACAATGCAAATTTGGGATTATATCAGTTAGATATTCAGGAACTTGGTTATTGTTTTTTCTTCTTTCATGTAATGGTTCCCATCCAGTTTCAAAGTATAGTGCATCTTTAGAAGCAAATAGAGTTAAGAGCTAATTTTTCGCTATCGCCTACATTACATCCACCCCACACCAAGGAAGCATATTCTAATTAGGATCTAAGAAAGGTTGTGTACATGACTGAAAGAGTTTTCCGATTTACATCAAATTTGATTTTTTAGGTCACCTGAGTCACTCAGGTGACCTATTGCTATCCGTTCTCGTCCGTCATCGTGCGTTAACATTTGAACATTTTTAGCTTCTTCTCTGAAACCGCTTAACCAATTTCAACCAAATTTGGCATATAGCATCTATGGGTAAAGGGCAACAAAAATTGTGAATTTCATGGTCCCTGCCCCCCTGGGGCCTGAGGGGTGGGGCTAAAACCACCAAAAATAATGCAATCTTTAAAATCTTCTTCTTTACTCCTGGACATCAAGCAGTCAAACTGTTGGCATAATTGTAATAAGCATTGAGCCCTCTACCAAAATTGTGAAATTCATGGCCCCAGGGTCAGGGGTTCTGGCCCCAGGGTGGGGCTATATAGATCATATAGTGAAAGTGCATTATTTCTTTGAAAATCTCCTTCTCTGCTCCTGGGTATTAAATAAGGTAACTAAGTACATAGTTATGATGAGCAAAAGTGCCTCTTCCAAAATTGTGAAATTCATGGCCCCAGGGTCAGGGGTTCTGGTGTTAGGGCGGGGCTCTATTGATTATATAGAGAAAATGCATTAATTCTTTGAAAATCTTCTTCTCTGCTCTTGGGTATTAAATAAAGTAACTAAGTACATAGTTATGATGAGCAAAAGTGCCTCTCTCAAAATTGTGAAATTCATGGCCCCAGGGTGGGGCTATATAGATCATATAGTGAAAGTGCATTATTTCTTTGAAAATCTTCTTCTCTGCTCCTGGGTATTAAATAAGGTAATTAAGTACATAGTTATGATGAGCAAGAGTGCCTCTTCCAAAATTGTGAAATTCATGCCCCCAGGGTCAGGGGTTCTGGTGTAAGGGCGGGGCTCTATTGATTATATAGTGAAAATGCATTAATTCTTTGAAAATCTTCTTCTCTGCTCCTGGGTATTAAATAAAGTAACTAAGTACATAGTTATGATGAGCAAGAGAGCCTCTTTCAAAATTGTGAAATTCATGGCCCCAGGGTCAGGGGTTCTGGTGTTAGGGCGGGGCTCTATAGATTATATAATGAAAAAGCATTAATTCTTTGAAAATCTTCTTCTCTGCCCCTGGGTATTAAGTAAAGTAACTAAGTACATAGTTATGATAAGCAAGAGTGCCTCTTCCAAAATTGTGAATGTCATGGCCCCAGGGTCAGGGGTTCTGGTGTTAAGGCGGGGCTCTATCAACTATCTAGTGAAAATGCATTAATTCTTTGTAAATCTTCTCTGCTCCTGGGTATTAAATTAAGTAACTAAGTACATAGTTATGATGAGCAAGAGAGCCTCTTCCCACTTTGTGAATTTCATGGCCCCAGGGTCAGGGGTTCTGGTGTTAGGGCGGGGCTCTATCAACTATATAGTGAAAATGCATTAATTCTTTGAAAATCTTCTTCTCTGCTCCTGGGCATTAAGGTGATAAACTAAGTACATAGTTATGATGAGGAGGTGGGCCCCTTCCAGAATTGTGAAAGCCATGGCCCCCTGGGTCAGGGGTTCTGGTGTTAGGGCGGGGCTCTATTGATTATATAGTGAAAATGCATTAATTCTTTGAAAATCTTCTTCTCTGCTCCTGGGTATTATTTAAACAAACTAAGTGCATGGTTATGATGCATAAGGATGCTTTTTTAAAAATTGTGAATTTCATGGCCCCAGGGTCAGGGGTTCCGGTGTTAGGGCGGGGCTCTATTGATTATATAGTGAAAATGCATTGATTCTATGAAAATCTTCTTCTTTGCTACTGGAGATTATTTAAACAAACAAAGTGCATGATTATGATAGGCAAGGATGCCTCTTCCAAAATTTTTAAATACATGGCCTCAGTTTTTGGGGTTCTTGAGGAGGGGGGGGGGGGCTCTATTGATTATATAGTGAAAATGCATTAATTCTATTAATTAATCATTAACTAATCCTGTCTGCTCCTTAGTATTGAGCTGATAAATAAATTGCTTAGCTATGATGAAGATGGGAGCTTCGAACAGAATTTTTAAATCTTGTGGTCCTAGGGCCAGGGGTTCTGGCATAACGAGGAAGGAGGGGGGGGGGGTGTTTGATAATATAGTGGAAAAGTGTTAATTCTTTGAAGTCCATAGTTATGATGATGAGGGTAACTCTTCCAAATTTGTAAATTTCTTGACCTTTGGTCTTGGGTTCTGGTGTTAGGGTACGGCTTTGTTGAATCTGTAGTGAAAATGCATTGTACCTGTGAAATTCTTCTCTGCTTCTGGGCATATCGAAAGCAAACTGAGTAAAAGTTTAAATGATATAAGTAAGCGTATTTCTACCAGATGTTTGAAAGTGCAAACAAAGTGCCAGACAATTTGTCTAAGCATTCTGGTCCTGGACAGGGCTCTATTAATTTGTATTCTACTGAGAGAAGTTATTCCCTTTTTCCATTCACCTTTGATAATTAATCACTGTAAATAATGTATTTGAAAGATTATTAGAATAAGATAATTATGCAAGAATGTTTATCGTATAATTCAAAAAGTACTTTCTTAGTTTTAATAATCAGGCAGACCTGTAAGTAATAGATAAGTAAAAATGAGACAAAAATAACTTATCTTATTAAAAGTTCTTCAAAGACCATAAGAGAGGTCAATGCTAGAGGTCTTAATATGGGTTTAAAAATAGTACAGAAGCAATAATAGTTTGTTAATAGTCTGCATGGTGATAATATTAAGTGTGGGACAGATTAGAACTTAAGTTATGAGTTGATACTGAATACTAGACTAATTATTTTGTTATCCTGATCTTCCTACTTCTCTTGCTTTAGGGCAACAAAGCTTCATCTGTCAGTGTATTTAACTTCTAAATTGTTGTATTATACTCAGGTGACCGTTAAGGACCTTGGGCCTCTTGTTTAAAATAAGCATCTTTGCAAGTAAATTTTTTTTTCATTTTTTCAGAAAAAATACCCAAAAATCTTATTAAATAATTAAGAGCTAATATCAGTCTTTCAGTGCTGCACCATAGTTTAAAAGGGATGTCTTAAAGATCTATTAAATAAAATTTTGGTGTGGCATTCCTCCTTAAATTATGAAAAGGACTGGGGAAGGAGGTAGAAAACATCTTAGAAATTCTGTAACTGCAGTGAATGATTTGGAGACAAGCCAAGGCCATCTTTAAAAAAATGTTTGTTAACCTTCTCCCGACCGACTGGCTAAAATGGTCCGACTCAATTTTTTTCTACCTCCAGAAAACAAAATATTTTTTCTTTTCTCATCCGTCCACATATATGTTGAAATTTTCTTGGGGAAAAATTAACGCTTATCATATCTCATCTCTAAAAGTTTTTTTTTAACAGGTTTTATTATATAATATTGTGAAAAAGTAGGGGGTCAGATTTCTATGGGGGTCATTTTTCAACGTGAGAGGAGTCGTAGAATTACCGGCCTGGGAGGGTTTTCTACGGTCGAAAAATGACCCTACTCGTCATGGAATATTGACCCAGGATCATTTTTCTACGTAGAAATTTGACCCCCTGGTCAATATTCTACGGGGGTCATTTTTCGTCGTTACACCGGCAAATTTGTATTAAATTTTTTTTAAATATATGTTATGGGGGGCTCGAAGCGAATTCTTCATTAGGACATCAGTGCAAGACTCCTTATGAAAACGTATTCAATGTCTTACCTCTGGTTCTTTCTTTTTAAGCCTTTTCTTTTCTCTATCACTCTGCTCTGCATCATAATTCTGATATCCACCGAATCCAAACTGCATAATCGATGATAATTTGCTCAACCAAAGAACGTCAGGAAAGGAGATACACTTCTACACACGTCCCTCATACATCAGATAAATACAAGACCTTTATTGTTTTCACGTGCATATTAAAAAGGAAGTTCTCAATACAATAGTATTGTTCTCAGTGACAATAATTTATTTAGCAACATTTTGTTTTTTTTTTATCCGTTCTTGGTTTTAATTGCAAGTCTGTATAAGGAACTAAAATCTGCAATTTCTGTCGTAGAAGCAGTTTTACTTTGGTTTTAGTCACTTTTTGAATTTTATTTTCCACAGTGTCAATAACACAATCCACATAATAAGTCCAAATAAAAACGAAATAAGTGCGAGATTCCTTGCTCTCTTTGAAGCATTGTATGCTGCAGGATAATTATATAAGCTCCACAAACGTTTAACCTGCAAAGATTAAATATATATCGATAACGAAAATCATATTGTCACGTAATGTTCTGCTGTATAAAGCATTATTTAAATTTCTTGGAAATAATTCTTAATATAGTGCTTTAATGTATCCTTCCTGAAGTCATTATTTAAAAAAAAAGAATTGTAGCAAAAAATTCTTTTACATTAAACTAATCACATATCTAAAATCCTAACTTACCTTTAATGCAAAGAAAACAGCAGCAATTGCAGTAGGTGGAAAGCATAGAAAAGTTAAAACAGATTCAAAGAAATAGTTCTTTGGTTGTTTCTGAATGTATCCGTGTGTTGGGGCTACTCCGATCTAAATCATTTAAAAAAAAAATCTACTTTAATTTTTTTTAAACGAGAAACAGCATAATGCAAATTAAATAATTCAATTGATCTTGGGTTTCAGTGTCTTCATTTGTCTTGGTAGAATTAATAAAATTCGATTCGTCTGGCTTCAGTACAATAAATAATAAACAAATAAAATGTACTGTGTCCAGTAGAAGATATACCTATTCACCTTGCCCTTCTTAACTCCTGCATCCCAGAAGAACTTCTAGGATGATATGCATATTAAATATGTATATCATGGTTTTGTCAGTCTGGCCCAGGATCATGAAGTAAGTCAAAATTTCAATCATTCTTATGATAAAACGAATATTTACTATGAAATAACAAGATGAAAGGAAAACAATCTTTGATAACTTCCATTTTTTTGTGTTTGCTGTAATAAAATTTTAAGGCAATGTTTAGAATGAACTTCCTCATGACCTTGGCGTTTGACCATGAATGAACATTTCTTAAAATAACATACTTGTTCTTTGTGACAAATTTGGTATAACAATATAACAAGACAGACTCTTAATTATTTGATTCAACAAAGCAAACTTACGTGATCTTTAGGTTTGACCGTTTCTCTTCTCTCGGTAGTAGTGCTGTCTTTGTCTATGATGTCAAAAGCGTGATAGCTCGTCGAATGGCCGGGAAATAAGTACATTAGTAAATTAAAGGCGATCAGAAGTCATTGAGTAGCTTAGGGTTTATTGCACTGTGGCAAATGAAGAGCAGCGATTTCCTGTAGAATCTCTATATGCTCTGGCTGCATCCTGTATCATTTACAATCACAGTGAACCGGTCCCTTATTTATTATAGAAACTGAAGTGTGATGGCCATGACAGAGATGTGTAACAATATAGGCCCACAAAAAATAGAATTTACCAGTGATTCAACATTATACCTGCAACCAAAAAAACAAAAATAAAAAAAAAATATGCTGACATGCATGACAGTATTTGCCTCTAAATGGACACGTACTTCTTTCGCACCTGGGTAAATATAGCGGGAAATTAAGCCGGAATAATTATGCTGCAAATTATATACATTTATCAAATTGCTCAGACGAGGATTTATCAAACTGAGTAAAAAATGCTAGGTTGAGCATGTGGTCCATGGACCTCTTATATTAGCATTTCATATAATACCTGCATGGTACATCCATTATCAGTCTGAAATTCAAGAATTTAACGAAGCTCTAAATACTAATGAAAAATGCTTTTTGGACTTTGAGAAAATGTATCATAAAATGCTGCTCCTATTTAGTGTTTCTAATTCATTTTCAACATAGGGTACCTGCATTATTTCTCCAGGAAAAATGTTCAAAGACAATGAACTATTTTTGTAAACAGAAATCACTTTCATTCACTTACATTGAGAAAATTAATGGAAATAATGAATTCAATTACTTAATCTCCGTCTAATATAACGTTAAGAATACTTTATAATTAATTACAAATTGTGTCATTAACAGTAAATTTCAGTTTATTATATTTTTCTTCTAACTAAAGGACAGATCACTCCATCTGAATAAAACTACCCTACAAATAGAACTCTTTAGTGTGCAGTGTTTAGAGCTTCCTTAATGAAGCAAGAATGTTTTTGTCTTTACAAAAGGCCAAAAAAAAAAAAATGAAGTTTCGAACAAAATTTGCCCCCCCCCCATTCAAAACTTTAATGTACATTTACAGGATACCAATAATCACATTCCGAATGATTTAAATGGATACCGCCAAAAATGTAAGAGGAATTGGGAACCAGATTTTTGGGGTACAAAAACGTGGTGTTCTGCCTACAGTTGGCTCCTGGATAAAAATGAAAATTAATTGACTAAGTAGGGTTTCTTGAAATCACTACAGGTTTTTGCAGAATAATGTAATCATATTCCATAACAGATTTGGTTTAAAATACAGGAGCTAGTAATGCTGGGAACCAGGTTTTTGTAGAAAAACGTCGTTTTTCGACCCTCCTCTTCATAAGAACTATTTTCCAATCTAATTAAAATCAGAATTCTTAGATCCGCGCCGTATACACTCTGCGTAAGAGTGTATATAAGGCATATATAAAGTACATAAGGATCTAAGAAATCTGAATTTAATTAGATTGACGCATTTCCTTCCGCATCAACTCTGGGGAACAAAATCTTGCTTTTAACCTTTTACTTGTATATATTACAATTCATCATTAATAAAGGTCATGATAAATTGCCCAAGTTTGATTAAATTGCCATATATAAATCCAGGAAATAGCACTTGTGGAAAGTGAATGTTTTGGCTTTTGCATAACTTATGGCATCTGTTTCAAGATCAATTCCTAAGAAGAGTGGGAAAACACTACTCAGATACATCGAAATGCTTTGTGGTGATGACAATAAATGTCAATTTCAAATTTTTCATTTTCTTCTTAAGAATCACGAGCAACTTGGCACGTATACTTGGGTAAGGGGTTTGTTCAAATGAAGGGCCACGTCCTCTTCCAAGGAGAGATAAATTGACAAATAGTGAAAATTGAGTAGGTTCATTTAAAAATCTTCTCAAGAATCACTGGGCTTGGCTTGAAGACTTATATGAAAGCTTCCTGACAAAGCGTAAATTCAAGTTTTTTGGAACCATATCCCCGCGGGGGTAGCTTGGGTGGGGACAAAAGGGCAATAAATTTTTTTTACGTAAGAATATATAGAAAAAAAATCTTTTAAAATCTTCTTCCAAGAACAACAAATTCATGAATAGTCATATTTATATGGAAGCATCGTCAGGTAGTGTAGAATCAAGTTTTTCTCAAGTCATGACCCGAGACGATATAGTGGGGCTATGATGGGCAATCAAAGTTTTAAATGGGAATATTTAGGAAAAATCTTCTTCTCTAGAAGAGCAAAGCTATGGTTAGTCATATCTAAACTGAAGCATCCTGAGTTAGTGTAAATTCAAATTTATTCAAATCACGGCCCCTAGGGGTAGGGTGAGGCCACTATGGGCGATTAAAGTTTTACTAAGAACACATGTAGAAAAAATCTTTAAAAGTCTTCCTCTCAAGAACAGTAAAGCCATGATTAGTCATATTTATATGGAAACATCATCAGGTAGTGTAAATTCAAGTTTAATGTTGAAATCATGACCCCGGGGTAGAGTGGATCCTCAATGGGCGATCAACGTTTTACATAAGAAAGTGTAGACTGAATAAAATCTTCTAAGAAAATCTTCTTCTCAAGAACAGCTTAGTCATGATTGGTCATATTTATATGGAAGAATCCTCAAAGACTGTAGATTCAAGTTTGTTCAAATCATGACCACGGGGGTAGGGTAGGGCTTTGAACAATGTAGGATCAAAGTTTTACATTAGAAGGTCTCAAGATATATAGCAAAAATCTTTAAAAATCTTCTTCTCAAGAACAGCACAGTCATAATTGGTTATATTTATATGCAAACATCCTCAGGGAGTGTAGATTCGGGTTTGTTCAAATCATGAACCCCTCCTCCTTTCCTTCGGGAGGGGGTTAAGAGGGACCACATATATGTAAACCTTTTAATACTGAACTGATTTCTGCTTTTCTGTAGCCAAAGTGCTCAGATGAGCGATGTGGTCCATGGGCCTCTTGTTTTTCTTTAACTTACTGGGAGTGAGAAGTTAGGAATTCCGACTTTTTTTAATCCTCTCGATTTCTTCCCCTAAAAATTGAACGTTAAACCTTGTCTGCCCTAATGTCAACCATGGTGCAAACAAAACGAACCAACTTTTCTGAATATATGTACACTGTACATATCTTTACACTGTGCATATATTTCCAAGTTGCCAACACCTAACTAATCATTCTCTGCCCATCATATCCAGTTCTTTGTCATGGCTTTTGCTCTATCGATTCCAGCTGGGTTTTGTTTTGCGACTACGTCTGTTATATAATATTCTTTATTAAAATCCATGAGCCCCTGTTCATAATATGCTAGTCCAAAAATCTATTCTGTCATATCATTTATTCATTTTCAAATTCTTTTAATCGCTCTTTAGTTATTTTTAGGCTCACCACTATATTTTTTTTTAATGAATGAAACTAAGGCGCATCCTAATAAAACATCAATACTAATAAGAACGTTGCTTTTATTACATTGAAAAACTAAATAACAGTTTTTCAAGTATTCCTTTATTTGGAAAGTATGGATGAATTATTCATCCATTTTTTTTCTACAGTGACTATAGGTCAAGATCATGACGCACCCTCAGGTCATAAGCAATCTTTGTGTGACGTGGATACTCCCTACATTATTCTCCATTAGGAAGATACGGAAACACACAAATTATGAACTTTTTCTGTCAGTGTCCTTGAACTTACACAAATGACCTTGGGTCAACGTCATGACACACTATCAGGTTATAAGCAATCTATGTGTAAAATGGGAACTCACTAAGTTTATCCATAAGAAGGATGTGGACCGGACACGAATCATGAATTATTTTGTATTTCTTATAATAGTTAGTGTAAACAATATTTTATTATAACAAAAGCATATAAATTAATAAAGCAGTAAATATTCAGAAAAATCTGAAATTTGGAATTAGCTATAGATTGATAAATTTAACTGTTTCCTTTCGCTAATAAACAACAAATATGTAACAATAATTCCTTGATTGACAGAGCGCACACTATGTGACATGAAATAATCAAAATTATAATAGATACATAAAGTTAAAACAGGCATTGTAACATAAAATTACAATGTAAATGAGAAATGAAGCAACCCTCTTAACAATAGGAAAGAAAGGGTTTCCACACTTCTTTCTGTAAAAAAAAAAATAAAGTTTTAAAATTACTAAGTAATCGTATATATGATCAAAAGATTTCAAACAGAAATGATAAGGCGTTTACGATCATATTTTATGTCTTTTTGAGAACACTAGTTATATATGACCCCAATCATACAATTATTTTCAAACAATATAGTATACATGGAAATCTATAATATACATGTATACTGTATAAAGGTTAATTTCGCCCATTGTTATTTTCGCCCTTTCATACTTGCTAACAGTTTTGCCCCGTTTTATATTCGCCCAGTCATATTTTTGTTTAAGGAATTATACCGTGTTCCTTTAATTCGCCCACCTGTGAGTATGGCGAAAGGGGCGAAAATAAAACGGGGGCGAAAATGTCTCTTTATACAGTAGATCTCTTCATAATACAATTGTACAGTAACTGAAAAAAACTGATAGTTTGATTTAGAGATTCAATTTTCCATAGCGATTAGCGATATTTACGTTTTGAATTGATGATTTTTCATTCTTCATTTATACACAATGATACATTTGTCTTTCACTAATTTTAAACAATCTTCAATTGCCAATGTGTACATGATTAATTATAGTCATGTACTCATTGGAAAATTGTTGATTAGTAAAGACACATTTTTCTTGTGTGTCGGAAATAAAGAGGTATCGATAGGATGCATTCAGTATTTGACGATGCTGACCTTTCACATAACTCTAAACCATTTTAAACATCTTCTATATGTTCGAAAATGTTTTAGACTTCACATATTTTGTAAGCCTATTTTCATATGGCATTTATATCTTTCGTAAGTCATTTGTGCGCAAAACTATCAATATGTTTTCCTTTTACACAACTTTCCAACATCAAATAAATATTTTATGTATAATAAACAACTCTTCATATTTTCGCCCTCCCAATAATTTCACACTAAAAAAATTGTGAATATTGGAGCCAGAAGCAAGTCTTCCCAATTTTTGGATGGACCCCTCACTTTTAAAATTTCTGTTATATTTGTTTCGATTAGGTCATCTTTATGTTAAGTTCATTATCCATAACAGTATTGATTTAGATATTCAACAACAGTTTGAACATTATAAACGGTTCAAAACGAACTTACCTAAACGTTCATGAAATTCACTACTCCTCGAGCTGCCTGTAAAGAAAATCGAATTTTATTTATTATAGATATATATACTAGTACATGTATATAAAAATTTTGTAAGGGGAGGGAAAATACCCACATAATTTTTTTTATCACACTTACATTTAATTAACCTACAATATTAACGTCATGTATAGGAATGTGGACGCCTTTGACTTCTAGTATGGAGAGAGTTCCACTAACAGACCCGGCCACTAACAACAATGGACGACCACTTGGACTTTGATGTGGTGGAACGTATCTGAAAGTACATTATATGCTAGATCATCTTCTCTAGCCAAGGGTTTCCGATCCGAAATCTACTCTACTTGTAGATTTCGGATCGGAAACCCTTGGCTAGCGAAGATGATATTAGATGGATTGGAGATTTCCTATACATTAATATTACAAATCTATCAATAGTTTGGACTTTCAGTAGGTAGTAACACATGTACTTATATATATATATATATATATATATATATATATATATATATATATATATATATATATATCTACGTCACACCAAACTGTCGAACATTGATGTAGTCTGTTTATCTCACCCTAGAAAAAGCGTTAGCAGGAATAAAATAAGGTATTTCACACAAATTAGTGGTACAAACATTGTTTCCTACGATCAGAAGGTAAGCTTACGTCACCTCATTGTAGTCAGCAACGCATGAAAGTCCAAACTATCTGTAGAAATGTTCTATTTGAAGGCTTACTTTATATCCTCTGGATCTATACAACTGATGGTCTGTTCGTCAAAGGCTTCCGTCCATGTTACCTCCGAGTTTGGTATGTTCCAGAACACACTTTCAAAATGGGGCCTGAACATGTCTCCATTAAAAGAGTATATACTGATAGAACCTGGTCGCTCATTGCCAAGGAAAACTATAATTCTGTTGCCCTCATGAACTATTGCAATACTCTCACTTTCAGGACCCTTTGAAATGGATATATATATATATATATATATATATATATATATATATATATATATATATATATATATATATATATATATATATATATATATATATATATATATATATATATATATATATATATATATATATATAATCATAGCAAGTGTACTTTATCCATTAAGTGTTTAACAATTATTTCAGTAAGCATTGTGTGTAAAAATAACACTTACAATACACTTAATTTTTTAAAATTAGAACAGTAATGATGGTTTACTTTGTCATCCGATCTACTATCCATCGTTTTTTTTACAACTTCGTGAATCTTTTTTGCATCTGCGTTAAACAAGTCAGGTCTTGATTGTGATATAGTATCTTCTACGTCACTTCCGCTATCATAAACTTTGGTCATTGTATTCGCCCTCCAAATAGAAAATCCTCGTCCACCAAATGTGTAAAGTTTATCAAAGGTACCATCGGGTAATCGTCCATTTTCTTTTGTTATTTGCAGCCTTCCTTTCAAATTATAGAGATTATTCAAAACAAGTCACACACACACCCTCTTTATAACGTTATCTCTCTCTCTCTCTCTCTCTCACACACACACACACACACACACACACACACACACAGAGAGAGTTATCAACAGAAATCTATTACTTGTTCATTTTTTATTGACTTAAAAATTTTTTCCCTGCAATGTCAAAAGACTAGAGTACCTAAAATTGAATCGCCCATGATATTCCTTACGTTGTTCTCTTTCGCCCACCTTAATACATCAGAATTGTCTAGTAAAAAAAGAGGAAAATTAAACCATCTAAAAGTATAGTATTAAAAATTCATTGGAAATAAAACGAACCAATATCTGATCAGTAAATTACTATACGGTATCTAGGAAAACTGTACTTGATAGCATAATTTCCTTGGCTTGCACAACTTCACTGAAACCAGTCTTATGCAGAGGGTATTCTGAATAATCTTTAATATCACCCTCATTAGCCATAATGAGGTATTCAGCATTTTTAAAATCTATCACATGAATGGAGTCAGGTTGATACATCCCCATCACCGGCAAAGGTCTAATATGAATTCCTGAAAAAGATGAAATCTGAATTCGACATCTTTTGACAACAAAAATTACCAAAGACTCTGAAAAAGAAAAGTTCTCAGAAAAATTCGGAATTTTCAGGTTTTGGCGGTTGTGAAAAAATTAAAATAACAACACAGCTGGAATGAACGATCTTTGAGTGATTTTTTTCGTCAAAGAAAAATAAAGTTTTATCAAAATTAATTTACCATTGTCTTTGTCACTGGCATCAAGTTTAGAATTCCTCCAGTCTTTAAATCCAAGTCCGTGAATTGCTGTTATGTTTTCTGTCTCTAAATCTATCTCTGCTATTGCATTGTTTTCCTAGACAAATTCCAGAAATAGCCACAGATGGAATTAAAAATGGAATAATCGGTCATCTTCAAAGTAATTGATGCATCATTTATAAATGAATTTGACATCATTTTTCGGACAATTATAATTTCTTTCCGATTGAGAATAATATTGAAATGATTCTACAATGTTACATCGGGTACAAAATCATGAAATAGCATTATACGACTATGTAAACACGATTTGCTGCAAAAAGAGAAACTGATTGCATTTATTTATTTTAAAATATATACTCTGAAAAAAAAGAGATTTAAGAATCCTTTTTACCTGAAGGCAAATGTAAGCTTTCCTTTCATCTTTGCTGTAAGTGATATATTCCGGTTCTACATCTTGGGAAAACGTATTATTATTTTCTTTATAGATAAACCGTACACCGGATTTTGACAAGTCCGACCACCTAAAAAAAGGTCGATCAAATCATTTCTAATATTTGAGTACTGTACTGAATATTTTCACTTTATTTATTTATGTTTTATTTATTAATTATTAAAATGAATTAAAAATTAAATGAATACAGCTGTGGCACTAAAACATCGTGAAATGACAAAGTGATTATTTTTAATATCTATCTATCTATCTATCTATCTATCTATATATATATATATATATATATATATATATATATATATATATATATATATATATATATATATATATATATATATATATATATAGTTATATTTAAAAAAAATCAAAGTATAAAAATATATGTGCAAATTCCTACCTATCATTGAAATTGTGAAAATTCAGCCTTTTATACGAATAGTATGAGGCTGAGATGTTTTGACCATGGAACTTCAACAGTCCCACGCCGCCTTCTGGGTCCACTAATTTGCCGTCTCTGGCAAAAGCTTCCGCCTCCAGGGCAATCAGAACAGTGCTACAGTGTGAGGAAGGCAGAAGCATGTCTGGTAGGGGACCAACTGAAAACAATTGTTAATGTTAATCTTGATATTATAAACAATAGTTTGTAGCTGACAGATCACATGTTCATCGTTTGATATGCTACTATTAACTGGGCTGGTATAGTCAAAAGCTATCAAAAAGTTAATTACATCAACTATATTCTCATGAAAAAAAAATATAATTGCTGTTTTATTTTGACGAAACATGGCATGATTTTTTTGTCATCATTAGAAATGTGTACCTGTAATATTTAGAACAGCCTCCATTGTATCATATTTTTTATCATACTTCTTGAAGACGATCACTCTCCCAGCCTCTCTATTTTGATTATTATCCAATGCGACAAACACATGATCTCCACAGAATTCCACGTCAGTGGGATCAAAATCGCCTAAAATCTCATGGAAGAGAATTATTGGCTTGTGAACATCGGATATGTCTATAACATTGAGTTTGGACGCTCCTGAAATTATAACTTGTAAATATGGAATCTCAAATTGATACTTTTTCAAAGAAGACGTTTTTCTTTCCTTATAATGAGGGGAAAAGGTGTACTTTAAATTTATGACAAATAACTCAATAAAAAAAAAGTATTAAGGTTGTAAACACAAGTCATATATATATTTTTTTATCAATTTCAACTTAGTAGAATTTTGTTTGGGATAAAAAAAAATCAATGATATTGGAATACTTTTTTGTACCATATATACAAAATGATGGGTTAGAGGAGAAAAATTAATTTTTAGGCAAATGGTCAAACTCAGTTATAAAGTTTAGACAAGTTATCAACGCTTCACAAAAGCAGAAGCAGAAGAAGAATGTTGCCGGTTAAGATGGCTTTAAAAATATTTTAATATTTTTTGTTTAGATATTTTCATATCATTTTCCTAAATTCATTTTTTTTCTCATGCATTTTTCTCCTTTCTAGTTAAACCTTGCTTTATGAATCAAATATTTGTAGATATCTGCAGTCGGTTTATACCTCAAGCTAAGCTTAAGTTTGCTATCAAAATAAATACATAAATTATATATACATATATATATACAATATAAATCCTTTAACTTACCAACAATATATACAATTTTATCCTGCGGATCGTAAGCGAGTTGTTCAGCAGCTCCTCCAACCAAAGTAAAAACCGGCGTCCCAGCCTCAGTGTATGAAAATGGCACGTATAAGTCAGAAATTTTCTCTAAATGAATATTCTCACAATGCCCATAAATGGAAAATAATATATGTGAGAAAATTAGAAGATTTTGAAAGGACTTTATGCTATTTTTCATATTTAACATATTTTTGACTTTAACAACTTCATAAATGGGGTATTTTGAGTATGAATTCTAGTTTGACTAAATTTGATGAATTTATATTGGGTTGTCATGTGATCAAATATCTAAACTTAGTGAGGTAGTCACGCACCGACCCATCTCATGCGCATGTGGAAGGACAGCCTCGACATTAACATTTGTAACGCAAAAATCTTATTACGAATTGGTACTAACTTCCCAACGTACACATTTTCATAATCCCTAGTTGGTAAATGACGCATTTTCTTTGGTAGAATATCAGTGCAATGCACTTTAAAGATAGAATTCTGTAAAGATTAGAAAAAAGGCATTTGAATCTGTTTTTTTCCTCTGTGATATGTAATGAAGATAATGTTTTCATACGATACGATCATAAAGATTTATTCATCTTTGATAAAGTAGAAATTTAAAAAAAAAAAAAAAAACCAATTACTTGCCTTTTTCATTAAAAGTAACCGTAACCTATATATTTAAAACATGTGAAATGAATATATGAGGTTGGTTTTACACGACAGAGTTTTTTGTTGTTGTTGTTGAAAATTGTGTTATCATTAACCCTTTGCAATTTATTTAGTAGTTATTGAAATTTTTTGTAATTAAAACATTTCATATAATTTAAAACCGTTTTAAGTCGACAAAAAGTTCAAAACTTAGAGCCTTTAGAATTCGATAATTTTTAAAGTGGATTATTCGATTCAAATTATATAATTATTTTTCATACATTTGACAATTCACACGTGAAAGGGTACTTAACGACCCATAATCTGATAGGAAAAACAAACAAACGAAGGTCATATATGTCGCCTAATCTTTAAATGTCATTGAAAATATTTAAAAGGCAGGTCTCATCGATTCTATTCCAAATATTGTTAAAACTCACATGCACTGAAAAGGTGCTAAATTTACAGTACTGTTAAATCAAAATAAATCATCATTCACACCATTCTGTATTGTAGTAGAAGCTAAACAATAGCACACTCATTATTCTTAAATATGATTTCTTTAAGGAAGTGTTTTCTCAAAAAAAAAACCCTCCTTTTTTTCCAATCATTCAAACTATTTTTATTTATTTTTTAAATATCACAATAAATGACAGTAAAATCAATAATAAAGATTACAATTTTTACACAAATATTTTATATATTATATGTAATCATTTCATGAATCCACACTCCTAACAGAGGGAGAAGGACATTCCTTTCTGAAAAAGAATTAGATATTAAATAAAAAGTAATGAAAACAACGAAACAAAGAATATGTACGAGTTGTGATGGTAAGAAAGTATGATGAATTGATCGACAGACGGACGATTAAAAACGATACATATGTATACTTTTTTGTAGAAAGAGGGGATAAAATTATTTTTTTTAAATACATAGTGAAGAAAAAAAGCTTACGTGAGTAGTTTAGAGATCCCTCATTTCTGATATTTTCTGTAACATAAAAATGGTATTATACAAACTAATTTTTAATCATATTAATTAACATTAATGAATAATCTGAATGAAAAGTACAATCTTAATAAGCCTAGCTTACCAATATTGATCCCTTTGACTTCTAATATAGAAAAAGTGCCACTGGCAGAACCGGCCACTAATAATAGAGGTCTACCGCTTGGACTTTGATGTGGTGGAATGTATCTAAAAGTATTCAAAATTATTACAAAATTAAACATCATTGACATATCAAAAAATTGTATGAAATTCAAATATACTTTTATTTTATGCTACTTAAAATAAAAGAACCTAAAAAATTAAAATACATGTATGTTGTTATTCTATGGCACTTAAAAGTGTGAGCAATTCAATTACTTTAGATCCTCTGGATCTATACAACTTATGGCCTTCCGGTCAAAAGCATGTGTCCATGATTCCTCCGAAGAAGGTATATCTGAGAAAACACTTTCAAAACTTGGTGAGGTCATACTTCCAATAAATGAATATATACTGATAGAACCTGGTCTCTCGTTTCCAAGGAAGACTATCACTTTATTACCATCGTGGGCAACTGCAAGGCTCTCACTCTCAGGACCCTTTGATGTTTAAAAAGGAAATCATTATTGCGCATAAATTAACGCCATTAATTAATTTAACTTTTTACATCGATAAATAATGAAAAGTTCTATCAGACATGCTTTCAATATTTTCATCTACTTTAAAGATATCAACATTAACAGAACTGTAAATATATGTGGAAATATATATGTTGGACATTAACTGTTTATCGCCTCATTGCTTTAAAAAAAGCAATGCATGGTATCAAATTATGAAAAGATATGATTTACTTTGTTATCTGATCTAGAGTCCGTTGTGGACTTAATAATGGCGTCAGTTTTAGCATCTGCATTGAAGAGATCGGGTCTTGATTCTGCGTGAGTATCTTCTACATCACTTCCGCTATCATAAACTTTAGTCATTGAATCAGCCCTCCAAACAGTTAATCCTCTTCCACCAAATGTGTACAGTTTATCAAAAGTTCCGTCCGCTAATCGCCCATTTTCTGTTGTAACCTGCAGCCTACCTTTAAAACAGAAATGTCAATTAAACTGAGTCAAACATATCTTTGAGACAGAAATTTCAATTTTAAGTAACTCAAACGTATAATAAAATAGTAATAAAATTCGTATTTTAATGAGTGATAGCAAAGCATTTGTAACGAACGAGAGCGATTACCTAAAATTGTATCATCCAAGATATTCTCTACATTGTTCTGATATGCCCACCTTGTGACTTCGGAATTATCTATGAAAAATAATAATTTAATGTTATGTGAGAATAGAAAATAGATAAATGTATAAGAAAGAGAGGTGTTGCTTTTTTCCTTGCTTATTATATCTACAATTCAGTATACAGTACTTGCTAAAGTGATGTCCTTGGCTCTTATTTCTTCACTAAAACCAGTCATATTCAGTGGATATCCAGAATAATCTTTGCTGTCTCCTTCGTTGGCTGTAATGATGTATTCAACATCTTTCATTTTCACCAAATGGATAGCGTCAGGTTGGTACATCCCATACACCGGAAGTGATCTAATGACAATTTCTAGAGGAGAAAAAGGATAATCAGGTGTACAATCTTACAGTCAGAAGAAAAGCAGATACGTAAAATTATTTTTCCAAAAGACTTTGTTGGTTTAAAATCGCTTCATTACATTACCATTATCTTTGTCATTAGCATCGAGTTTAGAATTACTCCAGTTTTTGAAACCAAGTCCGTGAACTGCTGTAATGTTTTCAGTCTCCAAATCCACCACAGCTATGGCATTATTTTCCTGTTAAATTGATGGACAAACAAATTATTAGAGTTTTAAACTAAAAAAATCTACTTTTAAATCAAGTTAATAGAGATGACAAAGTTAATTTACATATGACCAGAGAGAAAAGTTTTTTTCCACAGGCTCAGGATGCCATGAGCTATGAATTTTGAATCTGATTATCTTATATCATTTGGCTTTCCAGCAATTTGTTTCAGCCGCCATATCATTTTCGGATGTATTTTTAATTACAAAACTATGAATAAAAATAGTTTTCATTTTTAAATCATAGTGATAAAACATTTGTAATGAAATGTGAATAAAATTTTACCTCATATAATGATCGAAGAGGGTGTGACAAATGTATGGATTCGGTGCGACCAAGGACATTTGGGAAACCGTTTCGTTAAAGGCTAAGGACATTTGCACGAATACACCTGTATTTGATCAAGGACATTTCAGGAAGGAAAGGTGGACATTTACTTCAACGTATATAATAAGCATTTACCTTATTAAACTTAAATGACAACTGGTCAACGAGTCGAATCGGTTCAAAACTGAACGGTAGAAAGTACACTGTCAAAAGATTGAATTTGTTATTTGTGATCTGGAAATGTGAGATATGATCAGAACGGTCCGAAGAAATATTATGAACTTTCTGGTTCGGTGGGATACAGCACGTAATGGCCAAAAAAAGTTTAAAAATAACTGACATATTGTTACATTTCTAACCTGTTTTTGTTCTTATTATCATGGTTTTAAATTTTGAATGTACTTAAATTTATATAAATTATGCATTTACATCCCCCTTTATTCAAAATTTATAACATAATATTATGCTGGTGACTAATCTCTTATGAACACTTGTTTTAAAAATATGTTTTTAAATATGTGTGTGTATTCTGTTAGAAATTGCTTTTCCATCTATAGGTGGTGAACAGGAGAGGGTAAAGGGGGAGGTGTTGCAAAGACATTCCTGAAAGTTCATATATATATAAAAAAAAAACTAAGTTGAAAATACAAAAATAAATGTTAATATCAAAAGCTGCGTTCTCTTAAATTTGTTCCTTCAAATGTTCGTCTCTCCTCTAGATCTGCACAAATGTTCGTCGGTTTCCGTTGCCTTAGAGCAAATGATGTTTGTTCGTAAGAGCTACTTCTCTATACAGTGACATATCAAGCTTTAGAAGGCGTTTTGATCTATAGTATAGTAGTACTTGAGGATGGCTTGCTTGCGATTTTATATCTATGATATTCAGTAGGGTAGTATTTGTTTAAACTCAGAGAGGACTTTGAAAGTATCAAAGGGGGCGTTTTCTGAACCATTGATTTTTTTTCCAAATTCGTGCATAATACTCATTCATGAGCGAATGAATTTTTTAAAAAATGAACTTTTACTTTTTTTTATTTTGCTTTAATTTGCTTTGTTTCTTTTTTGAGTTTAGAATGTTTTTACTTGTTTTGCATTCTGGTTTTGATTTAGTTTTTCGTTTTTTAATGTATGACATTGAACCTTGTGTTTGATTTTAAAGTAATAGAAATTTGGAACCGTAACAAAGTATCCACACTCATTCTTTTCCTTCCCTTAAATTGCGATATGTTATGGTTTATGGTGGTATTGAGTTACAATTGTAAGAGAGATGTACTATGATGCATGTCTAAAGTATCTGTTTATTTCGTATTTCAAAACATGTTTAGTGTCCATGGATTTATAGTACTTTATAGTCAAACATAGTAACTTTTATATAACCTGTGTGACCATATCATGGTCCATATATTCTCATAAGTATATACTATAATGTAAAGAAATAATTCACACTGATTACATGTATTTAATTCCCTTATGACTAACAAATAAAAGACAAAAAGAATATTGGTCATTTCTATTAAACACAGTCAAAATCTTATTTAATTTGATTCATATGCAAGTTCAGGTTTCTAGCAAAGAACATTTCTTCTTTCATGATAGAAATTCCTGAATCTTAACTTTTTCAATATTTGCCTAAATTTTATATGTATTTCAATTGGTATTTGGAAAAGGGGTTTGTAAATTATGGGGCTTTAGACTGATAAATTTATGGAGCAATTTTTGCAATATGCTCTTGAGATAAAAGATAAAATGCATAAATAGTGGCACGCCAAAGGATTATTCCTTTCGGTATTTTGTAAGGAGTGATTTAACTAAAATAAGGCCTTAGTAACCACCTATAAATGCGCACGCAATCGTATGCCTTAATTTATTTGCTGTTCTCGGGGAATTATAGAGATACTGATCAAATTAGAAAGAAATATGCAATATATTAATTAATGAAGGATGACTTAACTCAGGTACGAGTTATGTTGTGAAACTTTCATTTACCTGAAGGCAAACGTAAGCTTTCGTCTCATCTTTACTGAAAGTGATATACTCAGGTTCTAAATCTTGAGAAAACGTGTTGTTTTGTTCTTTGTAAACAAATCGTACACCAGATTTTGACAGGTCATTCCATCTACAAATCACACAAATATTTTACACTAATACCATATATAGAAACCAAGAGATGAAACATTTCATTATGAGGTTATAGATGAATTCATGAAAACTACTTATCATAAGTTCTTTATACCCACATTCATCTTCTTGGTCAAAGAGATGATTTTAAGATAAGTTATTTTTTGATTAATTACTCTTGTGTACGTTTTAGTGAACCAGTAATTAATTTAGGACTGTAGGTGACACTCTGTCAGTGGTAATTTTCATTGTCTTACCTATCATTAAAATTGTGAAAATTTAGTCTTTTGTAGGAATAAGTTGAGGAAGTGATGTTTACACCTTGAAACTTCAGAAGTCCAACTCCACCCTCAGGGTCAACCAATTTACCATTTTTAGGAAATGCCTCCGCCTCAAGAGCGATTAAAACAGTTCTGCAGTTTGAGGTTGGAAGCAGCATGTCTGGCAAAGGTCCAACTGAAATTTTATCATTTAGAAATATTAAAACAATTCTTGGAATTTTTACAGATCTCACCCGTGCAAAATTTTAATTCATTTCTTCTGAAATATTTAAGAGAGAGAGAGAGAGAGAGAGATACAAAATACATATAAAAGACTTTAAGGTACCTGTGATATTTAAAACAGCCTCCATTGTGTTATACTTCTTGTTATATTTCTTGAAGACGACTACTCTCCCAGCTTCTCTGTCCTTATTATTATCCAAAGCGACAAACACATGATCTCCGCAGAATTCTACATCAGTTGGATCAAAATCACCCAGAACTTTATGATAAAGGATCTGTGGATTTTCCACTTTGGATATATCGATAACATTTACTTTGGATGCCCCTGTAATTATTTTTTTAGGTTTTATGGTTGCGATGAAAAAATTCCCAAGTTCTAATGAAGACAAGCTAATGGCAATGGCGAAACATGAAGGATGGCCTCTGTCTTTTATATTTATTCATTACTGCATCAGACATAAGAGAGTCAAGTATGACTTTTTGAATTTTGGTTTAGGTCCAGTATGAACTTTTTTTTACATAGTATTTTGTATTTGACACTTTTTTGCTATACATGTACTTCGGATAATAAATTTTTCGTTATGCATTAAACAATACTACCTGATCTGTATAACAGAATTTTAAAATATTTTTAACATAAAGGCGTACCAGATTATTAGCTGAAAGTTTCGTATTTTTTTCTTTTTTAATAAATATTTTTGCATAAAAAAAACTCACCAACAATATACACAATCTGATCCTGAAAATCATAAGCCAGTTGTTCTGCCGATCCTTCCGCCAAAGAAAAAGTAGGAACCCCCTCGTCAGTATAGGAAAACGGTATGTATAAAGTAGAAATTTTGTTCAGATGAATATTTTCACCTTGAATGTAAGTAATCAATAACATTTGTAAGAAAAATTGTAGTTTAAAAAACATTCTTGAAGCACACTTCATATTGCATTTAAAGAACAGATTTGGTTTTTAACTGCATGTCCGTTTCATGTGATTCACACATGCTCCCAAGTTTTTATGACACTCTGAGCATACACCATAAAGCATTCATTTGGAAGTGTGGTCAACAAGAAGTAAAATATTTACACTTATTATATATTCAAAAGGCTAAGTATGATGGGCATCTCCAGTCTACCGATCAGTAATTTCTAGAACAATTTTATTATCTTTTCCTTCTGATGGAAGAAATAGATATTACTCAAAATTTTGTTGAAATTTCTAGTTACAAAAGCTATTGTGAATAACATAGTAAGATTTTATTAATTAAAAAAAACTAGTCAAAAGAATTTACACAGGTCAGAAAATCTTAATATCCAAACAAAAAGGATAAAATATTTAAAACTAAACCAGAAGTAACAAAGTTATAGGCCAGATTCGTTTTGATTGCATCGAGATAGACAAAAGGCAAACTATAGCTGAAACCAATATGGTGTGTCAAGATATGTACCGGAAATGTTACAGATTTTTGCAGGGCAATAGAGAGCGTAACATTTGAGAATTTTGTGTGAATTTGACCTTCAGTTCAGCCAAACTTAAATTCCCTTGCTACCTATTGATATTAAACAGTTAATTAAAGAGATGAATTTAATTTTTAGAATTCATGTTGACATGAACTACGACGCTTTACGCCGGCATATTTCATGAAGCGCGTTAGCATGAATTCTCAAAATTTAAATTCATATCTTATATTTACATTATTTTTCTGATGACTTGCTACATGTTTTTGTCATTCAACGATCATTTTTCTTAAAATAAAGTTTGCACTATTTTTTTGACTTTAGTCACATCACAAAGGAACTTACTATTCTTACTCATCCTACGGTAGTTCATGACAACATGAACTTTTTTCTAATTTGCAAAGAATCTTAAGGAAAAATATTTGGAAATGTAAATATACATAATTATTGGGAACAATGATATTGCATGACGTTGGCAAACATTTCTCTACTGGTCCACATACGTTGACAATAAAAGGACGAAATGAAAGTCACACAAATGGACATTATCCTTATATGATGATTAGATACATTAGTAAATAGATTTTTTAATTTAACATGATATTACATACTAAAATTATGCAGTTTTTGACAATGTTTTCGCTATGTACATACATGTAAAGTACCTAACAATTATTTACCATTTGCTTATCCTTGTTTTAATATTTGACTATCAACACTGTAGTCGCCCGCGGGGCGCAGTGGTTAGAGCGTTCGCTCTAATGTCGCGGAGTAAGGAGTTGATCCTTACATCGCGGGTTCGAATCCCACTGTGGGACGTGGAGACCGGTCCTTCGGATGAGACCGTATAAACCGAGGTCCCGTGTCGCAGTAGGTGCTGTCACGAAAAAGATCCCTCATTGCTCAATAGCCCTGAGTGCCGAGTATAGGACAAAATTTGCAGCTCTCCACAGGCAAGTGGTGGCGTCTCCATATGAGTGAAAAATTCTCGAGAGGGACGTTAAACAACAAACAAACAAACAAACATCAACACTGTAAACTCAGAACGTAAGAATATGAAAACATTTATTTATCATCTGAGGAAAGCTATTTGGTTAACAAAAACAGAGACGTAAACATTCAGTCAGATCATATAGTAGAATCTGCTGTAGTATTCATGACTTCCTACTTTTGGCAGGAATTTAAGGTGAAATTGAATGTGGCTTTAGGTTGTATGATTGACAACCAAGACCCAAATATTTAAAGAAAATTCTAGCACCGTGGAATTAAACTTAATAAATCCCAAAAATTAAAATGGAAGGCATACGAATTGATATCAAATGTAAAACGTAGATGTCGAAATTCAATGATTATAATAGACATCGAAAATTTATAATGCATACCCCTTCCAAAGTCTTCTTCGTTTTAAAATTTGAATAAATGAAGTGTGAGCATGTATCTTGAAAATTTGATGCAAACCAACATATAATCGATCTATTTCTAATAAAAGAATGACATTTTCCGGAAAAACCGTAAAATTTTAAACCATCATTTGATAGTTTACAAGCAAAATTAAATTTCTGTTGAAAAAGATTGCAATTTGTTGTAACAGATTGTGCCACAGTGCTTTGATATCAACGTTCATTAAAATGTACAAAAAACTCATGTCTTACTCGCGTAGTGGAAACATAGTGGAAGGAAATAATTTTTCTCATCTTATTCGCTCATGTACTTTATAAGGAGTTGGAATGATGTCCTGAAATAGTGTCACTAACCTAGACAGGATAATTTTAGAACTTAATCTTCCTTAGCTGGAGACTACAAATCCATTATGCCATAGATACCTGAAAATTTTTGATAACGATTCTTTTTTTTTTTTTTTTTTTTTTTTTTTTTTAAAATGTGCTTCAAATAAAATAAAAAATTGCTTACAAGGAACTTTCTTCTCTTAAGCATTATTAAATTGCCATTTTAAAACGAAATATTAAAAGTAACTGCATATGGTTAACCTTTTCAAAGTGTAAAACAATAACCCTGGCTATCACAAAAGCCATCTGATTTCAAACAGTTCTACAGTAATAAATTTGTCCAATTTGAAGTTTTTTCCCTTCAAAATTCAGGACATTACTTAAATTACGAGGCCTTGACATACATGTATGACCATTGTATATAGCACGTATATATAGATATTCATAAATGTAGTAGATATGAAAGTGGGTTGTCCCTGAAGAAATCTACTTCCTTTTTGTTCAATGTATCCTTTCAAAATATGACAAAAACCAACATTTATTCGAAAAAATGAATGAATTTGCCTGGCCGAAAAGTATTCGAACCACTTAAAAAAAAAACATTGGAATAATTTTCTGTTGAAATCAGTCACTCGGCCTTTCTGAAAATTTTAACTACAGTACATTCCAATTAACAATTTAAAAAAATTCTCTGAACAATAAATTGATTTGAAACCACTTTTATAGGTACAAAGCATTGATACTCCTGATCAGCTGTAGTGAAAGTTATGACGAAAACGTAATTGAATGTTGTGTCTATGTCTGTTAAGTTTAGAAGGATTTCATTGTTTATATATTCATTAGGTAAATGACTGTGTATACCTTAATCTGTCACTACTTAATTGACCTCCAAAAAAGCGAATTTTCTCAGCTTACTAGAATCGCGCAAGTTCTTTAAGGTGTGGAAAAGATGTCCCAAAATCGTGTCACGTTCCTTTTGCGCATCTGGAGGTACATTCAAGGGAAGATTAATGACACTACTGTATAGATATTGTGAGGTTTTCTCGATAACCTTCCGACAAATTTATTCTTCAGGCAACTTCAACCAAGCGGACACCATTATAAATGCGTAATAACATGTATTTATATTGCCCTAAACATTTTAGAATAAAAATATGGAAGACAATACGTAGATGTATTCTTTTCCGTATTACATTTTATTTTCAGGTTATTTG
Organism: Saccostrea echinata; assembly: GCF_033153115.1. NCBI lineage: Eukaryota > Metazoa > Mollusca > Bivalvia > Ostreida > Ostreidae > Saccostrea > Saccostrea echinata. Next base: position 28,085,745 of record NW_026889803.1, read on the forward strand.
TGTTATACGTGTACTAGTAAATATATTTTTATATACACAGTGTATAACCAAAAAATAGTTATACTCAAACACTGAAATGTTATTTAAAAAACAGTAAACATATTTAATATAATTATCTTGTCACCCAAAGACAAGAAATTGAAAACATTGCTTAATATTACTTTCTGTTTGTAAATCTTGCCACTAATAGGCATTGTGTATTTAATAAGGTTACCATTGCATTAGATACTTCCTTTAACTAACTTCTAACAGTTGGTTTTCAGAATCAGTAATGTATTTTGTAGATATAGATTATGGAAAATCACTATGTTGCAATCAACAAATTTTCAAAATAAATGGATTTTTTCTCTCTGGCACTGTACTCAATAGTTAACTTTTATAACGACTAAGTAAAAGAAATCAGAGAGCAAAAGGACTATTCACAGATGATTCACAGATGTTTCACTTGTGAACAAAATCACCTTGATTTCCTTGTCATTCAATATCTTGAATATTTCATCTTTAAAGTCCTATCGGTTGTTGGCCAAAGATAACCAGGTATTGAGAAAGTGTATATTTACTGCCTTATGTAAATCAAATCCTTACTTAAGTATTCCTGTAGACCATAGGTGTCTGAGGACAGGACACTCTCCCCATGATATATATGGAAGACCCCAGGACTTTTTCATAAATAATCTTTTAATATTTGTGACTTAATAAATGTTGTCAGACTGATATAAAACCCCAAAACAATTATTTTATAACAAATCCTACCCAACTCTATATTTACATGCATGTATAGACTTCATGTCATGCGAATAAGGCTTTTGTGTTGGGGTACTTTTAGATGGCAAGGGGACTGCGTGTAAAAATTTGATCCCCTATTGTGTCCCCACCCTTCCCCGGGGGTCATGATTTGAACAAACTTGAATCTGTACCATGTAATGAAGGTTTTACATAAGTTTCAACTTTTCTGGCCCAATGGCTCTTGAGAAGAAGATTTTTGAAAGATGACACAAAATTTTCACTAATTCTTAAATATATTCTTAAATATATCCCCTTAAAAGAGGAATGACCCTTCATTTGAAAAAAAAATCTTGAATTCCCTTCACCCAAGGATGCTTTGTGGCAAGTTTGGTCAAAATTGGCCCAGTGGTTCTTGAGAAGAAGTCGAAAATGTGAAAAGTTTACAGACGGACAGACAGACGGACGCCTGACAAAATGTTATCAGAAAGCTCACTTGAGCTCAGGTGAGCTAGAAAGTGTTAGCTTAGCTTGTGAATGCATTTAGTTCGTTATGTTATAAATAGCACATGTACATCACTATTGGATTGGCTTGTCAAGAGGAAGAGATATTACTCCCGAGACATGAAGTTGCACCAGCTCTGTACAAAGGTTAGCCTGGTCCCCAGGGACAGGGAACCAGGCTATACATAGGTATACAACGATAACAAATTTTAAACAGATTCAGACAAAGCCAACTAACGACTTACCTAATGTAGTAGAAATAGAATACAAAAAAAAAAGGAAAATGAAAACGAATTATGAAACTCGGAAACATCGAACAAACTGGTATAAGATACGTTTTGATTTGTGAACAATTTTACTAAATTTACCTTATCTTTTTAAATCATTCTCAAACATGTACAGTAGCAAAGATCCCATAGGTAGTTGACAAACTGTACAGGTATTGTCGTATCAATTGAAATGAATTGAAAAATGCAACAAAGAAAACCACTGCTCGACGTAAAAAAAACTTAAATTAACAGTCATAAAAAGATAATAACAGCGTATTTATTTTAGATCCACACTGTTATTAACAGGAAAATGAAGACGACCACGCCCCAATCTGAAAAGACATGAACAGTTGTGAAAAAAATAGACTTGGAAATAATAATAATACAATTACAAAAAATTCAAGTTTAGAAGCCTTATGTTGTATTCTATTGAACGCTCCTAGTATAATGACACAAGCACAGCACAGTATAAATATACAAAATACATTATGTTTCATAATAATTATTTATTGTGGATACAAGGTGACGTCAAATGAAAAGTTGCCAACGTTAAATATTCATTCCCTATTATTTAACATAAATATATTCACTTTTCCATCACAATGAGAATACAAGACATTGTTAAGGGAAAATATTATATAGTTATTAAATGGATATGAGGTCAATAATAATTTTGTCAGCCCAAACGAAAGAACTGTTGCACAGGACGCAGCCCGATGGCAACAGTTCTTATTCTTACTGAGGGTTGACAAAATGAACATCATCATACCCCTTAATAACAATATTATTATACCGAAAAAGATCCTGGTTAAACGATCTATTAATCAAGTTATTATTTAATTTATTCACTTTCACATTAACACCACCATCATTTCTTGAAAACAATAATTATGTTATCAAAAATAGACAAATTTATTATTGATAAGGATTATGTGTGGTAACAAAAATCGGTATATTCATTAGTAAAATAAATTTAAGTTTTAAAACTGTCTATGGTTTGACGCTTTGAACACGTTTGCAAATAAAACGCATTAGCGACCCTAACAGGATGAATACTAGTAATAGCTTTTCGCCCTTGGAGAATAGTCCAGATAGCATGTTTTTATGCTGCTTGGCGATATATATTTCATCTTATAACCCTTATATAGGAGTAAATCACACTAAGGTATAATAAACTTACCTAAATGGACTTGAGATGAACCATTAACTGAAACATTTTCAGGAAATAATGCTAAAAATTATAAATATTTTATACAGAAAAAAAAAAATTAGGGATGTCAATTTTATTCGAACAGCTTAGTCGAATAGTCGGAGGCTTTAGTCGAACGATAGTCGAATATTCGTTAAAATTTAAATTAATTTTTCATGTCATTTTCACTATTTGTCTTTATAGACTAGTTGTACAATATTAAACATACGCTATCACCATTAAACAACGAATTTCTGAAACGTAGTACAGTGTAAAATAAATACTGTACATTTACATTTATCCAACGCATTTGATTTCAAAATTAATATAATATTTACTGCACATTTTATCTAAATGCAGGATATAAAACGCTTGCATTTGTCCTTTCTTTTCATAACGATAGTTCATGTACCCGTTAATTGAAGCCATTTCTACATGTATCAGTGACCTTTGACTGGTAAACAATTAAAGCGTGCCTCTTATAAAAACAGAGAGCTTGCGATAAATTTTAATTATGAGATTTTACGCAAATAATCAATACAATCTTAAAAAGACTGCATGATATTAATATCAGAAAGAAACACAATTTAATTACGCTCATAACTGTCCCCCAATTTACATGTATTTACAATTTTGTAACAGCTATTTAATTATTCTTTATGAATAGTTGCATTACGTCAGATCTTATGGGATTGCAGGTTGAAACTTTATAATTTGAATCTACAAAAACAAACAATTCTTGAACTTCCTCTCCATTTACAACAATAAGTGGTAGACAATCCTTGATTATCATGTTTGTGATAGCAACATTTTTCTTTCCGGCTCTGCTTTTTGGGGCATTTTGCGGAGAACTTACGTAAGAAAAGTTTCACTTGAAGACTGTGTTTACTATATGTATGTTTGACGGATTCGGCATATGATACATCATATTTGATGTTCCACTGCAGAATACAAGTTCAGTTTCACATAACCTTGAAAACGTACTTTTAACTGTTTTTCCATCCTTAAATCTTTTAAAGTATTCCAAAAACTGAAGACCTTTTAGGCATATTTGCCGCACATAAATCGATATAAAGATAATTTCCTTTGAACAGTTAAACCATACCCTGAGTTTTACTTACGCGAACAATGATCTGTATATAAATGAAATGGGCGAATCCAAGTTTATTACCTTGAATTTAAAATTACTTTCAGGTAACACATTTTTAACAAATAACCGACTAAAGAAATTTTAGTTGATAGTCGGTATGATCGAACGATAGTCGAGTATTCGAATATTCGTTGACATCTCTAAAAAAAAAATACGTTTCTTGATGCTGCTTACCATTGTTAAGACCTTTTACTTCAAGAATGGAGAGAGTTCCACTTGCAGAACCAGCCACCAATAAAAGAGATCTTCCTGTTGGACTTTGATTTGGTGGGATGTATCTAAAATCATATTTTTTGTTGAAAAATTAAGACGGCATTTAATCTATAATTGTGTGAATGAAAAAGTAATAATAAAAGTCTGATGTTTTAAAGTTTTCTCACTTTAGATCCTCTGGATCTATACAGCTAATGGTTCTCTGGTCAAAAGCCTGTGTCCATGTTCCCTCCGAGGTAGGTATGTCCCAAAACACACTTTCGAGTTTTGGCGTGGTTATATCTCCATCAAATGAGTATATACTGATAGAACCTGGTCTTTCGTTTCCAAGGAAGAGAATAACTTTATCGCCATCATTGGCAACAGTAAGACTTTCACTCTCAGGGCCCTTCAAATTATAAATGGAATTTAATCAAAAAATAATTACATGTATAATCAATTTCTTATTTAAAGTTAAGTAGTTCATTCCATTTCATTTTACGAAATGCGACAGAGTTTATTATACAATGCTTAGAAAATTTTAATGCTGAAAAGAATCATTTTAAGAATAGAATTAATAATTACACGCTTTAAGATACGTGTATATACATTTAGTACAATACTGTTCTAGAAATCAAAACAACAAGAGGCCCATGGGCCATATCGCTCACCTGAGCACTGTGGCTAGAAAAAAAGCAAATCAGTATTGAAAAGCTTTAATGCATAAGTGGTCCCGACCTACCCTTAAAAGGGACGGGGGGTGGGGGTGGTGGTGGTGAGAGGGGTTATGTTTGAACAAAATTGAATCTGACTAAAGATGCTTACATATTTCTTGGTCTGTGACTTTTTTCCCTTCAAGTTTGAACTTTCATTATGGTCCCATCCTACCCCCAGGGGTCATGGTTTGAACAAATCTGAATCTACACTACATGTATCTGAGGATGTTTCAGTATAATTATGACCAATCATAGCTTAGCTGTTCTTAAGAAGAAGATTTTAAAAAATAATTTCTATGTATTCCTATGCATACTTTTATCACCAATTGTGGCCCCACCCTATCCCAAGAGGATCATGATTTTTTTCAAAATGAATCTACACTACCTTAGGATACTTCCGAATAGTTAATAACCAATCATGGCTTTGCTATTCTTGAGAAGATTTTTTTCTATATATTCCTATGTAAAACTTTGATCGTCCATTGTGGCCTCATCCTACCCTCGGGGGTCATGATTGGAACAAATTTGAATTTACACCATCTGAGGATGCTTCCATATAAATATGACCAATCATGGCTTTGCCGTTCTTGAGAAGAAGATTTTTTTAAAAAAATTTCCTATATACTCCTATGTTAAACTTTGATTGTCCATTGTGGGTCCACTCTACCCCAGTAGGTAATGATTTGAACAAACTTGAATCTACACCACCTGAGGATGTTTCCACATAAATATGACCAATCATTGCTTTGCTGTTCTTGAGAAGAAGATTTTTCCTATATATTCCTATATAAAACTTTGATCGTCCATTGTGGCCCCACTTACCCCCAGAGGTCATGATATGAACAAACCTGAATCTACACCACTTGAAGATGTATCCATATAAATATGACCAATCATGGCTTTGCTGTTCTTGAGAAGAAGATTTTTAAAGATTTCTGGTATATATTCCTATGTAAACATTTATCATCCATTGTGACCCCACCCCTACCCCTTGGGGTCATAATTTGAACAAAGTTGAATCTTCTCTACCTGAGGATGATTCCATATGAGTGTCATCTTTCCTGGCCCAGTGGTTCTTGAGAAGAAGATTTTTAAAAGATGCCATTAATTTTTCACTAATTTGTAATTATCTCCCCTTGGAAGAGGGCGTGGTCCTTCATTTGAACAAAATTAAATACCCTTTACCCAAGAATACTTTGTGCAAAGTTTGTTGAAATTGGCCCAGTAGTTTTGGGAAGAAGATGAAATTGTGAAAAGTTTACAACAACAAAGGCGCCGCCGCCGACGACTACGACAACAACGACGACAGACAACGGACAAATTTCGATCAGAAAAGCTCACTTGAGCCTTCGGTTCAGGTGAGATAACAATTTATTATGAGACACTTGATAAAACAGCAATACAATACTGCTTGTTAATTACTTTGTCGTCTGATCTGGAATCCATGGTAGCCTTGATATCTTCTTCAGTCTTTGCTTCTCCATTGAAAAGATCAGGTCTTCTTTGGGCATGCGTGTCCTCTATATTACTTCCACTATCATAAACTTGAGACATTGTTTCAGTTCTCCAAACAGAAAATCCCCGTCCACCAAATGTGTACAATTTTTCAAAGGTACCATTGTTTAATCGTCCATTCTCTTTCGTTAATTTAAGCCTACCTTTGAAACAAACACAATATGAAATACATGTACTAGTGTATGGAATATTTTTTTTATTTATTACTTTGAAAGCAAAGTGGGTTTACCTAGAATTGCATCATCCAATATATTCTTCACATCATTCTGCAACGCCCACTTTCTCACTTCGGAGTTATCTATCAAGACAATTATACATTAAATTATCAACAACATTTATAGGGATTTATATATCAGATGCAATACGAGAAGAAAAGATTTCAATGATAACATATGACAACCAAAAACACCACAGTACTTGAAAGAATGATATCTTTAGCTCTGGTTTCTTCGCTAAAACCGGTCTTATACAAAGAATAATCGGAGTAGTCTTTGCTGTCTCCTTCGTTAGCTGTAATGATGTATTCAACATCGTTCATATTCATCACATGTATGGCGTCAGGTTGATACATCCCGTACACCGGAAGTGTTCTGATATTAATTCCTGTTGGGAAAACCAATATTATTCAGCTGTACATCTAGTGCATGATAAAAACTGTTAAATCATTGTACCAGCTTAAAACATTTTCAGTATGAGTATGACAATAATGGTCATGGATTTTTAGCAACTTGGATGAGAGATGTTCTTCCATTTTATTTCTTTCAAATCTATGATATGTCGAAAACCGGTATCATATCTACTTAATTTGTGTGTATCATTTAATTTAGGAGAAAAGGCAAAACGAAAATTCGAAGTTGCAATTGCTCCCTCCCCCTCTCAAATAAAAAATTTTCATATTCAAAAAAAAAGAAAGAAAGAAAGATCATTAATTATTATCGACATATATTTCCGAATATAAAGAAGCTGATTTAACTTTAATTATATGCAAATGTATATGCTGAAAATGATAATTTTAAAAATATATCTTCATTTTATTTCTGTAACATGTACCATTGTCTTTGTCACTGGCATCAAGTTTAGAATTCCTCCAGTCTTTAAAACCAAGTCCATGAATTGCTGTTATGTTTTCTGTCTCTAAATCTACTTCTGCTATTGCATTGTTTTCCTGCAAGTTTGATAGAAATTCAATTTTAATGCTTCAGAATTTTTTTTAACAAATTAACTTTATAATAGATAGATAACTATCAGCAACCGTTCTTAAATATTGTTAAATATATAAGTGATGGATGTTTAAGTTCATATTTTGTCTATTTTTCCTCGCCCAATTAAATATTTTGTTTAAGTTTTGAACTTTTTTCCCTTGATTGCCTTGTAATTTGCCAATTGTTATTCATGTACATATGTACATGCTATTGATTATTTTCCACTATTATGTTTGTGTTTTTTCCCGCTTTTTCTTATGTATCTTGTTTATCAATCATATTTTCCCCATGCATAATTGTTAATCAGCCTACAAATGCACAATACTATATTGAGAGTGTGTAATTGTAAACTCGAAAGTAGGGTTTTAACATCAATTCTCTGTAAGGACTAAAATTTTACTGTAGGGCTGTGGCACACACCATGAGCGATTTTCATGCAACTTTTTCAGGTGATTAATGCCCATACATTATGACATAGTCAACATTCAAAATTAAGGTTACTACCTTGGTTGCCATGGTAACGGGCTAATATAGATTTTTGCCCCATTTCCTCTCAATTCAAGCATAAAAATGCTATATACTTGATTTCATGTGATTTAATCATCTTTATTATTTTGAGATAATTCATACATTATATGAATAGAACAAATGAAGCACTATATAACACAATAACAAAAAATTCTACAAGTTGCTGCAAATTCTTCAATTGATGGCTTGAAGATGACCAAATTCTTACATTTTGAAAATGGTCATTTTTACCCTATATTTCAAGAAGTCTCTAAAGAAATGCAGGCAATTCAAGAAAAAATCACCTGAAATTTTAAAAACGCCATAATAATATTAGTTAACTTTTATGAAAAGTAGAGTGGGGATTTATTTCGTTTTCGATATTTTTAACTTCTAAAATTGGCATTTTGCCAAATAATATTTTGTTCAAAATGTTACTAGACACTGGTTGTTTTATAAAATTTCTTTTCCAAACATTTTTCTCACCAATAAATAAGACAAACCGAATGATTAATATACATTATTAAAGATAATAAATAAGATAAAACTAAATTAATTGAATTATTGTTTCTCTATGATCCTTTACAAAGGGCAGATAACTCAAAATCTAAAGAAAATTAGCTATTCAACTTTTCACTGAACTTATTTCAGTAAACAACATTTTCAAATACTAGATAAACAATGGAAAAAGATAATGGATAAAAACTCTAATGATACTTTTTCAACCAAAAAATAATAAATAGATAATAAATTGTTACTTTTTCATACATAGGTAGGTAGATATGAATTTAGCAGGTTTAGTATTTGATAAGCTAATGTTGATTTCCTCCATTTAAATTTTGCTTGTTCCCATGCAGATGCATATCTTTATATATTAATTCTATTTGGTTAAAGAAATTTAGAATTATTTAGACTGACCATGAATTAACACCCTATTAAAAATAAAACCATTAATGTATAGTCTTACAATCAGAAAACATACACATATTCATGTGTATATGTATAATTTTATCATTACTTTGAAAAAACATTTTTTTTTTCAAATTATTAATCAAGCAAGAATCTACATCTAAACATTATCCAAAATGTGTATTTAGAGATACACAAAATGTAGAAAATAGCTGTTATATAACAATTTTGTAGACAATAGAAACAGCTAAGCTTGATGTTTCCATGATATCTCTTTACATCAGAGGTTGACCATTATGTGGTGTTGTGTCTGACCAGTCAAGAAGAATTTTAAATGGGTTTGAAAAGTGATGCTTGAAATAATCATCTTCATGTTTTCCCCTGGAATAAAAAAAAACATACATGTATACTTCAATTAAAAATCAATTGTTTAATATCTACTACATTTTTCATGTGATAACAAATACAAGCATAAAAACATATCTATTTTTATTAAAATGTATATACATGTAATTCTAAACTAGTAGTTAGTATTTACACCTTGAAATAAATTGCCTCAAAATTCCTGCATGTGTACTTAAAAAAGCAGGCTTCATATCACTAGGTGCTTGGGGACGGGACCCCCCCCCCCTCCCCTGCGTTCCATACCCCAAGGGTTCTCCCCGACTTTTTCTTATATAATAAAAATATTTTTAAAACTTTTAGTATCAGAGAGTATGAATTTTTATAAAAGGTTAGTTTTAGGTTATATTTTGGATTTTTCAATTGTAATACTTTGTGAATGTGTCATTATATAAATAGTGCACGTTTTTGAGGGTAACAGTTGAAATTGACACCCCAAGGAAAACTATTGTCAACCGACGCGTCAGCGGAGGTTGACAATGGTTTTCCGAGGGGTGTCAATTTCAACTGTTACCCTCAAAAACGTGCACTATTTATTTTATTATACTGAATGTCTTATTGATTTCGGATATCATACAAAAAATTCGGAGATCGTCGTTAAGTTCACGCTTAGAAAGCTTTCACACTCCCCACTTCTATTTTTTCAATAAGAAAGCTTCGGAAAAGATTTACCAACCTCTTTTTTGTTTGTTTGCTACTCAAAAAGTCCTTTATCATCTAAAGTTTGCACTCGCAAGGATGTTTCGTCTGTCGTTTGTTGTTTTCAAGTAAGCTACATCGGACGCAAGCTTTTATTGACGTCGTTTATTCGACTTCTTTCAAACGCACAACCGACGTTTTGAGAATTCTACGGTGAACCGTACGCGCATCATTTGAACGCATGTGATATTTTCGTAATGTTACCCGTTGTCAAGTGTGTTGCTAATGCTGAGGGTAACATTACGGATTGTTAAATGCCTCTAAACCAATCAGATTTTAGTATTTAACATGAAAGTATAATAAAGAAAAATATTTTATATAAAAAAAAATCGAGGAGAACCCTTGGGGTACGGAACGCGGGGGAGTGGGGGGGGGGCGTCCCCAAGCACCTGTTTTTCATATTTTATCGCTTTTGGCGCAGACAAAAATGCGCTAATTAATGAAAACCGTAAATAAATCAGAAATAAATACAATACATGGCGTAGACGTATGTAATGCTAATTCATGATTACACCAACCATTACATACCCAGTGATTGCGCTAAATTTTGAATACGCCAATTTATGTACACATACAGTATTTTCATTGTAGCCAATTGCAAGATAAAAGTATCTGAAACAATTTACCATCACCTACTCCAATTTGTATTTCTTTTCATAATTACTACACCCCCAGAATTTGTCAAAATCATGACTTTTATAAAAGATTTGATAAATTCATTGTGGTAGTTGGCATTAAAAAATGAAAAATGCTATTCATTTCCATATCCAGACAATTGTTATATTTAAAAAAAATCACCTGCTTTTTACTGAAAATATTTCTCTGTGTATCTGTTAATCTTCTTATTTTCTTTTCAAAGCACCAGTACATCTAAAATATGTTTAAAATATTTTTTTTCAAATTTAAGAAATTCATTCTTATTGTCAATCATGAATACATACATTTACATGGGTATATCGTATTTATATCTTATTAGTGTGTATATATTTATAGCTGCAGTTAAATATTTTGTTCTTTTACAGTGAATCTGATTTGTATGACTTCTTTTTAGATTAAAAAAAAATTATGTGTTTCCGTTGAGTCGACCATCTCTAATTTTTACCCAACACCCCTACTAATTTTTAAGCCAAATCAGATTTTAAACTGTACAACGTTACCAAATATATATACATGTATATATATATTTAAATTGCCTTGTGTATATTTTTCATTACATACAAACTTACATCTTCTATAACATTCTCCTCCTTTTGATAAACTTTGTAGTTATGATTTGCCAAAGTAAGTTGCTTTCTGAAGCAAGCACAAATTCCTTTAATGCAAATATATTAATAAGATATATATCTGGAATGTCCTGCTAACATGGTGATCTTTGAATATAGACCACTTAAGTCTATTATATAAAAAGAATATTTAATTTAAAAATTATGTCAGATTATTTGAAAAAGCTTCTAACATGTAGTTTTTATACACAATGAATATTTGAAAACATAAAAATATATACCTGTGCCTAGGGTTGTTCTAACACTGACTGCCGTATCTTCTGCTTGTTGTTTTCCTCAAATTGTATCTTGCATTTTTCTCATGGGTTTTAGAGTACAAAGTATTTTGCCATTCACACTTGAATTCCATTTTGAAAAGTTGAAAAACACACCATTTTTCTGTTATTGATTCATATTTACTTTTCTGGCGTCTGTTTTTGCCACATGTTGTTATAAACTTCTTTAGACTTCAATACAGGAGAGTCAACAAAGGGAAATAACACCAGTTTAATTTTTTGTTTTCAGTGCAAAAGAGTCAGCAAAGGGAAATAACTCTAGGTTAAATTTTAGGAAAAGTTATAATTTGAGGGGATTGGAATATAACTTTTAACTGATTTCCCCAACTCAAATCTTTTTGCATCTTTTAGATCTAAGCTCGATCTTACTAAAAAGATCTTTTTTCTAAGTTTAAATTGCCTGCAAAAATTTATGTGCATATCAAGAAATAGGCACCTTTGTATTCATTTTTATGACAAATTCATGTAAATTGATCTGTATCATATTAAAAACCTTGGGTTAAATTGAATAAAATTTAGATGCACAGAAACTTTGATTACTTAGCTATAAAATGAAAACCATGTTATGTTCATAACTTTCCTACATTAAGGAAGCACGGAATTATTTTACATGGTGATGACAATCAGGTCGGTTTTGCCATAACAAAATATTTCAAAGTCGTTGCTATGGAAACCAAGGAGGTACTGCCCAAAATTTACCCACCAATAGTCTTTATATAGGGCATTCTCTAATATTATAGTGATAAAATAAAATTCCATGATAGTGCGTGGCCAAGCATTTTTGGTCCTTACAGAGAATTGATGTTAAAAAGTAAAGTGCATATGCAGTTCATTGCGTATTGTAAATAATCGTTTGTACCTGAAGGCAAACATAGGCTTTCTTTTCATCTTTGCTGTATGTGATATATTCTGGTTCTAAATCTTGAGAGAACGAATTATTATTTTCTTTATAGATAAACCGTACACCATATTTTGACAGGTCTTCCCATCTGCAAACGGTAAGATAAATTAATCATTATAAAGTACAAGGTACTAAAAATATGCCAAGACAGAAATAATAAGAAAACGTACGACATTTTTAGACATGTACAAATGATCTTCATAATAAATATACTACATAAGCGAGGCAGTGGCCACAATTGATTTAAAGGATAGAAAGCAAATATAATGCATGTTCTGTTAATCAGAATCACTTACTCTTTAGCCAAGATTAGTACTTTTGATCAGTGACTAATACAATCATACCTATCATTAAAGCTGTGGAAATTCAGCCTTTTATATGAATAGTTTGAGGTTGAGATGTTTTGACCATGAAACTTCAAAAGTCCAACACCACCTTCAGGGTCCACTAATTCACCGTCTCTGGCAAAAGCTTCCGCCTCCAAGGCAATTAGAACAGTGCTACAATTTGAGGAAGGCAGAAGCATGTCTGGTAGAGATCCCACTGTATAATAGTAAGATTTGATTCAAATTATCAGATCTTATTCTGGTCAGTGCGATAAACTTCAATCAATTTAAAAACCTTCTATATAATTCAATTAATTACCAAATGGTTTTTCCAAAATTTTATGAATTTTTAATTTAGTGCTAATGTGTATTTAGTGTTAACACTATGTTTTAGATCATAAAAACAATACTAAAATTATATAAAACTAGATGAAATCCCCCCCTCCCCCTGTTTTTGTAAAAAATTGAAAAATAACAATTTCATTAATGGACGTTTATTGTGAAACCTGTTATACTATGTTATGGGTATTGTACTTCAGATGCTCTTATTTCGTTTCCGTCAAGTATAAAAACAGCGAATATGCACATTTTACTGATAAATTGATTTGGGGGGGGGGTTAAAAATCACAGGTACTTGGGTCTTGTTTATAAGCTTATTGATATGTAAAAAATGTACTTTACTTTTTTTTTTACATATCAATAAGGTACATACATATTTATAAACCAAGATCCAAGTAACTGTGTAAAAATTAGCTTTTAACGACATATGAATAGGCCGAGTATTTGATACAAAAGACTGTATTCAGAAAAAAAAATGAAATGTGTCGATTAAAGCACAAAATTTTACACCTTTAATTGTATTTGAACAATACCTTATTCATTAATTTTCTCTTTTCATGTAAGGAAGTTTATTACGAAGTACAAATTGTACTTCGGGTTCATTGCCACGATGCTCTAAGTAAGGAATATATATATACAAATTTTACCGATAAATTTATTAGGAAAACCTTCTACATATTTATGTACATATATATGTAATAGTCTTTCGATATATAAATATATTCACAACTTAGAGTGTTATCAATGATTTATCATTATTTCAATGACCATGCATTCACACAAAAGCTTATGTTCATGCAGCTATAATCGCCTCGTTTTTCTTTTTAACATCGGACTCGATACTATATGATGTTCTAGAAGTTTCCGTCAATATTAAGATCGGTGAATGACGAAAATAATTTGCACGGTTACCTTTTTAATCGCTTATCATAACTTATTTCTTTTATATCATTAAAATCAAGTTTTGATTGAAAAATTCAGTGATGACGTTTTATGAAATAAATAAACGATTGCTTGTTGTCAGTTTCATTAAAAATTGCCTGTAACTTAGATCCGCCAACCGGAAACGCCACCGTACTCACGTTTTTTGCTATTTCATGGCAATCTCTTACCAGAGGGCGTATTACGCTTCGTTACAACAGAGGGTGTATTACGCTTCGCTACAACACCTCTGTTAACGTACGTCTAAATGCCAAGATTCTTGGCAAAACCTACTCTGACCTATTGCATAACAAATTGTAAATTTTAAAGTTATATATTTTAGCTTTAAAATTTAAAGAAAAGTTTATGTATGAAAATTAGAAGAGATATATCTGTATCACCGTATCTTACAAGGGATTATTTCTCGGCGGGATATTGCATCACGCAGACAGCTATGGAGAACGTGGAAAATTTAAAACGCATTGCCGACAAATATCAACATGGTTTAGTTTTTAAAGACAAACATCTTGCAGCATTGACACATATACAGAGAAGTGAAGGTAATATGCTTGTTAATCTTCCTATGCTACGCGTCTCCGCTTTCCGTACCAGGAAGCAAATTCACTTTGAGGGGGCACAACCATACATTTTCAGTTGGGGGGGGGGCACTATCAACTACCAAAATTCCTTGACAAGCAAAAAAAAAAAAAAAAAAAAAGTCATCAGACGTTATTATTGAGGGGGCACAAGCATATAGTAGCTATGTTTTCAATAGTATTCTATGTATCGGTAAAATTATTGGGGGGGGGGGGGCACGGCGCCGTGCCCCCCCCCCCCCCCCGATTCCTACGGCCATGCGTACTACTTTTAGACGTTGACAGAGGTATTAGTGGAGCGAAGCGAAAAACGATACTCTGGGTAGAGATTGTGTATTAGTGGAGCGTAGCGGAAACGATACTCTGGGTAGAGATTGTGTATTAGTGGAGCGTAGCGGAAACGATATTCTGGGTAGAGATTGTGTATTAGTGGAGCGTAGCGGGAACGATACTCTGAGTAGAGATTGATTTCATGGCTGTTTATAGAAAATGAAAGACTTTTAATTTAATGTTAATACGCGAGTTAAATCTAAATATAGTTTACGGACACCATCTTATATATAAGTAAGAACTCTGGTGCACCCGTTTCGGAGTTTGTTTGCAAAATTTATTTATAAGTATAGAAGATATATAAATACCTGTAATATTAAAAACAGTTTTCATTGCATTAGATTTCTTGTTATACTTCTCGAAGACGACCACTCTCCCAGCTTCTCTATCCTGGTTATTATCCAGAGCGACAAACACATGATCCCCACAGAATTCCACGTCAGTGGGATCAGAATCAGCTAAACTGATATTGAAAAGAATCTTCGGGCTTTGGACATTTGAAATGTCGATAACATTAAGTTTGGATGCTCCTGCAAAGAAAAAATATTTAAAAATTTATATTTATGCAGAGGTGGTGTCAGGTTTCTATTTTGATGCTTGTTTTATTTTTTGTCTCATGGAGGAAGTGGTGTGAATTAAATTTTCATCAATTACATGAATAACATTTCTCATTATTTGAATTAAGTCAAAGTGACATTCATGCACTTTTTTGTACAACAATCCATTTGTTTCTGTTTAACATATGAATGCTTGTACGAGATGAACATGCCTCTAGTTCTGTTAAAAACATTTTTATCAACTAAAGAAAGAAAAGAAATAAGATATATATCAGAAATAAGATACATAGTTTTACGTTAAAAGTTCCCTTAATAAGGGGGAGGGGGAGGAAACCAGCTTTTTAACTTTTAATATGGAACTGACAAATTTTGATACAGGTCGGTGTACTCGGGACGGCTGTCCGATTCCCACTGATCATCCAAAACAAATTCAACAGCATATATAACAATTATAGAATGACATGTGTAAAAATGACATTTGGAGATAAATAGATAAAGGTTTTGACACTTGAGTAAACCCTTAAAATAATTGAGGGCCAGATTATCGTCCTTTTGATGTTATTTTGCCTAAAGATAATTTAGCAATATCAAACGATGACAGGTGTTAAACCCAATTGGCTTGGATTATCTGAAATCGCCGATGTTTTAATTCAATAAAGATTAAGAGTCGTAAATTCAATAAAGAAAATGATTTGAAAAGCTCAAGAATTTAGAAAGAGTTGTTCAAAAAACACAAAACAGTAACTTAATTTTAGAAACTAGAAAAACCTCTTATAACAGTAAAATTTTCATCGTGATACTAGGAACTTACCAACGATGTACACTATCTTATCCTGTGA
The DNA here is from genome assembly GCF_033153115.1 of Saccostrea echinata. Taxonomy (NCBI): domain Eukaryota; kingdom Metazoa; phylum Mollusca; class Bivalvia; order Ostreida; family Ostreidae; genus Saccostrea; species Saccostrea echinata. Next base: position 28,102,089 of record NW_026889803.1, read on the forward strand.
ATCATACGCTAATTGTTCGGCAGATCCTCCCCTCAACGAGAAAACAGGTGCCCCAGCAGTATAAGACACAGGTATGTATAAGGTAGATATTTTGTTCAAATGAATATTTCCACATAACACATATGTAGCAAAAACCAACTGTAAGAAAAATGGCACAAAACAGGAAGTGTTTACACCTTCCATATTGAATATATATATATATATAAAAAACTCTACTGTTAACAGTGAACAATAAAATTATTTAGATCCTTGTTCTGAGCTTGTCGGCGTGAGGCCATAAGGATTTTTATGACAATATGTGGTCACCTTGAAATATTTACGTGGGCAGTATGATCTAAACATAATTACAGATGGTAACAAGCACTTATTTCTGTAATACCGCATTAAATGTTTAATTACACATTAAAAAACTTGATCTCTCACTTTCACCTTCTGACTTGTTACACAGATTCCTCGTTTGAATAGGGTCTTTGAATTACTAAATAACTTATCACGATATTAAAATAGCCCTTTACAAAAAACAATGTAACATGACAAACTGAATAAAAATAACATGCATTAATATTCAAAGCATGTAAATTTTAGAATATGGAATTCATTCGTTTACAAATTCAAAAACCATTAAACAGATTTAACACATATAAAATAAAAACAACTTTTAGGTATAACTCAGTCTTCGCCTTAGATGCCAGGGATAAAAGAAGTCTGAGATATAAAAGAGAATGCACTTTATAATAGAGCAATTTTTTGTACATCTTTTTACATTTCAGTGATAAATCTAGATGAATGAAGAATGTTTAACATAAATGTGTGATTTATGAAAATTATTATGCATAAATCAACCTTTGTAAGGTATTTCACTGTAACGATTAGACAGCAAAAAATACTGAACACAAAATATTCCAATTTCTAACTGCCCGAAATGTTCACAGTCCTTATTCTTAACTCCTTGTCCCCACTTCGTAACTGAATTTATTTCACATATTCATGTTCCACTAACACAAATTAATTGATATAGCTTACATCAATTGTTAAAAATATGAATTTTATGGCATATAATCAATATATACGTTTATAAATAAAATAGAAAGGAAAAAAGGATACAGAAAAGGTGGTTGATAAAATAATGTTTGCTGTAATATTAAAAGCTAATATCTTTGATATCAGATATGTGTTTCATTGTATATCTGAAATTCTTTCTTTGGTGAGCGGATGGGTTAAAAGATTCACAATCTAGTTGAATGTTCTACTTTTTCGAAAGGATTCGTAAAGTCAAATTAATATTGATCATATTAAGGCGGCTTTTCTTGCATACCAATCCTTACCTATTATGGCGTATAAATAAGTAAATAGGATAAAAAAGAGCCCTGTGATGAAGTTGCAAAACACTCTTTGGAGAATGGATCGAAAGAATGATAACGTTATTTTATTCTTGCATCTTCTGAACACAATTTATGTTTTAAAGTAAAATGAAATTCATATTCCTACTGACAATGTAGAATAACATACATACTCGTATTATAATTTTCAGCGACAGTAAGGCAGTTACATGTAGGGCACAGAGAAGAAGACTTTTAATTGAGAAGGATAACATCCCGTAAACCTCTTTCAGGAAGGACAAACACAGTCGCAGCAAATGAAAACTACCGATGAAACCGTTTCTTCTGTTGGAAAAAACATCGAATCTCAAAATAAATCATGGATTGAAAAACAACAAAAAATCAATATTTTTTTTTTACTTTCACAAAAGTTAAATATTACGTGCTGGAAACATGGGATTTTTTTAAATCAGTAACGATCCTCCTATAAAAACGGCCACAATAGCTGTATTTCACTTCTATTCCAAATAAATGCGAGAATTTCATCGCCATCAAAAGCAAGTTCATTAACTTGCCTAGATGATCGAGAGGTCTAGCACGCTGGATACAGGTTCCGCAGGGCGAAAGTTCAATCCCAGAACGGGAGGAAGTGGGTATCCCTGTATAATGAATCGCTCTATGCTCTCCTCTATAATAGTATTTCATAACTTACGGCAGTTATGTTGTATAGTTATGGAGTTCATTGTAGACTTCGTGTGCTTTATATATATATATATATATATATATATATATATATATATATATATATATATATATATATATATATATATATATATATAAGGGATGTCAATTTCTAACCGGTTAACCGATTACTCGGTCGGAACGATGTCAATCGGATAGAAAATCTGTAATCGGTTAGTCGAAAAAAATAAAATATATGTAAAATTGAACGCAATCTTCTCAAAATTTATTTTTTAAAAAGAAATCCCTGCTTAAACGTTGATAATTTAGCATTTTCACATATTTATTTAAGCTGAAATAGAGGTAATTATGGCTCTCCGGATTAAAATTGTGCGGTAATTGGTCAGTCACTGATGTGTAAATTACTGTTAAAACACCATGTGTTCCCCGACTGTCCTGTAATTCTTTAATGATAATAATCACCGCTGGGCACTTTGAATTGGTGTGTATCTTTAGCAATTATCTATCAAATTAGATTATTAAACAAACATTGTAAATTAAGTGATACAGTTTAGACTTAGATTTGATTATGGTGACAATGAGAATGAACTTGTTTGACATCTGCTTGGAAAATTATTCACGATTTCTCAGGCATGTTTCATGGTTTCTGATTTTTTTCCCTGTCTATTGAAATAAAAAATATATGCATGTAATTTCCTGATCAAGAATAAAGACAAATAGAATTTTTTTTTTTAAACTTCTAACATTGTTTTTAAGTCTTCTTGTGCGTAGGAATAGATCTACTTGAAAAAAGTCAAGAAAATGTATAGTTTTATACGATTAACCGGTTAATCGGTCGGAACGTGTTGTTAATATAATATCTATTTCTCCGGAAAAATTAAGGAATTGCAGATTTTTGTTGAATTTATATTTTTTGACAAACAATCGGTTCATTATAATTGCGGTTAACCGATTAGCAATTCTGTATTCGATTGCCATCCCTTTTATATATATATATATATATATATATATATATATATATATATATATATATATATATATATATATATATAACCACTTTCTTACCACCCTATGACAAAAGCTTACTATCCTTTTTGCTACAAAACATTTACTAGGGTTTCCTATGTTTAACTTTAACTACAAGTAAATTATATGCATAAATTCCTTAATATACAACTCAGACAAACCATTACAGACGAAACGAGTAATGTTTTATTACATGTTCTACTAATTAGACAAATTATGCATATGAAAACATTCACAAATTTCCAAAATGTAATCTTAATTTGCATTTTGACAGTCAATGAAAAGTTAATGTTGGCCTTCAAATCTGACCTCTAGACTTTTGATTTCGACTTTTTACTCGACCTTTTCTTCCCCTTCGATTTTGACGAACGTTTCTGTTTCTTCGATTTTGAAGACTTTTTCCTTTTTGAGGTTTTCGTCTTAGATTTTTGCCTTGATTTTGTTTTCTTTGATTTTTTCTTTTTTGCTGTCGTTTTGGTTTTCCTAGAAAATTTACCCTTTGTTTTGGTTTTCCGAGAGAGTTTTCTACCCCGTTTGTTGGGGGAGTTTTTATTATTCCTTTTAACGTTCCTTTTGGTTTTCCGCTGAATATTCCTCCTTTGCTTTCTGTTAGATTTATTGCGTTTCTTGGTAATTTGTTTGTTTCCTGTATGAGAAAAGGAAGCATAAAGATAGGATTGTAAAATAATTGTCCTAAATTTTAGAAGTAGAATATTTCTGAGAGAGATACAACATAAGCATATATTTTCTTCCATTTCTGCAGTTCTATCTAAAAGTAATGTAATTTTTATTGTCCGCTAGAACAACATCGGCGATATTGTAGAAATGAAATAAAAAGCCACTGAGTGGAAATAAAAATAATGATACAAATATCATACCTTTGGCCCCGTTGTTGGAAATGGTTTTTGTGGCTGCAATTTCTGTGGTTGATGTTTCTTTAAGGGCTAAAATCCAAGAAAATGTCTTTTTCTCATGATATCAGTACTTTCAACTCGTACCGAGTCATAAATTAAATTTAATACATCGAGAAATTAGATATTTGACCATCAGTTTTCCCCACATATTTAATGAATATTTTCACATTAGATCTTGTTTGATAACTAGCTATTATTACCAATATTGTATTTTTGAGTATATATTTGTCATATCTATTTATAAATGAAATTTTTATATAAATATACTGGACAAAAAAGTAAAGGATCACTTTCTTTTGAAACGAACTTTTGTAGTGACTGAATTCATTTGAAACAATTCAAACAAAACATTTTTCATTGCTACTACGTAAATGATATTGTTTACAGAATCATATTACATTATGAATTTACAAATTCAAAATACATAAATATCGGTATATAAAGATGGTATAAAAACCATTCTACATCAAGCACTTCATTTCTGAAGCAAAATTTAGGGGCTTAAAAATAGCATGTTCAGAATAACAAATTATGGGATACATTTTTTTTTAAATTTTATCATCACAGTTCAATAAGTGAGGAGTTTTTGACTATATTTTTTCCTTTAAAGATGCTGTACCAGATGAGAAACCATAAGAACGGAGAATGCAATAACATGAATTTAATTCTGTAATCCTTAACTTCTTTGTCCACTACATATATTCAAAATCTGTATACATCCAAACACTAATCCATCACATTTTATATATATTAATAAACTACATGTAAAATTTAAAAATATGTTATTTATGTGCAAATATTATTAATTTCATTTTCATCTGTTAATATATAAATTTAATAATTTTAACAAACACTTACGTGCAAATATTATTTTCATTATTGTACTAAGTATAATGTTAGAAACAACTGACTACATATATAATGAATTAATGCTAGATATTTAATTGCAATATAATTTTTGTCATTTCGTGAATGTATATGTTTATTCTGTAATATCAACAGGAAACATTCTTTGATATGTAGCTTATATTATTATTTTTATACAATGACCATCTCTCCAAAATACTTACGTTCACTTCTGAGAGGCTTGACTTGAACCCTATAATTGACTTGTGGATTTGGTAAAGCTTACAAATTAAAAAGAAACATTTCTGAAGTTTCTTTTTAGATAAACTTTAAATAATCTAATTAATTTTGTACATATATAAGTGGACAATTTTTGAAAGAATTTGACAAGATGTTTTCATAGCTTAGTAACTGACTTGCAAATTTCAGCACACTTACGACTGCGCATGCCTTTGACATTGAAGAGAGAAACAGTTCCTGATTCAGATCCAGCAACAAGCAACATGGGCTGGCCGTTAGGACTATGGTTCGGGGAAAGGTATCTAATAATATTCAAAACATTTGCATTGAAAAATTCTTTTGTACGTTTCATGTTATTTAAGTACAATTTTATTTTTACAGTTACAGGTTTGCTTTTATATGACTTTTTATGTGCTTATCATTAACGTCGAAAAAATAAAACAAATTAGGTATCAGAACAGTTAAGGAAAGCATTTAATTAATTAATGTGCATTTTTAAATTAATCCATGCCTCCCAACTTCCTTTTTCCTAAAAGTTTAACCCAACCAATCTCTAGCGGATACTGGTTTGTCAGAATATTTTATATAACAATAGTTACAAAACTGATTCATTACGCACTTGATATTCTCTGGATCCAGGTCGCTTATATATCCCTGAGAAAATGCTTCTCCCCACGTCCCATTCAATGTCCAAATCCCACTATATATACTCTCTAGGGTGCCCCCACTCATGTCGTTGTTGAATGAGTAGATACTAATGGATCCAGGTCTTTCGTTCCCAACGAAAACGATGGCTCGTGGACCGTCATAGGCAACCTCTAGGCTTTCACTCTCCGGTCCCTTAAAATTAAAAGAAAAGTTAATACACATAATTTAAGATTGATATCCCTTTTTCAAAAGGGATTATAGAGGAGATAATTGGTTGAAGCACTCTCTCTCTCCGACTTACTTTTGACATTATTACCAATATATGTTTGGCGATCACGGATATATTTTGACAACTACTCACTAATCCTCATTTGGATCTTTGTTCAATTTTATTCTATCAATGATCCTTTGTAGCATGAATTCATACAAAGAAAAAAGGCAATGTTCGTTACAATGCAAGATAAATAATATAGCTGATACTGGGGTCGGCCAAGAAAACACAATTCATGATTTCAGAGTACGAGTTTCTGTTAAGTTTGACGTTGTATACTGTGAAATATGAAGATAACGAACAATAATCAAGCTCAAAAGTCCCTTGAAACAATGCAAATTTGAAGCAGAAGAAACACAGACCTTTTTCTAAAACATCAGAGGTGGGATCAAGTGGCATGGAGGAGAAAGCATCCCCTGGTCGATTGGTCACACCCGCCGTGTGCTCTTTGTCATGATCGGACAAACGGCGAAAGCTTTAGACAATGGCCTAACAATTTTCAAATATTTCAGTTTTAACGTAAAAATTAAACATGTAAGAGGTGAAGATAACGAACAGTGATCCATCTTATAAATACAGTAGAGAAGACAGTAAACAGTAAATACAGTAAACAGGGCAAAAACACGGACCACTAGAAACATCAGATCAGGTGCCTAGAAGGAGTAAGCATCCCCTGTCGACCTGTCACACCCGCTATGACCCCTATGTGTTGATCAGGTAAACGGAGTACTCCGAGGTCAAATTTAGTATAATAGCAATGACCTAAGAAAAGGTATGAGATGTCAGATAAAATACGACCCAACGATAGGTTGTTTTACAAACAAGATCATTATAACGACCGTAGAATTTGCGAAAAGCTGACTTTAAACGGGCTTGTTGAATCCTTGTAACAGAAACTCATTTGTCAGTGGCTTGCCTCGGTTTAAAAATTGATCGTACTTAGAGCATGCTCTTGCGTAATGAATAAGCTGGGAAACAAACACAATATTCAAGTAATGTTGAAGTCATCCTCTTTGTCAAACAGTTTAGCTATTGATTGGCCATTATCGTCTATAGTTAGTAAAACATCCAAATATAAAACAGATGTGGCAGACTCTGTAGTGTCTTTTATTTTGAGTTCACTGGGATATATCGAGTCAACATATGTAAGTAGTGTCTTTTATTTCGAGTTCACTGGGTATACATGTACTAGTATCGAGTCCGGATATGAATGAAAGTAATTGGTTCAATTGTTAATTGATAAAAAAAAATGTCGATATATATATAAATGTTGAGTTGAATGCCACAACAGGAGTTTCCTTCGTCTTTTGTGGAAGTTTTTAAATAAATCTTCATAGAAATATAAAAACATGTCGGCTAATAAAGAAGCACAATAGTGCCCATCGAAATTCCAACATATTGTTGGAAGATCTGGTCTCCAAAGACTACATAAAAAAATTGTCAATGAGGAACTCCAGCATCTTTTTAAAATCAACTTCAGGGTCTTGTAAATAGAATCAGAATGTTTTTTGTAGTAATTTGTAGTAGTTTACGAGTCCCATTTCTATTGAAGAAGCAATAAATTCCTACTCTTTAATATATTGTGAGGAAGGGTTGTATAAAAGACGTATGTTTTGATGCTATTGATATTTGAAAAATTTTGAGATTTTAAATTTTCTCAAAGTTCTTTAGATTTATTTTAGAATATATATTTGATTTACACCACCTCTTGAATATGTTGTAGCACAATACATCTGAAGTTTCTCCTTCGCAGCAGTTAACCTTTTGGCGAGGAGTAGGAATAGGGCTTGGTTGAAACTGTGGACCCTAATTTGTTTGTAAGAATTTTTATGAAGTTTTGGAATCCAGTGTAGGCACGGTAAATCACACTTTTTATATATAGCCCAATGTCTAGTATACTCCTCGACGGAATTCATATTAGAAATGAAAGTTCTGTCGCCATTTGAAAGATTTGGGCTCCCTGATTCTGGGACCTTTTACATGATACCTCTAATTTACAAAAATTATTGATATAATATCTAATGCATGTGCTTATTTTCAGCTGAAATTTTCCTTTTTTAACATTGTATACTCTATGGCTTAAAATTTTGTGCCAGGAAGAAAACGAATTGTCGAATATTGATACAGCTTTTCTCAAAACAATCTTCTTCGAATTGCATGCCTAGGAATTTTTCTTCTTTTTCACCTTATATTAAAATAAAAAATAAATTTTTGTACCTGAAAAGTTTAGTTTGATGCGTTTTATTTTATCCTGGCATATATGGACCTTTTGGCATACATTTACAGTCTTAATGAATGTTTGCTCCTCGTTTTAATACAGGAGTGTATTTATACTAGCATAACTGCCATAATGTTGAACACCCTTGCTGTATCATACCTTATTATCAGAACGTGTATCAAAAGTGTCTGTTATATTTGCAGATGACTTGACATAGGAATTAAACAGTTTGGGAAACTGTAATGCATGTGATTCCTCAACACTCGAGCCGCTATCGAACACTCGATTCATTGAATCTGATCTCAGCACAGAGAAACCACGCCCACCGAAAGTATAGAGTTTGTCGAAGGTGCCATCTTTAAGCCGTCCATTTTCAATGGTGATCTGTAGCTTGCCTGTAATGTTCAAATTAGGGGAAATAAACCCCCTAAATTAAAAAAGTTTGACTTTCGTAATGGTATAGGGACTAAAGATGATCTTATTTACTAGATTTTATTTGACGAGTCTTGGATGATTACCTAATAAGGCATCGTTCTGTATATTCGGTATTTTTCGTTGGTTGGCCCATTGTAAAACTTCAGATTTATCTTTAAAACAAAAAAAATTATGATAAGAATTATTCTCAAAATAATAAAAGCGTGTTATTTTATAAAATTAATATATTTTACAAATTTGCAGAATCATAAAATTAATTATATTGTTACGTCCTCTGCATTAGAAAAATAACATTGTAGTATGTAACATCTTTTATACCTGAAAGGACGATATCTTTTACTCTTTTAACTTCGTTAAATCCCGGAGTTGTCAGCTTCTTTCCGGAGTAATCCTTGCTGTCTCCTTCATCGGCTGTCACAAGAAACTCCCTCCTCCCAACTGTCACAGTTTTTATGGCGTTCGGCTGGTATATACCGTAAACCGGGTAAGAATACATGTTGATACCTATATTGGAAAGTATTAATTTGTGTGTTATTTTCAACAAGGCCAAAATAAAATTATTGTTTGTTTGGAATTGCCTCCCGCCTCATTGAAATGGCCCCTCCTGGAAAAAATTTTATTGACCAAAAATAAGATTTTTTATTCAATCCTTGATGTGTTACCACATGTGCCACCCAATCAATAAGTGTAGGATCTAAGCAAAACTGGGTTCCTGGTTGATGGGAGATACCCTTTGCAAAAAGGCAGAAAATAATGTGTTCATTCCTTACTGAGATTTTTATCATCAATTTTTGATTTAATTTTGAAAAAAAAAAAAATAATTTCACTCCCTCCCCCCAGGGTCTGAAACCTCCCAGGCGGCAATTCCAAACAAACAATTTTTTAAGGATGGCCCAACCGAAAATTGTAATAAAATAATATATACTATATATATTTTTCCTTTTTTAGAAGACTATCATACAAAGAAGCAAAATGCAAAAATATCATAATACGGTAAGGCATATTGTAGTTTGTTCTGTGCATGAGTTATGAGTTGGGAATTTGTTTTCCAGTCATTTTATTCTACAATTTTTTTTCTGCGAAACATTATTAGAGTTATTAAAGGGAGGTGTTGTTTCTATTCTTGAATTATTTGGGTATTACCTCCATCACTGTCACTTGGGTCCAGCTTGTATTTTTTCCAGTCTTTAAATCCAAGCCCATGGATTTGAGTTATAGAATCTGTGACCAGGTCAACCTCTGCAATTGCATTATTTTCCTAAAATGTTAAAATGGATCAAATTTTAATTACAATGGGAGTTCATTTGCATCTGGCTCGTAATTTTCATGTGATTTATAAACAGAAACATGATGATGAAGTGGTAAGTGAATAAAAATATAGAAAATTAAAAGAAATCTATTTAAGGGAGGGGGGGTCATAGAAGCACGGTCCTGACCACAATGTGACAATATCTGTGAGTCTTTCTAACTGATGCTTTGATTGCTAAGGCTTATACATGTACAAGTTTTGAAGACCTGAGTTATAACTACCTCAACTAAACCTGTGCGGCATGATCAGTAGTTTATTTGGATTAAAAAAATTGAAGATATCAAAAGTACGGAAATATATTATAAGAACGGTTGATTTTAGGTCATGTGTGAAATAGAATACAGGGATGGGAACATTAGTTATGCTGAAGTACCTCAGACTGAAACAAAATATGAAACCAGCGATGAACATATACACCCCGAAAATGACCCATTTCGGAGTAAATGAATTCATCTCGATCACAAACAATAAATGTTAAGCAAACTTATTTGACAGATATATTGTGTGTGTTTGTAAATGTAAATATTGTATGCTTATAGGGAATGCATTTGTACTGTACTTTAGATATACTGATAAGTAAAGGATAAGATAAATATTGAAAATCTAAAGACTTTACAAATAAGATACTCGATTGAAAAAGAAAGCGAGTAACCGGTTGCTAAGATTCGTCCTATATGACAACACTAAAATCTTTTCAACATATAGGGTGCCTGACTTTTTCCCACCAGGAAAAATGTTCAAAGTCAACAAAGTTTTGATGAACGGAAAACACTATTGCTCACCCAAGTGGGGAAAAACAGATGAGGTGTTCAATTAATTTATCTTCCCCTATAAAAATGTTAAGAATGCATCCTATAAAAATGTTAAGAATGCTTGAATTGATTAGAAATTGATAAACTGTAGATTTTTATTTATTTTATTAGTTTAAAAGTAAAATATGTGCCTCTCTCACTTTAGAAGTGATATTTGTTTAGTATAAAGATCCCATTGAGTAGTTGAGTTTTTTTTTTTTATTGTAGCTGTAGTTGTAATTAGCTAGTTAAGGTAGTCCGATCGAAGTCAGGAGCTGAGTAATTGAAAATAATCACAAAAATGTCTATGAATTCTCAAAGTAATGTGTATCTACCATTAGTATTTCTTCAAAGTTCATCATTAAAGTTAATACAATTATATAGAGAAAATTATCAAATCTCAAATATGTTTTCAGAAAATTTAATAAAACAGCCTGCTCTGTTGATCAATGAAAATTGATCAACAGATATATTTCAGGATAAAAAAACTATACATGTAAGTATCCAGGCATTTAGAGACAATTGCACGTTTTTTTTAATACGGCCGTACTTTAGTTCTATTTACTTCAATTATTATGTACATTTAATACTTAGTGTAAAAAGTTTCAATTATAATGTACATGTAATACTTAGTGTAAAAAGTTTCAATTATTATGTACATGTAATATTAAGTGTAAAAAGTTTCAATTATTATGCACATGTAATACTTAGTGTAAAAAGTTTCAATTATAATGTACATGTAATACTTAGTGTAAAAAGTTTCAATTATTATGTACATTTAATACTTAGTGTAAAACGTTTCAATTATTATGTACATGTAATACTTAGTGTAAAAAGTTTCAATTATTATGTACATGTAATACTTAGTGTAAAAAGTTTCAATTATTATGTACATTTAATACTTAGTGTAAAAAGTTTCAATTATAATGTACATGTAATACTTAGTGTAAAAAGTTTCAATTATTATGTACATGTAATATTAAGTGTAAAAAGTTTCAATTATTATGCACATGTAATACTTAGTGTAAAAAGTTTCAATTATTATGTACATGTAATACTTAGTGTAAAAAGTTTCAATTATTATGTACATTTAATACTTAGTGTAAAACGTTTCAATTATTATGTACATGTAATTCTTAGTGTAAAAAGTTTCTATTATTATGTACATGTAATACTTAGTGTAAAAAGTTTCGATTATTATGTTCATGTAATACTTAGTGTAAAAAGTTTCAATTATTATGTACATTTAATACTTAGTGTAAAATGTTTCAATTATGTACATGTAATACTTAGTGTAAAAAGCTTGTGCTATCATTGCAAGATATCACATGTTATTCATAATTTCATATCATGCTAATAAACGTTGATATCAAAGGCTAGATTAAAGGATATTCGATTTCTTAAAAAATGTATTTATCTTTGTTCTTTTGTGGGTACAAATGTCAACTTTTACAAGGCCGTTTCTAAGACTTCAAAGAATCTTGAACCATATTAAGATGCATAAGATGAAAATTATTGCACGGAAAGCTTTCAAGTTTTATTTTGAGATTTTTTTAAATTCAAATATAATGATTTTAAGAGTTATCGTTCCTGGCTGAGGAGCGGATATCCTTTAAAGAAAGAAATCGCATTTTTCACAAATTGCATTTAGGCTTTGTTACGTTCATATCTTTCTAAAAAAATTAACAGAAAAATTAAAATAAATTATGCACTTAGTTCACAAAAAATACTTATATTTAGCAAATGACAAGCTTTTTTGTTTTTATAACACATTACATAATAGTCTTGCATCAGATTAGAATTCTGCGCAGAAATATTCATGCTTCAATTCAAAGTTAACTTAAGGTGGTCAGCCGTTATCAAGACAGGTGTAATTAATCATATGATAATTGCAAAAGGAAACTGTATATAGATGGTTGTTGTTGTACCAAAATGACTAGGAGGAAAATAAATCTTAATTTAATTTGTACTCTATATAACATAACAGAAAGTTTGTTAAAAAAGAGTTACATTAATTCGAGAAAAAAAATGTACAAGATGCAAATTACCTGCAAGGTAACATACGCTTTTTTTTCGTCAGCACTCAGGGTAATTTGTTCCGGTTCAAGGTCCTGTGCGAAAGTATTGCCGTTTTCCTTGTAAACGAAACGCACACCACTCCTTGCTAATAATGAATATCTTCAAAAACAATGAATAAACTTCAAAATTTAATTGATTTAAATATAAACTTTAAATAATATAAAGAGAAATTTTGAAAAATAATTTTTGCATATAGATTAGAAAATGCGATATAAATTTAATACAACATCTAATGGAACGTTGTTGTTTTTTTTTTACACTCTAGGTAATCAATGAATAAAAAACAATCTAAAAAATGTTTTGTCAAATTGAAATCTTTAACTTTTTGAATGACTTTAACTGACATCAAGTTTTATCTTGTCCTCTAATTTATACATTTACATAATTAATAAAAACTGCTAAACCATAGTAAATATTGTGTAACATGCCATCTCAGAGACAAAAAGCCAAAATAAATAGATAAATAAAAATAAAATAATGTACACTTAATTGTTTCAATTTTACACTTAAAGAGAATGAAAAGACTTTACTTCTTGTTAAATTTTCCAAAATCCAGAATTTTGTAATTGTATGTATTCTCGGAGATGAAATTGGATGGGAACTTGAGTACCCCAATGCCACCTTCTGGGTCAATGAGGTTGCCTCCCCTGGCAAACGGATCCCCCTCTAGTGCCACCAATATTGTCTGACAGTTGGAGGTAGGAAGCAATGAATTAGGGGACGGGCCAGCTGAAATCAAAATGCTAACTTTTTTGTACATTGTATTGCATAGATACGCCGATTTTTTTTAGCAAAAATAAAATCTGCATCCTTCGCTGGGAGGAGGTGTATTCTTGAATTTGGGAACCTGCATTTAGAACATTTTATAAAGTATCGAAGTTCTTTAATTTTTACTAAATATTTCCTTTGAATCCCAAGTAATCTCTGGGTATTAAAATACACTTGGTCCAAGGATGTCAGCAATTTGGATGAAAAGAGTCAGAAGGGAGATGTATGAATAGCTATCAAAATATCTAAACATCAACACGTAAACTTAAAGAAGTGAAGCTAATACTGGAACATTTACTGAACAAAAAGATTATGTTAAAAATTTAAAATGATGCTTTTTACATTCAGATTAATGATCATGATATACTGTAAAATCACATATTATCGTGGGGTCGAATTTGTGGGGGAAATGGGTTCCTGGGGATTTGATTTCGTGGATGAAGAAATTGTTGAGTATAATATATGTGAAAAATTACACTTCGTGGTGGACATAAATTCATGTGCCTCTCTCACTTCGAAAAAACGCAAATTAAATCACTACAGAAATAAGTGATATCAAAGTAGGTTTGCAACACGCATTCTCAAATAAAAATGTCTGACAATCAGGCAGTTAAGAAAATGAGGATTTTACCAAATTCCTCAGTGACAAAATTGCTAATTACATGTATTCATTAGCAAAGAGTATGCATATCAGGCAAATAATTGGGTCAAGACAGGACAAAGATCTTTCTGTACGACCAGTTTTTGTCTTAACGAGCCCTGAACTTCAACAACAACAACAAAAATTATTATTACATGTACACTCTCTTTACAATTACTCGTTTCGAAATTGTAGGTAACTAATAGTGAATTTATTACAGACAGCAAGGTGTCACAGCATTTATTAACTTTTTATGATCCCACCATTACTAATTATGTTCATAAATATCATTCTGTAACAAAGATGAAATGTCAGCAAATTAGTTATTTGCATTACATTTGTCAAATCCTTCTTGAAGTACTTCATGTATGCATGCTGGTGACGTGTGATTCTCAAAAACTGACATATACAAGCATTGTTAATTAAAATTCAGACAAATTTTTCATTTGTATCTTTCCTTAAAAAATGTTTTTGATACACAATATAAATGTTAATTTAAGCCAGGTTTTTATTTTGGCAAGTAGAATAATTTAACCATGACCGTTTTATTACCTTTCTCTCTAAGAATACTTGTATGAAACTCTGAAGTCTATCATAAAACAAAAAAAATTAACAATATTAATTTCTAGTCGTCTCTAACAAATGCTTTATTGCATAACGCAAATTGCTGATTGCCAAAGACTGGTTAACATCGATTGAGCACCTTAAGATCAGACGACACGTTCCTCAATATTATATATAATTCCCCCCAAGAATTTGTCATTGAAATACTGCAACTTTAACAACTTTCTACACAAAAAATTGAGGTACCTTACCGGGCATTTGTGCAAGATACCAGAGGGTAGTGTTTCCTATATAATCCTATCTGAAATCACTTAAATTGTCAATATCACATTTTTATGTATTTCTAAGACATTTTAAAAACAGTTTAAAAAGCACAAGATAATGTTAATATTATGAATATTTCTTATATATTACAAGAAAAAACAAAACAGATATTTGAGGAACGGGTCTTACTGTAAAGCCTTACCAACAATATTAAGTACAATGGGCATGGTGTTGTGTCGTTTATTGTACGTCCGGAACACCATGACTCTCCCTTCTTCCGGATTATCGTCGTTGTTGACTGTAACAAATACATGATTTCCGCAATATTCCACATCTGTTGGGTCCATTTTATCAAACTGTTTCCGGTACACTATTCGAGGGTCGTCTGGATTGGACAAATCTACAACGGAAAGCCTCTCCTCGCCTGAAATAAAAATAAAAAGTGGCAAATTAGAACAAAAAAGTCATTTTCAATCATTTTTTTTTCATATTGCAATTTTGCATTGAAAGAGTTATTTTTAAATGGTAAGACTATTTATTATATATTGGCTGTTATGGTCGCTTTGAAGTAGTGCGCAATGTAACAACAAAGTAATTAATATAATGAAATGTAACGAAGTAAAAAGTAATGCTAGTACTCGCAGTTATGAGCATAAAGGTCAACGTATTGGGAGGGGAGGGAGTTGACTAAGTATACATAAGGATATCTTTGTAAAGTTGAATCAAAATTGTTTTCAAATATGACATAAATAAATCTGCGTCGACAAATAAAGCAAAATGCAGAGCATGGTCCTTGTTCTGACTAGTGGGTCCAAATTAAAGGGAATGGTCTAGAACACTTATATAATTATACTGTATACAGAAAATATGTGATATGTGTGGTTTATCAAATGTATGGTACGAACAGGGTGTCAATATGAATTATAAATGGATAACTGCTTCTGTAAAACAAATATTACAAGATCAATTTATTCAAAAGTGGTCTAGTGACGTAAATAATTCTTCAAAAGGACAGATTTACAGAATCTTTAAACAAAACTTTGGATCTGAACATTATATTGATAAGTTATCTCCTAAATTTAGAAAAATATTTATAAAATTTCGAACTGCAAATCATCATCTGCCAGTAGAGACTGGAAGATGGTATGGTATACCACTGTGTGATAGAATCTGTACACTTTGTAATAATAATCAAACTGCTGATGAATTTCATTATATCTTAGAATGTAAAACTTTAGCTAATGTAAGAAAAAATTACCTGGGCAATTATTTTTCCCACAGACCTAATGTTATTAAATTTATGGAATTAATGTCAACCAAAAATGAAAAAATGCTGAAAAAATTATGTATGTTTATTTTAAAAATTTATGATGCTGTCTGTCCTCCTTGATATATATTTTCCCCTCTCTTATTTATTTATTTTCCTTTTCAATCATATGTCATGTTTTTTGTTTTGTATATGTACCTCTGACCAGATTGTATATAATGTATATATATGTTGTTAATGAACCCCATGTACCAATATTTTGGTTTGGGTGAATAAATTGAACTTGAACAAACTGAAAGTATCATATTAACGCTGTATACACACTATACAGCTTGTCTTTGTGTGATAATGTAACAGTCGCACTTGTCCCTTCTGAACAATTTTTGCATTTTTTCTTTGAAATGCTGACCTTTTACTTGCTATGTCAAACTTTAACGAATCTTTATCAAACTCGGAATATTATGGTATTCTTGCTATGTGCAAATTAACTGCAAATTAGGGAAAATATTCTTAACGTTGACACATGGAAACAATGAAATGAAATTGTCTTTGTTGGTCTTACTAATGATTTTGTATAATTGACTTTCGGTTGCGATATTTATTTATTTATTTATCTATTTACTTGCGGAGCTTTATTTTTAATACAAACTTCAGCAAAACGATATGACAGTACTTTCACAATGGAAACACTGCAAGAATTAATTCTGTAGTCAACAATAGTCATAATTAATATCTAAGTTCAACAGTTTAGAAGGTAACAATAACGTATACTTTGTATATAATGAAAAAAAAAAAATACTAAAATGCATTCTTTTTCTGTCATATATTTTTTTCAATTGAAAGGAGATGGGCGAACATAGCGAGCAGAAAGCCTATACATGTAGCTTCAGAAATATAAAAATCATGTTCAGTTTGTGATTTTAATATTTAGAGTAAAGTTCTCATCATTGAAATTTATGTAATTGTGATAAACAAAACTTTTCTGTGGAAAATTTTCTCGGCAAAATTTATTCTTTTATTAAAAAAAATTAATTTGGTATTCGTGGGGTTCGAACCCTAGCAATAAAAATCCTGAGAATCATTTTCTTTCGAGACTAGCACGCTAACCACTGGACTACATAAGTCCTGACGAACAGTGGCATTTAAATCATGTTTGTGATATGACCCTTGACTTAATGGACTTCAAGTATTTCTCGAAAAGATGCGAATGTTATGTCATAAAAGTATATTTTTAAGGTAAAGTGTGTCATTGCTCCATATTTTTGGTAACCAAAAAATGTATACTTTCATGCAAACTTTGAGGATTAACTTTCAAAAAGGTGGAGCGAAGACCCACTCATATCGAAAAATAGTGTTATAGTATGCAAAAATGACTCTTTTTGCCCGCTTCAGTGTGTGTCTAATATTTCACAGGCAAATAATTTCAATCTTTGAGGGATTTTTGCAAATTGTAGAGATTTTACATAAAGTATATTTTAATGTTAGACGAAATATCAAGGAAAATTTTGATATAATAGAAATTTAATTTTTCATCTTCATGTTTGTCACACTATAGGCTTATCGCTCGTCATGTTCACCCATCTCCTTTCAATCTTTTTTTTTTATTAAATGATCCTTTTAAACAAACAAATACATTGTATCATGAATTATAAAAAAAAAAAATACGTTTGCAAATAGAAAATGAAAATAGTAAATAAAATAAGATGGCTATTATAAGATTTTCATGCCAATGCATAAAAATGCAATGTGTTTATAAAATTAATTAATTAATTTTTACCATATGTACTTATTAAAAATAAATGAGAAGGAATTGCAAAAATTACTGAGAAATGTTGTAAGTAAATTATAGCAATACCTGTGACATACAAAAGCTTCTGCACCGGATCGTAGGCAAGCTGTTCCGCTGCATGTTTTCCGAGTTTAAACTTCGGAAAATCATTTGAATCATAACGCGACGGAATGTACAAACTTGATATTTTTTCCAAATGCACTTTGCTTTTCTGAAATTGAGCATCCACAAATTTCAGAATCAAGAAAATCAAAAGAATTTTTTTAGAATGCATTTTGGTAAAGCAAAGAGTCGTCTGAAACAAACTGCGCCGCGAAATGTTTCAAGAGAGAGCCATTTGTTTTATTCTTTAGCGTTTCTACAAGAACTGTCCAGAAACTGATGCGCTGTATATTTAAGAAACTCTAACGCCCTCCATATTAGGCGTTGTAATTCATTACAATGACATGACAGCTCTAGGTCATTAAAGTTTGATGCCCTCTCAAAATTTTCTAAAACTTCAATTCTTCTTCCTCAAAAGATATACATTTACATTATGATAGGATGTTAACAAGATACAGAGCAAATAGATTGCTGGAAATAAAAGAAGTTTTGCTGTGTGATTTACTAAGCAGGCAGAAATCAATTCTAGTGGTCGCTGTTAATTGTTACTGATTCAGAGAACAATTAGGTTTCTTTTCTGAACTATCATGTAAATTTTGCATTTACCTCCACCTAGTAAATTCAAAATTTACATGACAGAACTTTTAAATCTTAAATAAAAGGTAAAAATTTCATTAATAAATCTGTATATATGTGAACAATGCATATAGGTCTACACCTTTACATATGTTTACAAAAATTAAATATGTTAATAAGACTTTGCATTTAATGCCTAGATTTTAAGATTTCTAATCTACATGTATTTATTTTTTATGCCCCCGTATCGAAGATTCGGGGATATAAAGTTTTTGCCCTGTCCGTCTGTCTGTCTGGTTGTCTGTCTGTTTGTCCGCAAAAACTTTAACATTGTCCATAACTTTTGATTGGTTGGAGATATGGCTTTCATATTTCACATGTGTATTCCTTGTGACAATACCTTTCTTTGAGTACCACCATTTTTGACCTTATCCTTGGAGTTGACCCAGTTTTGCAAAATTTTACCGAACTTTAACCTTGGCCATAACTTTTAAATGGTTGGTGCTAGGGCTTCCATATTTCATATGTGTAATCCTTGTGACAAGACCTTTCTTTGTATATCAAATTCTTTGACCCTTGACCTATGAATTTAACCTACTTTCGAAAAACTTTAACCTTGGCCATAACTTTTGAAGGGTTTGTTCTAGGGCTTTTATACTTAACATATGTATTCTTCGTAACAAGACCTTCTGTTGGATACCAACAGCTTTGACCCTTGGACTTTGACCTTCGAGTTGACCTACTTTTAGAAATCTTTAACCTTGGCCATAACTTTTGAACGGTTGATGCTAGGGCTTTCATACTTCACATAATTATGTAATGCTTGTGACAAGACCTTCTTTTGGATACCAACAACTTTGACCTTTGACCTTGGTGTTTGACCTACTTTTGGAAAACTTTATCCTTGGCATTAACTTTTGAACGGTTGGTGCTAGGGCTTCCATACTTCAAATATATAATCCTTGTGACAAGACCTTCCTTTGGATACCAACAACTTTGACCTTTGACCTTGGTGTTTGACCTACTTTTGGAAACTTTACCCTTGGCCATAACATTTGAACGGTTGTTGCTAGGGCTTCCATACTTCACATATATAATTCTTGTGACAAGACCTTCCTTTGGATACCAACAACTTTGACCTTGGTGTTTGAACTTGGAGTTTGACCTACTTTTGAAAAACTTTTACCTTGGTCATAACTTTTGAACGATTGGTGCAACGGCTTTCGTATTTCACATGTGTATTCCTTGTGAGAAGGCCTTTCCTTTAGCATTAATTTTGACCATTTGACCTTGACTTGATGTTTGACTTACTTTTGAAAACTTTAACCTTTTCCATATCTATTCAATGGTTGCTGCTAGGGTTTTATATTTCACGGGTATATTCCTCGAGACAAAACCTTACTTTGGGTATGAACATATTTGATTTGTATTTGAGAAAGTTTAACCTTTGCTATAAGTTGCCATACGGGGGCATCAGTGTTTCACAAACACATCTTGTTTTTATGTGGAATGGAACCCGTTCTAAGTCGGTCGACATATTGTTATTGTTTCACTTAAATTGGTCCACACCTGTATGTCTCGGACAATCTTGATTGAACTTCACGGTAATGATGATGTAGTTGTGAATTTCGCAACATTCAAAAT